>NC_088360.1:31489599-31624599 GCF_034508935.2 Berghia stephanieae
TCACGACCATCATCCTCAACTTCATTGATGCCGCCATGTCTATCATACCAAACCACGCCCACCACAATGGAAACCTACACAGCCTTCATCACCCTCCTAGTCATTTAGCACCTCACTCTGAACTCAGTGACATACCGTCCAAATTCCCACCCACAATGAACAACGAATATAATAGTGTTAACAATAATTGCCATGTTATGGAAGAGAATGGAGAACTCATTGGCAATGGGCATCATCAGGAGGCAGCTGCTACTGAGGATACCCCTACCATAGACATTATAATAAACAATGTAGTTTGCACTTTCAACACAAAATGTCATCTCAATTTAAAGAAAGTGGCAACTGAAGGTGCTCATGTTGAATACAAAAGAGAAAATGGGGTAAGGGATATTGAATGGTCATATGGCACAATTGTATACATGATATATATGTATACATCTGTAGGCAGTTAATGATTTACATGGTGGTAGATCAATTTCAACACTTGGTCCTCAGATATGGAACAACTTTCCCTAAGAGTGCCAAGTGTAGATGCTTTTAAATCAAAACTAAAACATTGCATTTTTACAAAAACATATTTTTAAAGTCTCTGTCAATGTTTTTCATTTATTTGATATCGACGTGTTCTTCTTTGAGCAAAAGCTGAAAGTATATATATCTGTTTGTGTATGTGTGTGAGTGAGTGAGTGCTATTTAGATTGCCATACTTGTAACTTTGAAGTGCATAGAGCACTAGTCATGATTGTGCACTATTTAAGTGCTATTTATTATATAATGAAAGTTCGATTTAAAAGCTATATACGCCACATAACTGTTATGGTTGAGACTCTACCACTATACCACCATTTTTCTGGTGTAGTTTCAATCCTACCGCAGATTATAGGTAAACTATTCTAGTGAGTCATACATGATAGGCTGAGTTACAGTCCCTCCAAAGGTTATTAATTATGAACTAATTTAATTGCAGTTTTCATGAAGAGTGAAGATATTTAAGTCTTGCTATACAGTATTTTATTTTTATCCAAACCATTCATGAGCAATATTATTATATTCCAACCTAAAACTTCCCTCTCTTGTCTTGTTAAATTATTATTTGTAATGTTTTTTGTTGTTGTTGTTTTTGTTTTTTTTTGATAACTGGTTTCTACTTTTTGTTTTTATTTAGTGTAAATGAACGCAAATAGTTTAAGCAATGTCTTTTTATCTTTCAGATGTTGAATATGAAATTAAGAAACCCACCTGTCACCGCTTCTATTTGGTCCTCTGGAAAAATTACATGTACCGGATCAACAAGGTATGGGTCAACTGTTACATGTCTGGTGGCTATTTAAGAGATATTTACTAACATGACATGTTGTCATTCTTATTTGTGATGTTTAACATACTAAGGGTCTGTCTCTAAATTTCGGTTTATTATCTAGGTGGCTGTGGTGTAGAGATATGGTCTTGGACATGCATTGTGTCAGAGGGCTTGAGCTAAGGAATAAGATGCATGGAGAACATGCCCTTAGGAAATACATTTTGCAAATGGCTTTTTAAAAAATCGTTTCGGAGATGGACTCTTTATTTAGAGATTCTCTGGTATAAAGCAGTTGTTCTTTGAAAATAGTAATAACGCTGAACAAGCGACATGTCTTTTGTTAAATGGGCTTTGTTCTACCATTAAGTGATTTTAAAACTTTGAAGTGTTTAGAGCATGTCGAATACTAAGGTGATAAGTGCTTTAAAAATGAATTTTTTAAACCGAATTTGCAATAATTCCCTCATATATCTTGAATAAGAGCTTAAGATTATGAATGTAGTAGTTATCTAAAAGTTCTCCGTCTCTCTTGTTAGAATGATAAGGATTATACTGAGGAGTTAGAATTTTATTCAATGAATATTATTTTTGTCATGAATGATGTGTTGTTCATTTCTTCTTCCTTTGTTTATATAATAGCGAAGAGTCTGCAAAATTAGCCTCAAGAAGAATTGCCAGGCGGTTGCAGAAGTTGGGCTTTAATGTGAAGTTTTGTCAGTACAGAGTCGTCAATGTTTTAGGAACTTGCAGTCTCCCATTTGGCATTCGACTAAATCAATTCTCAACAGAAAACAGAGCTAATGCAAGGTGACTTCATATGGTTCTCTCTCTCTCTCTCTCTCTCTCTCTCTCTCTCTCTCTCTCTCTCTCTCTCTCTCTCTCCCTCTCTCCCCCTTCTTCCCCTCCCTCCTTCCCTCCTTCTTCCCCCCCTCTTCCCTCTTCTCTTCTCTCTCTTTCTCTCATTCTCTAACTCTCTCTGTCTCTGTGATTTTCTTTCCTTTCATTACCAACTGGGCAGCTTTAGGAACAAAATGGTTCAAAATGAATCCTCTAGAAGTATTTAACTTGTCTGAAGTATTTAACTTGTCTGTGATATGTGTGAATTTCCCATCATTTGACGAACAGTAATAGTATTAGTATGTAGTAGTAGTAGTAGTAGTAGTAGTAGTAGTAATAGTGGTAGGAGTAGAAGTAGTAGTGGTAGTAGTAATAGTACTAGTCTAGGAGTGGTTGTAGGAATTGTTTGTAGTTGTAGTAGGAGGAGGATAGTAAATGCTATAAAAAAGGGAGAGAGAGAGACATGGATCATTTGATAACATAATGGGAATTATCTTGTCACTGCTGCAAATTGTCATCTCTATTAGATTGAAGACCACTCTCACAAATATTTTATCTCAAAACCTTCAACTGATTTACTGGGCTGGCAGATGTATATCACCATCACAACTTCATTTGGGACATCAGCATCATCATCTCAAACCATCACCACCATGGCATCAGCACTGTTACAGTTACAACCACCATCACAGCATTGTCACTGCCACAACCACCACCACCACATCACTTCATCCATCATCACCACAGCTAGAGCACCATCGCTAAAACCAGCATCTCATCTTCTACAGACACTAGCATCAATACTACCAACATATTTGGGGTCTTTTGTTCATTTCTTTTAGTATTTCGAAAGCAATATCCTTAGATATTGCAATTTCTGAGCCTTATACTGATTTAAAATGGTCATTAAGTTTTAGTTTTTTGATAAACCGATAATTTTGCAATTACTAGTGATTGCTGCAAACGAATGTTTGAATAATGAAGATCTGAGTTTATTTTTGATTTGGGTTTGATGTTAGCTTTTATATAAATTTTTGTATTTTGCGCACTTTTATTTTCCACACATGCAGACAAAATATACTTTTTTGCTAAAAAATACACTTTTTAGGATCATAGAATACACTTTTTATTCTGGGAAGGTTGGCAGGTCTGATTCATACCAAAAATCATTTTTTATTTTCATATGAGATTTAAGATGGTGTTTTTTATTGTCACTCTCTCACTGCATATTTATTTAAATTTGATTTTTTTATTATTTGACCCCTGTGGGGTCCTTTAACCTCCCATAGTGGGCAGCAGGGCACTTGCTGTGTATTCTATACCCCTATATGTTTTCTCTGTTTCTTTCTGTCTTTGCCTTGGAATGAGATTACTTTGTTTTATTATGGCCCAGGGCTGAATCCTTGGCTGAGAGGGAAACAGTCAAATGTGTTAGTTTTGCTAGATATTTTCCCCCCTCTAAATACCTGTCTGTTGGGCATGGTACTGTATTTTTTTGTTTGTTTTGAATGTCATATTTCGTAACTGTTTGGGTATATCCTGCGCTATTGATAGTTTTCTCTTGAAATTTTTCTGTTCCCTATTTGAACCAATCCCCTTTGTCTTACCTTGTCTCAGATGCTTTACATGTATATCTAGTTTTGTTTTTTTATTTTTCCATCTTCTTGTAAAACCATTAAACGCAAACTAAAAATTATTAATTGATGCTGCTCAATCCTTGATAATATTAATCTATTGCTAACATAATTAATGATAGACACACAAGCATTTCTTAAAATTTGGACTTTTCTGATTTTCTTTTGCAAATATGAATTATAATAATGTCTCCCTTTATTAATCCCTCAGCTTTGAACCAGAAATTCATCCTGGTGTAACATATCGGCTAAAAGAACCAAAAGCAACCCTCAAGA
Organism: Berghia stephanieae; assembly: GCF_034508935.2. Taxonomy (NCBI): domain Eukaryota; kingdom Metazoa; phylum Mollusca; class Gastropoda; order Nudibranchia; family Aeolidiidae; genus Berghia; species Berghia stephanieae. The sequence continues at coordinate 31,493,647 of NC_088360.1, forward strand.
TCTTTTCCACTGGCAGTATTACAGTAACAGGTAGAAATGAGAATAACTTTTTTTTTTGAATGCTGATCTTTCCTTTTTATTTTGTCAAAATTTAAATTTCATACACTGCATTATTTCATGTGATGTGTCAATCCTTCATTTTGCTTAATGACTATGGGTAGCCTGTTTTTTGGCTGGATACAATTGATCTTCAAATTTTGTGAATAATGATTCGATCCTGTGCATTTTGACTTGACTCTTTTAGCTCTGCATCTGTTTGAACCGTTTTACGACCCTTATAAACCATGTTTGACAGCATTGACCAAATACTGGAGTCCATTGGTTTCAAGTCAAGGATTCATTGGAGGCCATTCATCTTTAGAAATTAATCGAATGTCATTTTCTATTAACGAAAACTGTGTAGAGTTACAGGAGTTGAAAAATCAAATGACCTGGTGAAACACTCTGAAACATAATTTTGCGTGCTCATTTTTGTGGTTGGCCTGTCAATGAAATGTAATCTTGTCTTTCCCTGCCAACTTACTCAACTAGACATAATACTTTTTTTTGGGGGGGGGTTATTTCTTTCACTGATGCCTCGTTTTGTTTTGGTTGACTATGAGTTTTGTGAAAATTGAAAACAAGACGAAGTTTGAAAACATTGGATACCATAATTTTTGAGCGACTTTGGCATAACCATCATAGTTTTTTATTTATTTTTTTTTTTTTTATCCAATAGAGGATTTTTAAAAATTAAACTTGGCAAGTATTATTAACTTTAGGTCTTGTTCTTTTCGTTTGTCAGTTTTAAATATTTCTGATTTCTGCTTCATGTTTATCATACTTTTTTCCCAATTTTCTTTATAATGACAAGTTTTTAACTCATTCACTGAATAGAGTCTTACCCTCTCCACCTGACAATAAAACATTTTTTTTTTACGAATAGTAAAAATATTACATTTTACATTTAAAAAAAAAAATAAATAGACATATTATAAAGCATTTCAAAGGATGCAGAAATACCTGGCATGCACCACCACTGAAGCAAGCTATGTACATAAATAAAAGCCCCTTGCATGACATTGTAATGAATTATTCAGAAGATTATAAATTAAAAAAAAAAAAACAAGAATTGTGGAACTGGGAATATACCAATTTCTTATCACCCTTTCTCTACAAGTTATCGTGGGTGTAATATATTAGATGAAAATTTTGACAATTATTGCAGTCTATTTTGTCTAAATTGTTATATGCATAAATGGCATTTTAAGATTAAAATTATTTGCAAAATTGCAGACTCATAGGCGCCTTGGCTTGGGGCTTAAGTTTGACTATAGATTATGCAAGTTTCTTCGTTTACAGTATTTTATGATACCACATTGTTTGTCTCTTTTTTCTTGCTTTGTGTTGAGGTGAAAGTAGAAAAACACGAGCTTTACTAATGTGCAATATCCATTAATTGTACTCAAAGTTCTTGACAATGGGTCCCAAGCCAACAGCCGCTGAATGTGGGATAAGACATAACAATCAACATACTCTATCTCACATTTTGTAAGGGGTCAGTTGGACACATACATTGAGTTGGTTTGTTTTTTTTTGTTTTTTTTTTTTCAAAGTAGCTAGTAATTTCTTTATCTGTCAAAGTTGATTAACATATGACTGAGCCATGTAATATTAAAAGCAACCATCATCCACTATATGGACAGAAAATACAGAAATGTTATGCTTGCTCACAAGTTAAGATCTTGTATTTATCTCACAATAACCCATTTCTCACCTATACAGCAAACTCAACTTTTCCTTTTAAAATAATAGATATTGAATTGAGTGGAAAGGGTCTCTGAGAACAGCGTCTTTTTTTTTTTTTTTTTTTGTCTTTACAAACGTAACTGCAGCTTTTAATTGATTCCTTTTATTATTTTATATTTATCTCTTAATTGACGTCTTTTTCTTTTCACTTCTCACCATAAATTTAGCTCCATGTGTCCTCAATGTTCAGCTAGCCATTGAACATATATATCCCCTTGTAGATCAGTTTAAGATGGCGTCATCAAAAGTGGATAAAAAGGTGAGATTATTTATCTTTATATTTAGATATATATTTTCCATTAAAAAGTGAATAACCCCAAGTTAAATCATTCAACACTGCATTTAATATATTTTCAGCACATGCTTCATCATGAAAATATGTTATTCTTGAAATATTGGTCATCATTTGGTCAAATGTTTATGGTGAACCACATTTTGAAATTTGAAAGTTTATTTCAAAAGCAATTTTGAACCTAAGAATTTAAATTTGTAGCATTGTTGTATATGTATACAATTTCACTGTATGAGTTCATACTCCGAACCTACTTGTTCAACATTCTTAGCTAGAGCGGAGGATCTTTTGCTACCCCTGCTGACTCAGCGTTTTACACATTACTTTATTTTGTGTAGATTTCAAAACATATTCTAGTTCATGACCTGATATTTGACATGGTAACTCCTTTGGACATACTTAAAAAAGACGATTTTGAGTATCTTTATCAAATTTTTACATATTCAGCCTCAAAGTGTGCCTTTATTAGGCTATAGCGATGTCTCTGAATTTAGAGGATAATTACAGAAAAAAATATCCTAAGAACTATAACAGCCAATTAAAAAATCTCTTTGTAAGGTGATAAATATACATCTGTTAAACATTGTGGCAAAATGACTGCCAATTCTGGCAGTTACCTTTTGAGATTTACATAAAGTAGTGAGACAGGTCAGTCAAAAATAACATTTTGAGAAAAACGCAAAATTACATTTCATATGCCTGAAAAAAGACAAGACACATATTTTGTGTATTAATCTACATATTTAATGAAACTTTTAAACAGTGCTAACCTTTTCAAAAGGTTGATAATAAGCCAACAGCAACTTAAGTATGCAGCCACATATTTTAAACCCCCCCCCCTTTTAAGAAAAATGTGCAATTCTTGACCTCCCATAGTTAGCAGGTAGGCACTTCTGTGTCTTCCATTTCCCTTATATCTGTTTTCCAGCATACTTTCTGTCTTTGTCTTGGAATGGGACTACTTGGTTTTGTCCTGGCCCTGGTAGGAAAACAGTCAAATGTATAGTTTTGGGAGATGATATTTATTTTCTTGTCTTGTAAATCATATCTCTGTTATGCATTGTATTATATTTGTTTTACACATAAAATATATGATTTGTAAACATTGAGTGTGTTCCTTTTAGTGTCAGGTTGAAATATTTAGGTGATATCAAACTAAGTACACTGATAGTGTGCTCTTGGAATCTACATCTGTTCCCTATTTGAACTTATTCCCCTTTGTCTTCTCTTTTCTTTTGTACTTTAATTGTTATTTTATAACTTTTTACTATCCAATTTTCTTCCTTTTTACTGACGCTGATATGACCTACATGTGTTGCAAGCACTGTAAAACCCTTAATAACAAGGGAAACAAAGATGTGCAAAATAATTTTCGTTTTTTTTGTTGTTTTTCTGAATATTAAAATTTGAGCAGCACAGGACCTACGGATCCCCTTAATGTAGATCCAGATGAATTTGTTGAGCCATCAACGATAAAATCTGTTCAGTAATAAAATGTGTATCTGTAATCTAGGAACAGGGTGGCTATGGTCAAATTAAGGACCGGTTATTATACCCTTGCAGATATTCTAAATCGCCACTAGATTCAATGGGTGATAGAATTACCCTTAATTTTTAAAAGGTTTGCATGTTTCTCTTATTTCAATCTGTTAAAAAATATTATATAATTTTTAGGATTGCCAGTAATTCTGTGCTCATTGGCAAAAATGTAACATGGGCTCTATGGAGCAATGTTAACCCCCAACCCTATTTTTCTAAAAAGAATAGATGTAGCATTGTTTGTGTGGGACTTTTAAGTTGTTTTAAACTAACAACAGGGATATAACGTTTTTTGCCCATTTTCAAGCATTACTGATTTTTGTTGTTTTAGTAAAAACATATATATCTCCTTTTTTAAATCTGGCTAAATAATGAAATAACACATAATTACCAAAAGTGATTAATGGGTGGTTATGTACAACTTCAGTTATGGCTCCCTTATTAAAAAAAGCAGCTATATGAGATTGAAAACATGATAAGAGGCTGCTTTTAATAAAATTTAATGAAAAATTTTGATTGGCGAATTATTCTTATAATATACTCTAAAAGCATACCCATGTTTCTTAACAATTCCAGACAGTGGTATTATAAGCTTTAGTATTTTCATATTCCATTGTATTATTGAGAGCAGAAGAAATTATGAATTAAAATTGCAGAGAATTGGTCATCATTATCATCATCATCAAATTGAGGCAGTTGTCTAATGCATTTTATGGATTTTTGATCTCTCCAAGGCAGAGCTGCCAACCTACTGCAAAAAATGCGGAATTGTACGCATTTTCAGCAATTGTACGCTTGTACGCATTTCCCCCAAGATTGTACCCATTTTCAGTGTACAGAGTCACTTCAGTTTTCTTTAGTTGTAATTCATATTATTACTAGCCTATTGAGAAACCTTGGTGACCAAGTGGATGTTCATATATTTTTTGACCAATTGTGACCCTCCGCCTCGAAGCGGTATTAAGTCGGGATTTGGAAAACGAAGAAAATCGGGTTTAAAGTGAAAAAGGTCAAAATGAACAAATTTCAGTTTTTGTTTGTTTCACAAACTACATTCATTTTTCTACACAAAAACATAATATTTCAACATAAATATTTGCGATAAGTTGTGTAATTTCAAGTTTTAAAATACAACTATCAGTAACGCATTCAACACGAGAGTTGCCTTTCTCTCAGATAGCCACCATTTCCAAAGCTTAATAATACTACATGCTTTCCCCGACCAATAACATGTTAGGTATCACAGCAAAGGGCGTGTCTTTATCTATCTAAGAGAATGCATGGCTAAATCGGCAGTTACATGGTTCAACCAATAATGAACTTTAAAAACTGTAAACAAGACTAGCATTTTCCCTAACGACCTTACAAAGAAGAGATTCTCATTGGTCAAAACTGATCACATGAGTCTCAAAGTTCGGCATGGTCAACGCGTGCATGCTTTGTGTGTGTGTGTGTGTGTGTGTTTGCGCATTTTGATACACACCACGTGTTTTTATTTCTTTGTATAACTGCATTGTATAATGAGGCGAAGTACCTATCTTTCGGAAATTTAACACTAGCTAAGTCTTAATGTTATTTGAATTACTTTGTTATGAACAACAGTTTCATCGACTTAGAGATGGCCTACGATAAGCATCTTTAAAATAAAAAAGCAGAAAAGTAAAAAAAAAGCCTTCCAAAATTAATGAACTGCCGATGGAAATACTAACAAAAATTGAAACCGATAAATGTATGGATAGATAAACTGACAGATAGATAGATAGATAAATAGATAGATTTATGAAAATGAGAGAGAGAGAGAGAGAGAGAGAGAGAGAGAGAGAGAGAGAGAGAGAGAGAGAGAGAGAGAGAGAGAGGTCGGATACAGAGCGAAAGAGATAGGTTGAGGGGAAGATAATTTTGATAAAGAGAAATATAGTGGGGGGGAGGAGATGTTCGTTTTCATCGAATTATGGAAGGGTGGGGGTGGGGGCTAAAACAATCCACAATGTTTGCGAACGCTAAGCAAAAGGGGAGGAGAATTAAATAGCTGACAATTGACCACAAGGTGAGATGATAACTAGTGACATGTCCTAAACAACTGGGAGTTTTAGCTCTATAAGAAGATTCAATTACAAGATTTCATGCAGGTCATTGCAAAATAAGCCCCACCCCTCCTCCTCAAGCCGTCAACTGACTCAAAATGGAAACAATGTAACAAATGATTTGACAAGTCTAATTTTATTCAAATGCAATCTCATTGGACAATATGTTTCCAATAGATTGACTTCTTATGAAACAAAGGTCTTTTCTATAACTATCCCTACCACTTCTTTGCTCCACCTCCCCTCCTATCCTTTCTTTATATCTAGCTCAATCGCTCTCTCCCCCCGCTCCACGTGTTTCTTTCACACATACAAAAACACGTACACACACACACACACACACACTTTTCCCACCCTGCCTTCTTTAATGCACAAGAGCTTCCCCCCCCCCCCTCTCTCTCTCTCTCTTTCGCTCTGTCTCCCCCTCCCTGCGTGTTTCTTTCACACATACAAACACAAACATGTACACACACACACACTTTTTCCCTCCTGTCCTCTTCAATGCACAAGCGCCCCCCCCCCCCCTCTCTCTCTCTCTTTCTCTCTCTCTCTCGTGTGTGTGTGTGCGTGCAAGTTTCTTTTCCTTGCTCTCTCATCCTCTTTCTTGATATTTCTCTCTCTGTCCACCCGGCTTTACGTTGTTTCAAACTGTACTGAGCGGGTGGTTGGATGGGAGCATCACCCTTGAATCATATACCTATGATGTTCGCATGGGTGTACGATCCGATAGTGATGTCGTTTCTTCTTCTCTTTACTAGCCTATCCTGCTTCTTCGGTTTGTGATTGTATTTTTGACAGGATTTTTTTTTTTCTGTAAATCTTCTGCCTGTTTGTTCTTGGTTATTTATAATTTAGCTTATGATATCTTTAGGTTATGATTTTGATTTACATTTGTACTATTCTTGCTAGATTGCTTGTTTTTTTTGTTTCAGCGGTCTCTCATATAACCTCAATTGTGTTGGAAGAGACCTAAAGCAACAAACAAACAAAAAAAAAACTGTACTGAAAATAGCTGTTCTTTAACTTTTGACATTTTGAAATCGTATTTCTTCTATTAAATAAAACAAACGTGTCATAATAATAATCCTTATTTCATTGATTGTTTAATTAAATGTCAAAAACCCGTCAACAAGTGAACAATTTCATGAAGCTTCAGGCATTTATTGGTGTTTTTATTAATTCAAGAGCATCTTACATAATAATAAATAACTACAAAAGTAATGATTGGATTATTGTAAAAATTTGTGTGCGTATTATTAAATGTATGTTCTAAGCTCATGCCAAATTTTATTTCTCTCGTTAAATTTTCAATGCCTGTATCCAAGGAGTTACCTTTGCCCATTGATTCGACTGCGTGAAAAAGGTGTCTCAACTTCAAAGTCGATTTCCTCAAAACTTGGGTTTTACACTCTCCCTACTTCTATCGGTCATTTCTCGGCAATGAATAATCAGAATTTTATAAATTTGGTATCAAATTTTTAGGCATAAAATAAGCGTTGATTGGGCACAAAACACCCAAAATTGAAAATCCCGATTTAATACCGTTTCAAGGCGAAGGGTCACAATTATGATCTTCATGCTGGGAGGTAGAATTTTGAAAGGATTGGATTATAGTCTCCGGAACATCATTGTTGCTGCAATTGAGCTTGTGCGGTGTGACTTTATGTAATTATACCTTCCTCTTACTTTTCACAATGGTTAGTTTCCGTCGGTTTCAGGATTGTACCCATTTTTATGAAATCTCCCCCATTTTGAGGTCCCATTGTACACATTCTCATCAGATGGGGTTGGCAGCTCTGCTCCAAGGCCTTTTTTCTCTAACTTTCATGTTCTTGAATGTGTTTATGTCACAAGTGCAGTGACACAGACCTGTTATGAATGTCACTCCTTGTCAGCTGTGTGCAAGCCTACCTTAGATCTAGCCACTGATTACCAAATTATATTCTATTTCCCTGTCTCCAAACATGTCCAAAAATATTATTTGCCCTCTCCCCAATTTGGCCAATATTTTTGTTTTACATCCTAGTATACAAAACTTCATATTTTGACATTTTTACTGCCTTTGAAAATTTTCAGATATTTATTGTATGGGTGCCATGTCTTCTTTGACTGTGAATCTCAATTCAGGGCCATACAACATATAAAATTTTCTCAGCTTTCGATGATTGATGATTTATTTTTCAATTTAAGAAAAGCGTTTTACTGTTTTCAAACATGAGGAATTCCCCCCCCCCCCCCCCCCCCCCATATTTGAGACAATGAAAATTAGTATTTACAAAAGAGAAAGTGAGGAGTGGTTGTTCTCGTTAATGTTGAGAGTGTAATTGTTTAGCCTGTTTCCCCTGACTTTGGAATGGTACTAAAATATGACTTTTTATGGGGGGGGGGGGGGGGGGGGGGGGGGGATTTTATTTTGACTTACCATACTTTTACTGCGTCTTCTATCCCCTCTATATTGTTTTCCCAGGTGCTTTCTGTTTTTGTCTTGGAATGAGATTACTTAATTTTGCTTACCTGCTTTTTGCGTTCATCGCTCAAATTTTCCAAGTGTTTCTGATTTTTTTGGAAGAATTTTATTCTTGTCCTGCCGCGAAGGCACCTTTCAAGGTTGTAAGATTTATCATCGAATCATTCGGTAAATATTGAATGTATTTTGTAAACATTTGAGTGTATTCCTCTTAGTGGGATCCTGTGCATGTAACTGAAGGAGACTTTTGGGTGATCTCAAACTGAGCACACTGATATTATGATCCTGGAATCTACTTCTGTTTCCTATTTGAACCAGTTCAGTTCCCTTTGGTTTTGATCAGTAACTTTGCCATTTTTTAACTATTTTGTTTTATTCCTTTTACTGGCGCTAAATAATATGCCATAGGTGCCTTAACAAACAAACAAAATGGAGAAGAAATGTCTTCTGCATTTTTCTTTTGTTTATTGGACTATCTTGGGCTGCATTACAATGTGGTTCTTGTTTTTTGTTTTTGTATTTATTATTTATTATTTTTGTTGGTGATGTTGTTGTGTTTTTAGGTATAAAAAAAAATTCTTTCAGTTATTAAATACTAAAATACTGTAAATGAAAATTATATAATGTACTCTATTGGAACTAGGCACTATTTAAGTATTGTTCTTCAGGAAGTGGCAGAAATAACTGTGTGACACCACTCTAATTTAAACATTTTTAAAATTTCAGATTATGTTTGCAGAACGTAAATACCTTAGGAAAGGAGGTGCCTATGTTCCCCATGGAAGCCAAATACAAGAAGTTGACGATGATGAATTAGATGATTTGGATGAATCAGACTTGTCCGATGATTTTGATAGCGATTTTAGTCAGGATTGACAGTGAATGTTGAGGAAAAAGATCTAAGTTTGATTTTGGAAATAATTGTTTATTAATTTTTTCAATTAAAAAAAAAAAAATTAATGTTAGACTTAGGTATTATTTATTTTTTCTAAAAAAGTATTTTTTTTTGTTAGACTTAGGTATGTAAATTTTGTGTGTTACACTAGAGACACATATTCTGCTGGTTTTGTTATGTGATATTTATTGGAATATAATTGACAAATTTGAGTTAGGTTTTGGTGTCAATGATTTTGTAAGGTTTTTAAACTTTAGTTTTGACACTAGATTAATGTAACAATTTACCTTTTCATCTCTGGTAATAATAAAAACAAAAAACAAAACACAACAAATTTTAAGATATTTATTTAGCCTGTTGGTTGTTTGAAGCAATTGTAGGACATGTAGGCCATTTTTTTTTTATTACAGTAGGCGAGGTGTGATAAGAGGTTTAAATGGGTATATTCAATGTCTGACTACTACCGATTATTTTTTTGCCTGATGACTTTTTTTTTTTTACAAATGTGTATATTGATATGTGTCAACACATTAGATATTTGACTCTCGTCATTGGCATACAGATTTAAAGAATATTAGGAATTATTGACATAGGTTGTACATATTTTCTTTTTTTTTTTTTTTTTTTTTAATCATCAGTCTTTATGTAACATCCTCATCGTGGAAGAGTCAGAAATTGTATATTTGATAAACATAGATAAAATCAGTTGCATTTTGTACAAAATTTCACTTTTGAACAATGTGATTTTATTTTTTTCAATGATAACAATGTCATGTAAATGTATAAATAACGTGATTGAATTTAGGCCATTTGTCATTTTTATTTTCATAATAAAAATGACTTTCGATATCTTAATTTCATCAGTTTCAAGCCATTTATAGTATTGCTTTTGTGTATTTGTTTTCCTCCAAAAAGTTTATTGAAGCTGAAAAGAGATTTTAAATTATTAATATCTAAATTCTGATTGATTTTATTTCATTGAGTAACTATGGACTGCATTTCATTTTTAGTTAAAATAGTATTGTTATATATTTATTTTTTTTCTTCTGCATTTAGTAGCATTTATTATGAATCTCATTGAATAATTCAGTTACGCCAACCTCTCATAGCATCAGCAATATTTTCATCTCACAATTTGATTCATCATGGATCACAATTCCAATGTATAGATTTATTTAAGGATTACACATCTTGGATATGAAATCATTTCATGATGCTGTCATGATATGTTTTTCGTATCATAAGAAAGGTTGTTTTGTGATCTGATCCATTGTTATATCATCAGACCATTAGTGAATATTCATCTCACTGTCAATCAATCATGTTTCATTTGTATAAATTTAACCTTATTTAGCCGAGTATGAAATGAGATAAAGTGTGGCTTTTTCTTAACTTGTTATATTCATGTTCGGTTGTGATAATCATAATTTTTCTAAATGCAGTTTTATGATGCATTTCGTTTGACATCCTGTTTTCACAAGTATGTAATAGCTTTAGTGGTAAAAGTTGTTTTTCAAGCATGCACCTTTTATTTTGTCTAAATGAGTCAGCATCAACACAAATTAATAAAAATAAGACATAATTTGATTACACTTCATTATGATGTATTTATTATAAAGAAAGGAATAAAAAAGACAATTCAATAAAATAATTGCTGCAAGTAGTGTGTGATATAGTATCTTCTTCAAAATGAATGTTTGTAGGCTTTTTACTCTCTCTTAAATTTAGAATAGATCATTACAATTTAAGAAAATGATATAGAGAACACCATTTGTAATTTCATAGGTTTTCCTGACAATTAATATCTTGTATCTTGACATTCGTACTAAGAAAATTTTCTCCCATAGTGGGCTAGGGGCTACATACTGTGTCTTCTATCCCCTTATATCTGTTTTCCAACATGATTTCTGTCTTTGTCTTGACATGAGATTACTTGGTTTTGTCCTGGCCCTGGCCGGAGTCCTAGATGGGCGGGAAACAGTCAAATGCATAGTTATTGTTTTGGGAGATAATATTTTTTTCCTTGTAAATCATCTCTCTGTAATGTATTATTCTTATTTTTAATGTATAATGTAGGCATTTGAGTGTATTCCTCTTTGTTGGATTTTGTGCTTGTGTCTGGATGAGACTTATAGGTGATCTCAAACTAGCTGCATTGGTGGTATGCTCTTGGAATCTACATCTGATCCCTATTTGTTCCCAGTTCCCCTATGTCTTCTTTTTCTTGGGCCTTTTTCTTGGGTGCTTTAATTGTAATTCTAGAACTTTTTATTATCCCATTTTCTTCCTTTTTACTGGCGCTAATATAACCTAAATGTGTTGCAAGCGCCGTAAAACCCTTAAAAACAAAAACAAAAACAACGTAAGAAAATTTTTTTTTTGGTCTTTGTCTTGGCATGAGATAACTTGGTTTTGTCCTCATTCTGCACCGAGTCATTGGTTGAGAGAAACAATCAACTGTATCATTTTAGTTTTGGAAGATTGTTGTTTTCTCATAGATCATCTCTCTATAATGTAGTGTTATAGTTTTTATTTTTTAATCCAGTATTTTGTAAACATTTGAGTATATTCCTCCAAGTGGGATCCTGCGCTGATGTCCAAATGTGACTTTAAGGTGCTAAGCAGATTGATAAATTGCTCATGGAATCTACTTCTGTTACCAATCCCCTATGTCTTACTTTTTCTTGAGTGCTTTGAATTGTAAATCTAGAATATTTTGACTACACCATCTTATTCCTTTTCACTGCCGCTTAAATGACCTAAAAGTGTTGCAAGCGCCATAAAACCCTTCAAAACAAACAAAAACATAACCTAATGTTCTACTATTTCTGGTGTTTAAATAACCCACTTGTGTTGCAAGCTCTGTTTAACTTCTCAAAAGGATAAAAACAAGACATATCCTTGATTAATTGAGCTTTCTGGGTGGGGTTCCTGACCTCCCATCTTCTATCCCCTTATATCTGTATTCCAACATGCTTTCTGTCTTTGTCTTGGAATGAGATTACTTGGTTTTGTCCTGGCCCTGGCCGGAGTCCTAGCTGGGAGGGAAACAGTCAAATGCACAGTTATTGTTTTGGGAGATGATATTTTTTTCCTTGTAAATCATCTCTCTGTTATGTATTATTATATTTTTTATTTCGAATGTCTAATGTAGGCATTTGAGTGTGTTCCTCTTTGTTGGATTTTGTGCTTGCGTCTGGATGAGACTTATAGGTGATCTCAAACTCAGTACATTGGTGGTATGCTCTTGGAATCTACATCTGATCCCTATTTGTTACTAGTTCCTCTATGTCTTACTTTTTCTTGGGTGCTTTAATTGTAATTCTATAACTTTTTACTATCCCATTTTCTTCCTTTTTACTGGCGCTGATATAATCTAAATGTGTTGGAAGCGCTGTAAAACCCCTAAAAACGAAAAAAAAACCAATTGAGCTTTGTTTGAATACTTGACCAAGCAAAAGAGAAAATTTAATCCCTTTTGTTTTAGACCAGCTGCTACATACCAAAAGTCATGAATTGTTGTCTTCTTCGTTGAGGAATGCTCATTTAAAATCTAGTGCTGGTTGGGGTTCCTGACCCTCCATAGTGGACAGGGAGGCACTTACTGTGTCTTCTATCCCCCTCAATCTGTTTACAAGCTTGCTTTCTGTCTTTGTCTTGGGATGAGATTACTGGTCGGATACCCAAGCCGGGAGGGAAACAGTCAAATGTATAGTTAGAGTTTTGGGAGATGATTTATTTGTCTTGTAAATCATCTCTCTATTACGTACTGTATTATGTTTTGTTTACATATTATATATGATTTGTGAACATTTGAGTTCATCTTAGTGGGGACCGTGTGCTTGTGTCTGGATGAGACTTTTAGGTGATCTCAATTTAAGTACTTTGATAGTGTGCTCTTGGCATCTACATCTGTTTCCAGTTTGAACCAATTCTTTTTTATCTTACCTTTTCTTGGGTGCTTTAATTGTATTTCTAGAACTTTTTACTATGCCAGTTCCTTTTTACTGGCGCTGGTATGACCTTAATGTGTCGCAAGCGCCGTAAAACCTTTCAAAACAAAATCTAGTGGATTTTTTAGACTTCTTCACTTCACTTATAATAAACAAGGTGGTTTTAGATTAGTTACAAATGGGATATTTTGCTCTTGGATCTAATAAACAAGTCCACCTTTGTCTTACAATTCCTTGGGCGCCTTTAAATAGGTAAATCTTTATATTATTTCAACATCTTCCTTTCAAGATGTCTTGGTCAACTTAAGACTGTTGAAAGCACCAAGAAAAACCTAAAAACAACAACCCCTGGAGTTCTATTGTGTCACGTCAATATCATTGTTCAAGTCAGTATTTATTTTTTTTTTTTTCACCTGTTTCTTTTTATACAAGCATTACTATTTTTTTTTCATAACCAGAATAGGTGATTCGAATTTTTGTTTTTTAAAAAAAATCTGTTTTTTTTAATGCTCATTTCCTTTGTCCAATATTGGCAGTTGTCTGATTTATATTTTCACCATAATTGTTTAATTCACTCAATTATCTCATTTTGTTTGCTTTGTGAGAAGCGAGTGAAAATCAAAGTGTTTTGTAAGTTAAAATGGGACTGCGTCAATAGCCCAGTCCAACATTTGCATCTTCCATTTTGATTGCCTTGTTTGATATTGATAGTTTGGTGCATATTATTGATTATTCACATTATGATTATGTTTCGCCATTTATTATCTTGTGTTCAGTCTCTATTAAAATGCTCCTTTTACACATAATGCTTTGTGTTTTTTTTTCTTTTCACTTTTAGCTCTTTGGATCGGGGTCTTCTAAGCTCCCTTGGTGTGAGGAGAGGTCACTTTTGCAGTGTCTTCTATCCCCATATATCTGTTTTTCCTTTCCATGCTGCTCTCTCTCTCTCTGATTTTTGTCCTGTATTGAGATTGCTCGGTTTTTTAATGGTCCAGTCCAGGTGGCATCCTTAGCTGAGAGGGAAGCAGTCTAATGTATACATACCTAGTTCCTTTTTTTGAGAGATATTTTTTCCCCTATAAATTGTTTGTCTGTTACTGTTACTGTTATGTACTATTATAGTTTATATTTTTGAATATGCATTATGGTGTAAACATTTGAGTTTGAGTGCATCCTTAAGGCCGGATCCAGCGGGTGGTTGGATGGGAGCATCACCCTTGAATCATATACCTATGATGTTCGCATGGGTGTACGATCCGATAGTGATGTCGTTTCTTCTTCTCTTTACTAGCCTATCCTGCTTCTTTAGTTTGTGATTGTATTTTTGACAGGGGATATTTTTTTTCCTGTAAATCCTCTGCCTGTTTGTTCTTGGTTATTTATAATTTAGCTTATGATATCTTTAGGTTATGATTTTGATTGACATTTGTACTATTTTTGTTAGATTGCTTGTTTTTTTGTTTCAGCGGTCTCTCATATAACCTCAATTGTGTTGGAAGAGACCTAAAGCAACAAACAAACAAACAAACAAAAGGCCGGATCCCTTTTCTTGTGCATGGATGAGACCTATACCTCACTTCACCTCATTCTTCTGACCGAAGTGGAGACGTGAGATGATTTTGCAATAAGTGCCCTCTTTTTAGATGTCCTAAGCTTTCCTCATTAGTGTTGGGCTGTCTCTCCCTGTCCATTCCTTTACATTATTCACCCAGAATTTTGTTTGCTATCCTCTCCGTCTGCTTCCCTCCAAAAGTCATAATGGCTTTTGCGAATGTTCCTTCAGGGCTGAGAATCTTTCGCCTGAAGGCGACTTTCCGCCGAAATGATGGTTTATCTCCGCCCAAAACCATCATAATTCTGCCTTTCTCATTTTTTTTCATGAGTAAAAAAGACTTACCACAAGCACTACATCAACATCCCTTCAACCACCACCACATCAACATCCCTACCACTCCCACAACAACCACCACCACACCATCGTCGCTAAACCAGTACTGCTACAACCATCACATCATCATTCCTCCCACCACTACTACTATAACTACCATCACACCAACATCCCTACCACCACTACAACTACAACCTGGGTGGTGTTCCCGACCTCCCATAGTGGGCCTACTGTGTCTTCTATCCCCTTCCTGTTTTCCAATATGCTTTCTGTCTTTGTCTTGGAATGAGATCACTTTTTTTTTGTCCTGGCCCTGGCCGGAGTCCTGGCTGGGAGGGAAAGTCAAATGCATAGTTATTGTTTTGGGAGATATTTTTTCCCTTCATCTCTCTGTTATGTATTATTATATTTGTTATTTTGAATGTATAATATAAGCATTTGAGTGTATTCCTCTTTGTTGGATTTTGTGCTTGTCCAGATGAGACTTATAGGTGATCTCAAGCTAAGTACATTGGTGGTATGCTCTTGGAATCGAAATCTAATCCCTATTTGTTCCCAGTTCCCCAATGTCTTACTTTTCTTGGGTGCTTTAACTTTAATTGTAATTCTATAACTTTCTACTATCCCATATTCTTCCTTTTTACTGGCGCTGATATAACCTAAATGTGTTGCAAGCGCCGTAAAACCCTTAAAAACAAACTACAACCACCACACCATCATCCCTAAGACTAAGACAACTACTACTACAACCACCACCACTTCTACTAGAACCACCACCTACTACAACTACCATCACATCATCACCCCTACCACTACTACAACCACCACCAAATCATCATCCCTACCACCACTACTACTACTACAATCATCAAATATCATCCTTACCACCACTACTACTAACACCCACCACCATCCCTACCACAAGTTCTGCTACACCATTATCATCCTTACCACCACTACTACATCTACCACCACATCATCATTCCTATTATCACAACAACTACAACCACCACCAGATCATCCCTACCACCACTAATATACAACCACCACCACATCGTATCTGTCACAACTACTAAAACCACCACCACATATTGCGCTATATAAATGCTCATTTTTTTTCTTTTTATATATACAATCAAAACTGAAAGGCAAAATACATACATACACCCAAGGAAGTTTCAACTCCACGCAGAGCTCCAATTAAAATTAAAGTGACAGGTTCAGAAATCAACAGCTAAGAGGGCAGAAGACAAGACACCCCCCCCCCCCCCCCCCCTCATCGAAAGAAAAAACTCCCAAAACAACAGGATTGCCATTTGTTAACTCTTCTTGGTGATTTTCCAGTTTAAGTGAAGAGCAAGTGGCTACCTCATCCTTCTATGATAAAATATACAGCTCATCCATCATTCCATAACCAACTCAAATAACTGGAATCAGAGGCTATTTCAATAGGTTAAAATGCGAAGATGATTTATTAAAAAAAAAAACAAGTTTGTGATGAGGACTGAAAATACATGAACATATAAATACACGATGAGCAAGAGAAAAAAAGTTGTAAAAAGTTGAACTATGTCTAATCCTCTTGTCTCTTGGGAGGAGGACCACATGGTTGCAACATTCTTTCCATGATATTAAACCGAACTCTGGCACGGGATTCGTTTTCAACAAGACTGAGGTGATTGAGCATGTCAAAATGACCCAAGTATGAAGCATAGGTGTCTCTATGTTGATTTGTCATCCATTCCCATTTGGTGGTGTCAGCATGGCCAGTTCCAATGTATTTGGATTGAAGATGCTCCAATTGACTGTGAATGTTGTAGCGGTCACCCATGATGATCTGTATGCTGATGAGAATAGATTAAAACGTGTAAAAAGTTATACTGATAAACAGTCATTCAAAATCAATTATCAAAAATGGTTTCCAATTCATTCCTTGTATTAATATTAATGATCAACATCACACAATACTAAATACAGACCTGCCAACCTTCCCAGAATGAAAAGTGCATTCTATGATCCTAAAAAGTGTATTTTTAGCATAAAAGTGTAGTTTGTCCGCATGTGTGGAAAATAAAAGTGCGCAAAATACAAAAATTTATATTAAAGCTAACATCAAACCCAAATCAAAAATAAACTCCGATCTTCATCATTCAAACATTCATTTGCAGTAATCACTAGTAATTACAAAATTATCGGTTTATCAAGAAACTAAAACTTAATGACCATTTTAAATAGTGTAAGGCTCAGAAATTGAATTTGGAATATCTAAGGATATTGCTTTTGAAACACTCAAAGAAATGATCAAAAGACCTCAAATATGTTGGTAGTATTGATGCTAGTGCCTGAAGAAGAGGAGGTGGTGGTTGTAGCGATGGTGCTCTAGTGTTGGTGGTGATGGAAGAAGTGATGTGGTGGTGGTGGTTGTGGCAGTGACAATGCTGTGATGGTGGTTTTAACCGTGGTGATACCATGGTGGTGATGGTTTGAGATGATGATGCTGATGTCCCAAATGAAGTTGTGATGGTGATATACCTCTGCCAGCCCAGTAAATCAGTTGAAGGTTTTGAGATAAAATATTTGTGAGAGTGGTCTTCAATCTAATAGAGATGACAATTCGCAGCAGTGACAAGATAATTTCCATTATGTTATCAAATGATCCATGTCTCTCCCTTTTTAAATAGCATTTACTACTCCTCCTCCTCATACTGCAACTACAACAATTCCTACAATCACTACTAGACTAGTACTATTACTAATACCACTACTACTTCTACTCCTACCACTATTACTACTACTACTACTACATACTAATACTATCACTGTTGGTCAAATGATGGGAAATTCACACATATCAGACAAGTTAAATACTTCTAGAGGATTCATTTTGAACCATTTTGTTCCTAAAACTCCCAAGTTGGTAATGAAAAAAAAAAAATCACTCATACAAAATAATAAATCTTAAAAAAAAAAGATCATTAAATTTTAAAAAACATGAGTAATTTTAGTAATTATAAAGGGAAATAATCCATTTATGTTTAAGCTTATCAGCAATACAGTTTTTAATTGAAAGCTTCATTGCCAAAGATGTTAGTTAAATTTAATTTTCACTTAAAATTTACTATCTAACAAATGGTAAAAGCTTAAATGTGGCCTGAAGCCATTTAAAGTATAAAATAAGCTTAAATGCATAATTCTATGCAAATCCTCAAAAAGTTATGAGAAAAATATTGGTGAAAACCGGCAACATATAAACTAACTGAAATGATAACAATAGTACTAACTGTGATGCATCATTCAGAAACACGGTCAACAATTGATGTATGACATGTCATTTTCAACATCATTCATGCTTGAGAAAAAAAATATCAAAATATTACAACAACAAAAATTGTACTCAATCCCTTGGAATCGTATCCACGTATTTGAGTCCAAAAAATCGTACTAAAATATGATTAATCGTACCGGTTGGCAGGTCTGTAAATAACTAGAATAGGGCACAGGTTATGGCCTACATTTATTATAGAGATACTAATAAACCAATACCACCAAATGAAGTAAAATACAGGGATCTCTGCTTAATAACAACCTTCTTGGGTGACAAAATTACAAGAATGAGCTAATGGGTGAAGACCCCAGGGGGTTCTTTCTTTTCCAAATTAATGTCTGTTTAGGTTACCCTCCCCCCCAAATCCCTTGACACGTACAGACTACCAACCAAATGACACTATCCCTCCTTGACCATATAGAAGCCAATAATATAATAGCACTGTATAAAATGTCTTACTTGGCCGGACTATCAATGATTTTATCTGGCATAATGTAATGGATTCAGAAACATACTAAAACACGGTTGACAATTTCAATGGCACAATATGCAAGACACCCTTTCAAATAGATTTGCTTTTATAAATATTGAGATTGGTGTCAGTGAACCAAGTTTCTGAATAAAATGCCCTCTTTTGCAATAAATTTTGTTCTTTCATAATCTGTGAAAAATAAAGCGGATTATTGGGTGAAGAAATGGGAATTACTTAAATAGAAACAAAATTGTAATACAAAAGTACAGTGGACTCCGGATAAGATGATGCCCAGGGGAACCGAGAAAAAAATAGACTTATCCGAAAATCAACTTAACCGGAGTGTAACCAGATGAGCAAAAACACATGTGAACAAAGCAAACCAATCTAGAATAAGTATGTCCCGCGCGGTCTCTGTAGTGGTAATCAGAGGCTCCAATCCCCAATAGCCCCATAGAGGAATCAGAATACATATAAATCGGAATTTGAGATAAAAAAGCGGAATCAACTTACTGTTGACTATGACATGCTTTGCAACAGAAAATGTAATAGACAATCCAAAAGTACTCAAATGATTAAAGATATAAAATGTGTAAAAATGTATAGATTGTGTAGACTAAGAATGGGGTCAAATAATAATAGAGAACACACAGGTCCTGGCCGTCTGAGAGCAAAGCATTGAATGGATGGATTTAACCTTGTCAGGCTCTCCCCCCCCCACGTAAACAAACAAACCCGCGTGCCGGTACACACACACACACTTACACAGGGTTAAAATTAAATAGGGAAAGAAGCTGACAGTACTCAATAATATTATTACCGAATGAAGCCAACATATAATATTACCAAGGTCATTGACCACACAAATTGGAGTCACCATAATAATAATAATACTTCGGTCAACCCCCTTCCCAAACATATAATAATATTATCCGACATCAGCAGCACACACTTTGAAGGGACTAATCAGACACACAAAATGTGTGTTGATTGACCATATGAGATGCTGACGAAATAAGCCATAGCTCACTTTCTTTTCACTAGAGGTTTTTAAAAAATTTTTTTTCCTCGATTGGAAAGGTGAAAAGCGGAATTTTTGCCTTGAATGCGGAATGTATACCAATAAAGTGAAATTATTCCGCGAAAAGCGGAAGGGTAGGAGCCTCTAGGTCAAGGTCATGCTTCTAGTAAATCGTCGAGACAGAAATAGCCGGTATGCCAATTTCCTATGCGATGATTTTCTGTCGCATGCCAGACTTTCCAAATGCATCGAATCTTCCTTTTCCGTGATAGGTTTGCCATTGTAGTTGTAGTTGTAGACTTGACTTGAATTCTTGATAAAATTGATACTAATTAAGAGGAGCATTACATAGGATGGCCTGGGATTAGAACCAAAAAAAATCTTGAACTTGAAGTTGCGACAATGTAAAATTTGAGATGGAGAAATTAAAGTCATTCAATACTGCTTATGTACATTGAACACGGACGTCAGGCAAAGCACCTACATCACATCGATGTGCGCCAATCGTTCGCGGATATTCTTAACCACTGAAAATTCTTACTGGTAGCTTTTTTAACCAATGGAAATACTTGTTTATTTGTGATTTTATTGTAGTCATGAGTGATAAGAACATCGACTTATGTGGAGTTTTTTTTTTTTTTTACTAATGTTATATAGCAAGAAGGGGGAGGGACCAAGAAAAAAAATCGACTTAGGCAACGTCGACATATCCAGAGTGCACTGTAGTAGGTTATGATGCAAAGTGGCCAATTAAAACTTGGGTTATTAGTATTAGGCGATGGTCAATGTACAATCACAGCAGTTGGGGTATCAATTATCACCCTATGGTGAAAATCGTCCACCAAGATACCGTTCGGTGAAAATAGTCTCCCAAAAACCGTCAGGTTATTATCACCGTACGGTGAAAATAGCGACAGACTATTTTCCGTTATGGTGAAAATAGCGGCTTCCTTTTTGATAATGTTCTAGCAGGGGGCTTGGGGGGGGGGGGGAACTTAAATAAAAGTTTCCCCCCTCCCAAACCCCCTACTAGAAACATTATAAAAAACAAGAATACTGGGGATGTATTGAGTAAGGATTTTGCTGGAACGAATTTCATGGATGCGGTATACACAGCTTTGCCCTGAATTTGATTTTATTCAAAAGTTAAGATTTTAACCCAACGTGCCATCATGAAATGTTGATTTACCAATTTCTCGTTTTTTAATTATCCAAAGCTAAATTATACCCTATTTTATCCACAATCAAAAGATATACTAAACTAAATTGTCATTGATTTAATTTAAAAATAAACTACACCAAACGATAGAGTAATTTCTCCTGAAGAGAATAAGACTTAAATTAGGCAGTTTAGTGAGCAGCAGCAGTGGCAGTCAAATTTTGACCCAACTCGCCCATAGGAAAGTTGTGACTGGAAATTGCCGTTCGCGTTTTGGGGGAAAATCGCAGACATTTTGGTATCATTATTTTCGTCTTTCAATTTCCTTTTAAATGGTGCCAATTAAGGAAAAATCCATTAATAATTCCAGAAGTTATATGAAGTTAAAATTTGGCAATTTTCAAATGCATTTATTTTTTTATTACCGCGTGTGTTTTTAAAATTTAAACACTTGCTTTTAGAATAACATCTAAACTTTATTCATGCCAAATTTCAGGGCTCTATATCGATGCGCAGACACCTTTTAACTCTGCGCCGAAATGCCTTATTTACATTATCTTCTCATCATGGCTGCCGGGCGATATCGATATTCATATCGATATTTTAAATTTAGTTATGTATTATATTAAATTTAGTCCATAATATTTTCAGTACTATTTACTATGTTTTTATTTTCAATACATAATTTCCAACTTTATTTATAGGCATTTTATAGTTTTAGTTTTAAAAGTTCGTATATTTCTTCTCCTTGAGAAATCCGATATTAATAATATCGATATTTTAAAAAGACCAATTGCTTTAATTTAACTTTATTTTACTTTGCCATTAAGTCATCAAGTTTCTTTCCCATATGTTTAGATATGTTTATCATTTGTATCCATATTTTAAAGGCCTTAGCCTTAATAATTATTATGGTAAGAAGTTCTATTAGTTTTGACACCCCCATACATTGAGAGAGAAAGGGGGGGGGGGGGATAAAATTATATTAATTGTCAGTTCAAATGATGTAATAGCAATAAACCCAAAGTGGCTCAGCAGAATTTTTTAAAGTATTAAGCCAGAACTTTCCTTCTAATTATAATAGGGAATCTGTTTCAATTTATTTGAACTTTTTCAATATACCATTTTATTTATATGCAATTAAATTGCCATAGGTAAAAATAAACTCATTATGTCATTACATATGATAAGAACTCCATATTGACTGTTTTAACTAGGGAGTTTAATAGAAATTCTAAATGTACCTCACACACTTGAAACCAATGTCATACGAAAGAGCTGGCAACACAGATTACAAAACAGTTTGAATTTTGTTTCTATCTTGATTAGAAATGTAGTTACGGCAGTTCAAAGTCTGAAATTTCAGACCGATTTTTACCCCAAAATTACCATTGCAAAGTTGTGACCGAAAACGCGTGATGTTAATAAAAAATGGTTAAAACAGTCAATATGGAGTTCTTATCATATATTGTATACCAAAATGTTCGTCTTATCGAGGACAATGCATTTACATTAATAAAGAGGAAGATAAACATTTCAAATTAACACATTATTACATAATATGACGCAAATGTTACATAATCAAAAACTCGGCTAGACGTAAGAAAGAATTTGCTCTATCACTTTTGGATTTATCTCCAATATCTCACTGAAACAATTGCAAATAATTACCCTCTTTTAATTAATACAGAGAATAAAAAAGGGTTTGAGAGTATTTACTATTTACATGAAAAGATATAAACATGTTGCGTAATGACATAATTAGTTTATTTTTACCTATGGCAATTTAATTGCATATAAATAAAATGGTAGATTGAAAAAGTTCAAATAAATTGAAACAGATTCCCTATTATAATTAGAAGGAAAGTTCTGGCTTTTAATACTTTAAAAAATTCTGCTGAACCACTTTGGGTTTATTGCTATTACATCATTTGAACTGACAATTAATATAATTTTATCCCCCCCCCCCCTCCCCCCTTCTCTCTCAATGTATGGGGGTGTCAAAACTAATAGAACTTCTTACCATAATAATTATTAAGGCTAAGGCCTTTAAAATATGGATACAAATGATAAACATACCTAAACATATGGGAAAGAAACTTGATGGCAAAGTAAAATAAAATTAAATTAAAGCAATTGGTATTTTGAAAATATCGATATTATTAATATCGAATTTCACAAAGAGAAGAAATATACGAACTTTTAAAACAAAAACTATAAAATGCCTATAAATAAAGTTGGAAAGTATGTATTCAAAATAAAAACATAGTAAATAATAGTACTGAAAATATCATGGACTAAATTTAACATAATACATAACTAAATTCAAAATATCGATATCGCCCGGCAGCCATGATGAGAAGATAATGTAAACAAGGCATTTCGGCGCAGAGTTAAAAGGTGTCTGCGCATCGATTTAGTAGAGCCCTGAAATTTGGCATGAATAAAGTTTAGATGTTATTCTAAAAACAAGCGTTTAAATTTTAAAAACACACGCGGTAAATAAAAAAATAAATGCATTTGAAAATTGCCAAATTTTAACTTCATATAACTTCTGGAATTATTAATGGATTTTTCCTTAATTGGCACCAGTTAAAAGGAAATTGAAAGACGAAAATAATGATACCAAAATGTCTGCGATATTCCTCTTTATAACGAAGTTATGCATCTTTAATTGAACCCCCCAAAACGCGGACGGCAATTTCCAGTCACAACTTTCCTATGGGTGAGTTGGGTCAAAATTTGACTGCCACTGCTGCTGCTCACTAAACTGCCTATTTTAACCATTTTTTATTAACATCACGCGTTTTCGGTCACAACTTTGCAATGGTAATTTTGGGGTAAAATTCAGTCTGAAATTTCAGACTGCCACTACATTTATAATCAAGATAGAAACAAAATTCTAACTGTTTTGTAATCTGTGTTGCCAGCTCTTTCATATGACATTGGTTTCAATTTCAAGTGTGTGAGGTACATTTAGAATTCCTATTAGTTACGTCTAGTAGTAGCGAGGAGCTTTCTCGGGAGGCCTCCCGGATTCGCTATACTGCTGCGAACAAACACTTTGATTTATTATCTAAAAATCAGCCCAAAACTACCTACTGATAATTGGACCGAAAGCTGTTCTATTTCTATGCAGACCTCAGTGGTGATTTTCAACTGTGGATAAAATTAATCAACGAATGTTCTCTCGTGTGGTTGAATGTTGTAAGCAAAATTACAGAGAAAGAACTTTGTTGATGAAAGTTGAAAGTAGTACAGTAGTTACGTCCCTTGTTCAATACCTTATAAAGTGAGGGTCAGTCATATATGAGTAACTAGATTTATAACTTTTGTGTTCCCACTTTGATATTACCTATTGTTTCGCTTGTACATTTTATCACTAATAATATTCAAGAATCAGGTATTTTTTACCATAAAATAATATTCTAAATTGTCTTATATCAATTTTTTGGTTTATTCAGCTCAAATGTTCATTTATTTTTTTCTTCTCACGTTGTCACAGAGAAATAAAATTATACCAGTTTGATATATGGAGCATTTTATTAAAAACCAAGGGAGGTTATCCATTGTTAACATTCCGACCGGCAACCGGCTAATTTTACATCTCCTTGAAAAGTGAGTCAGTTTTCTGTTTGTATAGTTAACGCGTATGAAGTAGATACACACCAAATCGTTCAAGTTACATGATATAATATGATGTGTTAAACGTGCATTTGTTTCCCCGAATTTGTAGTGCCGGAATTTAAGAAAACGAAGCGAAGACGTCAGTGTACTTTCACTTTCCACACTAATTTTCAATTTCAACATATTTTAGGCGTGATAAGCGAACGCAGACATTGATATGGGCTTGACTTAACATTGTTGTATTTCGTTAGCTTGATGAGTATTTCCATTACGATTTCGGTGTTCAGACCTGCAAATAATAAGTGCAAATGCAGTGGGAAGGGATTCTTCACCACTTATTGCTCGTAACATACCTATGATGTGCCATATGTTTGTTTCATCAATAGAATAGTCAATGTCATTATGAATGAGAATGTGTGGCCGAAAATAACGTATAAATTAGCAATGACTATGAAAAATATTTTTTTCTCTTTATGAGGAAACTTTTTGTCTGAAATCAAAGCCCTATCTCCACTGAGTAAAATTGTTTTTGAATTTTGAAAATCCATTCATAAATAAACCAGTTGCAGTTTCAAAGGTGTCATTTATTTGGATGACCCGCAAAGAGGAAAAAAACGCAAAAATATGGGACGCTTTTTCGGCATTTTTTTCGACCTTTGGTTGTATCTTGCTTAATAAGTGGATTAAAAGATTGAAATTTGGCAATTTTTTGGCAAATTTGATAGAGAAAATGATGAAAACATTAGAAGAGTTCTTTTATACAATTTTAGAGCTGGATGGTATATAACATACACGCACACACACACACACACACACACACACACACACACAGAGAGAGAGAGATTAGTATAACACACACACACACAGAAATATAGAAAGAAATATAGAAGGAAAAGAGAAATTGGACAAGGGGACAAAGGTTACTGATGGAACGTGACTTGGAACACAATAATTAAACCCATGCTGAGATTGTAGATCATATTGCAATCGAAAACTTTTAACATTATAATTTCTTAAATTCTTGTAAATTAAACAGTCAAATTATCAGCTGTTTATTGAACCCAAACGCAATGGCAGACAATAAACACCCCTCTGCCAGTGAGACCGCGCAGACATTTTAACTAGTGTTGAGTTATTTGATCGCTTTTACCCTATCGACGATCGAGTCAGCGAGTCAGCGTCCGATCTCAATGCCGGAAGAGCGAGTCAGTAAAACGATCGAGTTACTAAAACGATCAGGCGGGTTGTGAGCTTGAGACGATCTTGACACGTGAGACGAGCTTGAGACGATCAGGATCCGAGCGAGCGGAGGG
The DNA here is from genome assembly GCF_034508935.2 of Berghia stephanieae. Taxonomy (NCBI): domain Eukaryota; kingdom Metazoa; phylum Mollusca; class Gastropoda; order Nudibranchia; family Aeolidiidae; genus Berghia; species Berghia stephanieae. The sequence continues at coordinate 31,519,470 of NC_088360.1, forward strand.
GTAACGAGTGTTTCGAATCATTTCAAATTCAAACGATCACAGTTTGCCATCCGATACCAATCGCCAACGTTTGCACACGGTAGTCTGTGGTTCTTCCACAGCCCTCACTCCTTGTCAGATGTTAGTGTGTCTGGGTGGCAGGGAAATTCGTATAGGTGTATCACGCGTGTGTGACAAGTCTTCATTAAACCTACTCAAGTTTGACTACCACACACACACACACACACACACACACACACACACACACACACTAAGGCTATTTCTATGACACACACGCCTCGCGCTCGGTGCATAGTTGAGTCTTTGGACAAGGCTCTTTACTCACATTCTCTCACCGTACTCAGGTGTAAAATGAGTACCTGGCCGTTAACAGCGTTGTCTTTGTCTGAAAAATTGTAATATCGTCTAACAGGCGGCATGTCCCGTCCTACATATTAAATGTTGCTGTTGACCAGGGACCCCTTTACAAAGCGCTTTGATCACATTTAGTGGATATTGTAAAGCTCAATTTTTTAAAGTAAAACATTAGCTTTGAATATGGAATGTTTCAATTTTAGATGCCTGTGTATTCTTTGTTAGTTCCCATCATCATCATCATCATCATCATCATCATCATCATCATCATCATCATCATCAGGGGCAGCGGTACGGTCTTTGGTTGGCACCCGAAAGGTACCGAGTTCGATCACCCGCCGCTGAGTAGTCTTGAGCAAGTCACCTTGCCCTAACTAAATTTGCGGCGCTGTACTGCGGCTGTCGCTTGGGTTATTCCAGTCTTCCCTTAGAATAGACCCGAAAGAGGAATCTCCCCTATGGGATGAATAAAGGGAATTAAGTTTAATTTATTTATCATCACCATCATATCAGCGGGATCATCATCATCACCACCACCACCCTAATAATAATGGATAAAATAAATATCAACACATTTCAATGTAATAATCAATCTAAAATCAATCAGTGCTCCTAAAAGACCCCTTTGATTTCTTTGTCTAATTCGTTCCATACTTTTGGAGTCCCGACAAAGAAAGATTTTCAGCTAACTATAGTTTATATATGGGAACATTAATCAGTCGTTTATATTGGAATCGGAGTTGTCTAGCAGGTGTATTAGTTCAAAGCGCATTTCCAAGGATTTACCATGCTCAATGAATTTCACAAGATTTAATTTAATTTATTCCTCCGGCACGCCATATCGACCATACATCCATTTCGTACAGTAGGTACCGATCGCTATTTGGAGTCTTTTTGTATTAAAGCTCTTTACAATACCCGTCATTGCTTATAAGATAAGAATACATTCACATCTGAGTCAAGTGCCTTACACACGGACTTAACGTCTGGATCACAATTTTCAACAATCACTGTCACTCATTCGGCCATTGACAAGGCTTGATTTTGTGACAAGAGACACCGTACCACTGAGCGACCGAACAAATAATCACCATCTGCGCCATCGTCATCATCATTATCATCATCCTCATCACAGCCGTAACAGCCAGCAATACACAATCATCATCTTCGGGTCCGGTCTATCCGTGTGGGGGGTGGGGGGGGAACCTGCTAAAGTATTTCATTTTTTAAACAGAAACACGATAATCATCATCATCATCGTCATCCATTGTCGTCGGCATCGTTATCATCGTGTCCGGGCAATCCGTGTGTGTCTGGGTGTGGAACCTGCTAAATATTATTATTATCTACCTACCAAGGATTACTATACTTTAGTATAGTTGTCCTTGCTACCTACCTAATAAAAACACACCATTCTTGTTCATTTATTTTTCAAATAATGAAATGAAAGGCACGACCTTTGCCCGCACACACAAGAGGCGATGACGACAGTGACAAATTATGGGAGGTGGGGGCGGCCGACAACTTTTGGCGCGACATAAATATGAAATGTTACAACGGGATGATGGTGGTGGGAGGGTCTCAACCCTTCACCATCATCAACTGTTTGATGGCGTGTGTGTGTGTGTGCGTGTGTGTGTGTGTATGTGTGTGTGTGTGTGTGTGTGATGCGACGAACGGTCATAATCAAGGCTGCCAGACAGCCAGATTTCTACTTGCCCAAGTAGTCAAATAGACCCCAAATAGCCAAACACCACAAGCATTCTGACTCCCTTGAAAAACTCATTGGTATTGTTAACAAAAGAATCGACTACAGTTGGATAAACTTATCTTTTCTTTTTTTTTTTAAATAAAAGATTTTTTAAAAAATGAATAATAATAGAAAAGCGTTTCTTAGTAACCAATTTTGAACTTGGCCATCTGGTAGCTCCCATCATAACCAGCTGCAGTCAAGCCAGCCACAGACATAAGAGAGGGAGGGGTATGTGAAGTTTCCTGTGGCAAACGAGATGCTCGTATTTTTTTTTTTCAAACGAATCACTGCTCGATGACGTCACTGACTCGAAACCCGCCCGAAACCCGCTCGATTTTAGAGGACTCGATCGAAAACCCGCTCGATTTGATCGTTTCAAACTCGACACAGCACTAATTTTAACTAGTCATGAACTTTAAAACGAGGTCAACCAATCAGAAAGCACTTTGCCACGACCCGCTCAGCCGTCAGTTTGGTGCCAAATCGCTTTGAACTTGTGATTCGGGCTGTAGGGGCAAAATGGCTTTGTCTTTTACGAATGAAGAGCAAATTAGGATGGTGTTTTGTAAAATACGGGAAAAGTACTCGTCACATTCATATGAAATTTTACAACCAAAAAGAAGAAATGTTCATGTATTACCTTGTCAGCGACAAAACCTACACACCTGGTAGTTTTAGAAATATTTTACTCCAAAGAGTAAAAATCTATTTTTAACGGTCTTCTGGTAATCGCACGAGTTTTGTCGCTTGACATAATCTAAAATGACCTTTTTTCTAACTGTGTGCCAACTTTCAGTCATATTCATCGATAAACAGCGTCGTAATTAATTTTTTAAAATAGCATATACGAAACGGCTTCGTCCCATATTTTGTCGCGAATTTGGGCACTTCGTGAGTAAAAAAGAGGCCCAAAGATTTGTGCGGGATAGTCTTGCTATATAAATACTTAGTTGGGTGAGCTAATTATTAGCCCTTCAAATTTATAGTGGATTTCGTCTGCTGAATGCCCATTTTACTAAAAAAAATAATTTTCAATCAAATTTTGTGACTCCACCTTCTTCTTGTGGAAACCTCCAATATTGTCGAGGATCACTCCACAGTTTGTAGGGTATTACATTTTAAATTTGTTAAAGCACTGCACATACTACTAATAAAAAATACATAGAGAGATTAAAAAGTCACGATGTGAGTTCAAGTTACTGCGTGAAGGCATGTTGGCAACCAGCGGCGGGTGATCAAACTTGGTATCGTTTGGGTACAAAGCAAAGACTGTACCGCTGAGCCACTCTGACCCCCATATCGTATCCCTAATTAATGCTAATATTTTTCCTTGTCCACATCAGCCAAATGTACAGTCTCCATGGCTGTTGTTATGATATTGTATTGAAGTCACACATTGCCAATGCTCATATATTTCCTTTCCCATGCCAGCCAAGTGTATAGGCTTCATGACAAGAAATAAATGATGACTGAAATCACCCACTAAAATGGGAGATGAATTAATTCTCATCCTCTTTAATTCAGACACAGAGGATGGAGACTCCAATGGGTTTGCTGGTGATTTTGATCAATTGAATTGAATTGAAGGAGGCATGACTTATAGTAGGATAAAATTGATTTTTAAAAAATTTGGATGGTGTGGTGTATAGTCTGGTGCAAAATATGGTATACATGATTATGATCAGAACCATCCTTGTATAATCTGAATGTGTGTAAATGATATAATAATGCTCTGCCCAACATAAAGCTAGAAATGAAACTGAAATTTAATAAGAGCAATGATACCATTGAGAGATCCAAAAGATAATGTGCCATGTATCATAAAGCTGCATTATTAACATTGTTTTTATTTTAATGTTTCTGTATCCTACTGTCATTTCAATTTTTTATTCAGGTCCAGGCTTCACCTAGTGTAGTCTTTAAAAAAGTCTTGGAACAAATGCCACAGTTTTCTATCAGTTTAAAGTCATCCTATCAATTATTATTTATGCACAATTTTTGCAAACACTTGAGAAGAAAAGATTTGATTCGATCTGTTGCTTTAAATACATTTGCAAAGAGCAAACACTTCAACCTCAAAACTGCTAATATTGATGTGAATAAGTTTTTACTCTTTCCAGTCTGTAGTATACACTTTCAAAAAGGCTCAGTAAAATCTAATCGTTCATTTTCGTCTCAACTCAAACCATCATTGTTATCATTTCCCTTGCATCAGCTCAGTAATTGTGTTAATCCAGTTCGTAAAATAAGCAACATGGCCGCTAAGGGAATAAAATTGACTTGGACCAATATTGCAAAAGATGCCATAGACAATGATGCTGATAAACTGATGGATAGACTAAAGGCAACATATGATGAAATCGGAGCGCTTACTGATGATCAAGTAACATATGATAATGTCGTAAAGGTAATGAAATATTAATTCATTCCTTTTTTTTTTTTTTCTTATTCATATTTTGATACAACTATTTGGACAAATGTTCTAATTTATTGTTCATTACTAAACATGATTTTAAGATGACAGATGTTGATGAGAAGCAATGGTATAAAGCAAGCGTTTATATCTTCACAAAATCATTAATAATGGTCAGAGTCAGATTTAAAAGGGATTGGTTTAGAAGTGGAAAACTTAAATAGCATGAAACCACTTCTTTGCAAGATGCAAGGTACACATATATACCCTGTGATTATTTGAATTCAGATATTGTCTTTTCTTTTGCCCCTTCCATAACCTTATTATCATCTTATACATACAGAGGGAAGTCGTCAATTTTTAAAAACAGCCTTTTCCTTTACATCTATGACTTTTTATTTGCAGTTAAATTTTACTCATTATTAGTGAAAATCTTTATTACTTTTTTCTTTTTTTTTCTTTTGCCATAGAAATCAGCTGATTGTGATTGCTGGTATGCAGTGGAGCGGAATAACATTGACTTTCTGCAGCATGTCTCCCCCAACAAGGAACTCCGGGATGCCAGTGTAGCAGCAGACAAGAAACTCTCAGAGTTTGATGTGGAATTGAGGTAAACATGGAATCTGATACTGATAGGTTTTTGGACACTTGGTTCCTGATTAGGTATTTGTGAATCAACTCAGATCATTATTCTGGATAAGGATAAGTATATGCTTCCATTTTACTTTCAATAAGTTTTTTTTTCATACCCAAATAACAATATTACTGGCAAAGGTCCTGCTTCAATGAAGATATGGTCCTGACTCATTGCCCTTGGAAGTTAGTTTTAAAGAGCCTGCACTGGTAATAATGTAGCAATGCAAAATGCTTCACAGTTTGCAGCATTAAAACTATACAGTCAGTTCCAAGATTTCTGCTGATCTATTTTCTCAGCCAAGGGCTATGTGCAGGCTAGTTTTCATTCTCTAGTTCATTATATATATATATATATATATATATATATATATATATATATATATATATATATATATATATATATATATATATATATATATATATATTGGTCAGATTCAGCGTGGGTTACGCAACTGGATGCGTGGGTTGACGGAGGCAGGAAGCAATAACAAACCCACATGGTTGCCATTACCTCCACCATCATTCTCGCTCACGGTTTGTGGAAAGCACTTCATTACAGGCACGTAATAGTGAATCTAGTTTTTGTTTTGAACATTTCTATTATTATTCTTTGTAAATTGACCCATATTAAAAGAAACATACAAACAAAAAAGGCATGACCAGTCACTAACAATGCCGTGTAGTGTGTAGACAGTAACACAGTACGGTGAACATGACTGACACTGACATTGGGGTCGGAATGTCGGAACCCATGAGTCGTTCGCAACTCTGCCTCACGTATTCATTTAATCAGTCAATTTAATTTTTATTAAGCTTGCGTAAAACATACAAACAAAAAAGACATGACCAGTCACTAACAATGCAGTGTCGTGTGTAGACAGTAACACGGTACGGTGAACATGAATGACACTGGGATCGGAATGTCGGAACCCAGTAGTCGTTCGCAACTCAGCCTCGCGTACTCATTTAATCAGTCAATTTAATTTTCATTTAGCTTCTTCAAGTTTATGTTATATTCACCTTTTCTATTTAAAAAGGGTAATCCAAACAGACCATAAACGATTTTATAATAAGCCGACTTCAACTTCCATCACACACGAACTTATTTTGGGTGTTTTTTTTTAACCAAACCGTTTGACTCAAATTAAAGCTTCGGCATTGGATAAGGAGCGAGGTCCCTGTTGCCATCTTGCTTAGTTTATACAGAGACTGGGTTGCCACCTTGGCTGTTCTTGATAAATAGTAAAATAGTACAACCTTGTGCAATATGAGAGAGAGAGAGAGAAATTTTGAACAAAAAACGAATCTCTCTCTCTCATCCTCTCTCTCTCTCTCTCTCTCTCCCCTCTCTCTCTCTCTCTCTCTCTCTCTCTCTCTCTCTCTCTCTCCCCTCTCTCTCTCTCTCTCTCTCTCTCTCTCTCTCTCTCTCTTCCTATTTCATCTGTCACACTGTTTGACAATCTTCATCACCTGGCTCACTTGTACTTGTAATATCGGGTGTGAGGTAAAATTTTGAACAATTATTGTTATTTATAAAATGCAGAATCTTTTCAAATAAACGGATAAAATAGAGATTAATTCTAATCGAACAGTGGAACACAAAGGCAGAATTTGCGAACAATCTAACACATAAGTGTCGTGGTCTTATTTATAAAATGCAGAAACTTTGCAAATAAACGATAAAATAGAGATTAATTCGATTCGAAAAGTGGAACACATAAGCAGAATTTGCGAATATCCGGTCCAGACATAAGTGTTATGGTCTTATTTATAAAGTGCAGAAACTTTGCAAATAAACGGATAGACTAGATGTTATTTCGATTCGAAAAGTTGAACACAATAGGAAAATTTGCGAATACCCAGTCCAGACATAGATGTTATGGTCTTATTTATAAAGTGCAGAATCTTTGCAAATAAACGGATAAAATAGAGATTAATTCGATTCGAAAAGTGGAACACATAAGCAGAATTTGCGAATATCCGGTCCAGACATAAGTGTTATGGTCTTATTTATAAAGTGCAGAAACTTTGCAAATAAACGGATAGACTAGATGTTATTTCGATTCGAAAAGTGGAACACATAAGCAGAATTTGCGAATATCCGGTCCAGACATAAGCGTTATGGTCTTATTTATAAAGTGCAGAAACTTTGCAAATAAACGGATAGACTAGATGTTATTTCGATTCGAAAAGTGGAACACATAAGCAGAATTTGCGAATGCCCGGTCCAGACATAAGCGTTATGGTCTTATTTATAAAGTGCAGAAACTTTGCAAATAAACGGATAGACTAGATGTTATTTCGATTCGAAAAGTGGAACACATAAGCAGAATTTGCGAATGCCCGGTCCAGACATAAGCGTTATGGTCTTATTTATAAAGTGCAGAAACTTTACTATAAAATTAATTTTCAATCAAATTTGGTTGGCTCATCCTGCTCTTGTGGAACCTCCAATTTTGGCGAGGATCATTCCACCGTTTGTAGGGTATTACATTTTAAATTTGTTTAAAGCACTTGCACATACTACTAATAAAAAATACATAGAGAAGGGATTAAAAGTCACGATGTGAGTTGCTTGTTACTGCGTGAAGGCATGTGGGAAACCAGACGGCGGGTGATCAAATTGGAATCGTTTGGGTACCAAATGCAAGACTGTACGCTGTGCCACTTGGACCCCCATAGGGTATCCCTATTAATGCTATTATTTTTCCTTGTCCAAATCAGCCAAAATGACAGTCTCATGGATGTTGTTATGATATTGGTAGTGAAGTCACACATTGCCAATGCTCATTTATTCTTTCCATTCCAGCAGTGTATAGGCTTCATGACAAGAAATAAATGAAGACTGAATACCACTAAATGGGAGGATGAATTAATTCTCATCCTCTTTAATTAAGTCAAGAGATGGAGACTACAATGGGTTTGTGGTGATTTTTATTCAATTGATGTATTGACAGGAGGAAGACTTATAGTAGGATAAAATTGATTTTAAAAAATTGGGAGGTGTGGTGTATAGTCTGGTGCAAAATATGGTATTTACATTGTTATTTGGGAATTCAGACCCTCCTTGTATAATCTGAATTAGCATGTGTGTAAATGATATAATAATGCTCTGCCCAACATAAAGCTAGAAATGAATGACTGAAAATAATAGAGCATGATCCCAATTGAGAGATCCAAAAGAATAATGTGCCATGTAAATTACAGTGATTATTTTACATGTTTTTATTTTATGTTCTGTATCTCCTGTCCTTTCAATTTTTATTCAGGTAGGCATCACTAGTGTAGTCTTTAAAAAAGTCTTGGAACAAAGGACAGTTTTCTATCAGTTTAAAGTCATCCTACAATTAAATTTATGAAATTTTTGCAAAAATCTTGAGACGAAAAGATTGATTCGATCTGTTGAGTAGCTTTAATAATATTGCAAGAGCAAACACTTCACTCCCAATGCTAATATTTATGGAATAGTTTTACTCTTACGTTTTGTAGTATCACTTTCAAAAAGCATGAAACCACTTCTTTGCAAGATGCAAGGTACACATATATACCCTGTGATTATTTGAATTCAGATATTGTCTTTTCTTTTGCCCCTTCCATTACCTTATTATCATCTTATACATACAGAGGGAAGTCGTCAATTTTTAAAAACAGCCTTTTCCTTTACATCTATGACTTTTTATTTGCAGTTAAATTTTACTCATTATTAGTGAAAATCTTTATTACTTTTTTCTTTTTTTTTCTTTTGCCATAGAAATCAGCTGATTGTGATTGCTGGTATGCAGTGGAGCGGAATAACATTGACTTTCTGCAGCATGTCTCCCCCAACAAGGAACTCCGGGATGCCAGTGTAGCAGCAGACAAGAAACTCTCAGAGTTTGATGTGGAATTGAGGTAAACATGGAATCTGATACTGATAGGTTTTTGGACACTTGGTTCCAGATTAGGTATTTGTGAATCAACTCAGATCATTATTCTGGATAAGGATAAGTATATGCCTCCATTTTACTTTCAATAAGTTTTTTTTTTCATACCCAAATAACAAATATTACTGGCAAAGGTCCTGCTTCAATGAAGATATGGTCCTGACTCATTGCCCTTGGAAGTTAGTTTCAAAGAGCCTGCACTGGTAATAATGTAGCAATGCAAAATGCTTCACAGTTTGCAGCATTAAAACTATACAGTCAGTTCCAAGATTTCTGCTGATCTATTTTCTCAGCCAAGGGCTATGTGCAGGCTAGTTTTCATTCTCTAGTTCATTATATATATATATATATATATATATATATATATATATATATATATATATATATATATATATATATATATATATATATATATATATATATTGGTCAGATTCAGCGTGGGTTACGCAACTGGATGCGTGGGTTGACGGAGGCAGGAAGCAATAACAAACCCACATGGTTGCCATTACCTCCACCATCATTCTCGCTCACGGTTTGTGGAAAGCACTTCATTACAGGCACGTAATAGTGAATCTAGTTTTTGTTTTGAACATTTCTATTATTATTCTTTGTAAATTGACCCATATTAAAAGAAACATACAAACAAAAAAGGCATGACCAGTCACTAACAATGCCGTGTAGTGTGTAGACAGTAACACAGTACGGTGAACATGACTGACACTGACATTGGGGTCGGAATGTCGGAACCCATGAGTCGTTCGCAACTCTGCCTCACGTATTCATTTAATCAGTCAATTTAATTTTTATTAAGCTTGCGTAAAACATACAAACAAAAAAGACATGACCAGTCACTAACAATGCAGTGTCGTGTGTAGACAGTAACACGGTACGGTGAACATGAATGACACTGGGATCGGAATGTCGGAACCCAGTAGTCGTTCGCAACTCAGCCTCGCGTACTCATTTAATCAGTCAATTTAATTTTCATTTAGCTTCTTCAAGTTTATGTTATATTCACCTTTTCTATTTAAAAAGGGTAATCCAAACAGACCATAAACGATTTTATAATAAGCCGACTTCAACTTCCATCACACACGAACTTATTTTGGGTGTTTTTTTTTAACCAAACCGTTTGACTCAAATTAAAGCTTCGGCATTGGATAAGGAGCGAGGTCCCTGTTGCCATCTTGCTTAGTTTATACAGAGACTGGGTTGCCACCTTGGCTGTTCTTGATAAATAGTAAAATAGTACAACCTTGTGCAATATGAGAGAGAGAGAGAGAAATTTTGAACAAAAAACGAATCTCTCTCTCATCCTCCTCTCTCTCTCTCTCTCTCTCTCTCTCTCTCTCTCTCTCTCTCTCTCCTCTCTCTCTCTCTCTCTCTCTCTCTCTCTCTCTCTCTCTCTCTCTCTCTCTCTCTCTCTCTTCCTATTTCATCTGTCACACTGTTTGACAATCTTCATCACCTGGCTCACTTGTACTTGTAATATCGGGTGTGAGGTAAAATTTTGAACAATTATTGTTATTTATAAAATGCAGAATCTTTTCAAATAAACGGATAAAATAGAGATTAATTCTAATCGAACAGTGGAACACAAAGGCAGAATTTGCGAACAATCTAACACATAAGTGTCGTGGTCTTATTTATAAAATGCAGAAACTTTGCAAATAAACGATAAAATAGAGATTAATTCGATTCGAAAAGTGGAACACATAAGCAGAATTTGCGAATATCCGGTCCAGACATAAGTGTTATGGTCTTATTTATAAAGTGCAGAAACTTTGCAAATAAACGGATAGACTAGATGTTATTTCGATTCGAAAAGTTGAACACAATAGGAAAATTTGCGAATACCCAGTCCAGACATAGATGTTATGGTCTTATTTATAAAGTGCAGAATCTTTGCAAATAAACGGATAAAATAGAGATTAATTCGATTCGAAAAGTGGAACACATAAGCAGAATTTGCGAATATCCGGTCCAGACATAAGTGTTATGGTCTTATTTATAAAGTGCAGAAACTTTGCAAATAAACGGATAGACTAGATGTTATTTCGATTCGAAAAGTGGAACACATAAGCAGAATTTGCGAATATCCGGTCCAGACATAAGCGTTATGGTCTTATTTATAAAGTGCAGAAACTTTGCAAATAAACGGATAGACTAGATGTTATTTCGATTCGAAAAGTGGAACACATAAGCAGAATTTGCGAATGCCCGGTCCAGACATAAGCGTTATGGTCTTATTTATAAAGTGCAGAAACTTTGCAAATAAACGGATAGACTAGATGTTATTTCGATTCGAAAAGTGGAACACATAAGCAGAATTTGCGAATGCCCGGTCCAGACATAAGCGTTATGGTCTTATTTATAAAGTGCAGAAACTTTGCAAATAAACGGATAGACTAGATGTTATTTCGATTCGAAATGTGGAACACAATAGGAAAATTTGCGAATACCCAGTCCAGACATAAGCGTTATGGTCTTATTTATGAAGTGCAGAATCTTTTCAAATAAACGGATAAAGTAGAGATTAATTCTAATCGAACAGTGGAACACAAAGGCAGAATTTGCGAACAATCTAACACATAAGTGTCGTGGTCTTATTTATAAAATGCAGAAACTTTGCAAATAAACGGATAAAATAGAGATTAATTCGATTCGAAAAGTGGAACACATAAGCAGAATTTGCGAATGCCCGGTCCAGACATAAGCGTTATGGTCTTATTTATAAAGTGCAGAAACTTTGCAAATAAACGGATAGACTAGATGTTATTTCGATTCGAAAAGTGGAACACAATAGGAAAATTTGCGAATACCCAGTCCAGACATAAGCGTTATGGTCTTATTTATAAAGTGCAGAAACTTTGCAAATAAACGGATAAGATAGAGATTAATTCGATTCAAAAGTGGAATGCAAATGCAGAAGTTGTGAATACCCAGTCCAGACATAAGCGTTATGGTCTTATTTATAAAGTGCAGAAACTTTGCAAATAAACGGATAAGATAGAGATTAATTCGATTCAAAAGTGGAATGCAAATGCAGAAGTTGTGAATACCCAGTCCAGGCATAAGCGTCATGGTCTTGTTTAAATGAAACAATGCAGTTTAAAAAAATTTATGGTCATTGAGTACTAAATATGCGGAGTTCAAATAGATAACTTGATCTGTGAAATTTTTTATAATTAGCTGTTTTTATTCTCCATCATTTAGATTATGTGATTAAGTTTATAATTGAAATACAAACTTTTTCTCACTTATCAATGTTTTGCAATAAAGGAGAGTGTGAGTGAACCTGTGCAAAGAAAATTATTTGATAGAGTGATATTTATCATGCTTTTCAGTTTGTAGTTGGATTCTAGAATGGATTCTTTATAGTTCTCATTGATTGTATGTCAGTATGTCAGTCTTTAGGACACCGATTACCCTAATGCGGTCACAATTTTCACAATGTGACGGCCACAAGCCCGTTAAACGCAGAGTGGGGTATTGTTGTTTGCAAGTAATGCTATGGTTTTAATAGGATATCTTGTCTCCTATTAAAATACATTCCTGTGTTGGATTTTGGATTAAATTCATGTCTTCTTCGGATTTTGGGATATTTAATTTTCATGGATTGTGATTGTGATTTTCAAGACTATTAATGTAAGTAAATGCCCAAATAGATATTTTTATTCATTTATTCTTTATTTTTTTTTTTTTTTAGTTTTGTTTTGTTTTGTTTTGAAGCATTTATTATAAGAAATAATGTACATATGCACTTATACACCAAAGACTGCTTTCAACTGCTTATTATTATTATTATTATTATTATTATTATTATTATTATTATTATTATTATTATTATTATTATTATATAATAATAATAATAATAATAATAATAATAATAATAATAATAATAATAATAATAATAATAATAATAATAATAATAATAATAATAAGTGCATTGAGTGAAATCCCAATCGCGGTTGCCCAAATAAAACTGGCGCTAGAATCCCGACTACCTGTCTAAACGAATGTTGTTTGTACGATACATACTAACTACACGTTCAATATCGGGGGCAGAAAATATACGTTTGGTTTTATGAAATTAAAACAGTAGTCCCACATTGTTCTTTGATGTTATTTGTCGTTGCATTTGCTTTGAAACTTACACATTATATTGTGTTACATTGTTTACAAAATATTTCTGGTACTCGTATGCATGTGTAGTCAACGGTCAATCGTGTTCTTTATTATTTTATTATTAATTTTGGCTCGGCATCTTACATATGTGAATTTGACAGGTTGTTATGGATGGTAATTACTCGTATAACATTAAGTGATTTTTAAACATTTTTACGGCGTTTTAAATGTCATTCTTGCATTCATTGCCGAGCACCTCCACTTTTCTGTTACTATTTTAACGATCAGCTGATTTTCTCTTGCCTCCCCTTTAATTTCGCGGCCTTTTTTCAGAACGAGGCGTGGGAGTGGCTAATATATATATTGAATCGTGTTTGATACAAATATGGTACGAAAAGTGCTCGACATGCAGTAATGGAGCGAATTATTACGTAATATTAAGAAGAATATAAGAGAAATATACTATAATCAAACACCCTCATGAAGCCACACTCAACATGAAAAGTGAGATGTACGGAAAGTGTCCCCATCGGCGTAAATTCTTGTTAAGCAACTTTAAACCGGAACCACTTCAAGGAACAACAACAGTCAACAAAACAACTCAGTCCTGACGATGGCAAATTAAGCCTGAAACATTAATGTAGACTGTCTCAAACATTGTGGTAAATATTTTAAATAATATATATATATATATATATATATATATATATATAATATATATATATATATATATATATATATATATATATATATATATATATATATATAGATATGAAGATGAGAAAGAGGAAGGGAGAGGTGAGGAATAAGAGGAGGAGGTCAGTGAGAAAAGAGCGAAAACAATGGAACTAGGTTAAAGAATGGTGAAAACAGCACCAGACAATAATATAGACATAGCAGCAAGTTATAACCCCTCATCCCAAACCTACGGTCTGATATCACCACATAATGTGACAGAGAAAGCATTGGTCTGACCTAAAAGCAACTCCAAAAGGAAAAAAAAAAGAGATATTTAAAATGACTTTTAAAATAGGTAATAAAATAGATTAAATTCCCTTTATTCATCCCATAGGGGAAACTTTTCTCTATGGTCTATTCCAAGGGGAGAATGGAATGACCCAGGTGACAGCTGCAATGCAGCGCGGCAAATTGAGCTAGGGCGAGGTGACTTGCTCAAGGCCACACAAAGCAGCTGTGGTTGATTGAACTCTGTACCTTCCATGTACGAAGCGAAGACCGTACCTCTGAGCCAGGTGGGATAATCACAGTTTCATACTTACAACCTAGTACATACTGTCATAGGAGGTCAGAAGGAAAACTTATTGTGCCCAAATGAAACTTGGGGATATTGACCTATCACAAAAAAAGGAGAATCCATCTATAACTCTAAGCATGTTGTGCTTGAGGACTGTGGTTATAAACAGACAACACTGTACTTCCATGATGGAAACTTGTTGCATGTTATGTATAAGACAAAATGATATCAAAATTATATTTTTTTATGCCCTCTCCAAATCTCAGAAAAAGTATTATATGTAACCTGTGTTTTAGTGGGGGAGGGGAGGGGAACGTAGCAGAGGCAAGAAGTTCAGGAAATTTTCACTTGCTCAAGTGACAATCCTGATGATCGACTATGGAGGAAAAAATCTTGTGATCAGATTGGTATATGGTCTTTTTAAAAATTTTTATGGGAATTTGTAATTGCAATGATTATTTTATGTATTCATAAAAACTTATTTTCTTTTTCTTTATGAATGTTTCAGTATGCGTCAAGATGTTTTTGAATCATTTGTTGCCTTGAATAAAAAAGATGAGTTCAAAACTTTTTCGCCGGAGGCACAGAGATTTGTTGAAAGAGTCATTAAGATTGGAAAAAGAAATGGTAAATATAATGCAAAAATGATCTGATGTTATATTAGATTATGATTATATATTTTTTTATAAGAATAAAACTAAGAGTCATTATACAATAAAAATCCCTTTATTACCCTTTTGATTGTAGAGGAAATGTTTTTCATGTTGTATGCTTTTCAATAAAATCCTGTTTGTGATATTTATGATGTTGAATTAGGCCTATATTTTATACTGTCATAATTCATGTTTTATCCCAAGGTCTGCACTTGTCAAAAGATCAGCAAGAAAAGATTAAAACAATCAAAAAGAGAATGAGCGATTTATCAATAGATTTCAGCAAGAATCTGAATGAGGAAAATACCATCATTGAATTTACTGAGGAAGAACTAGGTAACAATAATAAATGCAATGAACCCTTTTAAAATTTATTTTTCCACTTATTTTTATCTTCCTTCTCTTCTTCTTCTTCTTCTTCTTCTTCTTCTTCTTCTTCTTCTTCTTTTTCTTCTTCTTCTTCTTCTTCTTCTTCTTCTTTCCTTCTTCTTCTTCTCTTCTTCTCTTCTTTCTTCTTCTTTCTTCTTCTTCTTCTTCTTCTTCTTCTTCTTCCTTCTTCTTCTTCTTCTTCTTCTTCTCTTCTTCTTCTTCTTCTTCTTCTTCTTTCTTCTTCTTCTTCTCTTCTTCTTTCTTCTTCTTCTTCTTCTCTTTTTCTTCTTTCTTTCTTCTTCTTCTTCTTCTTTCCCTTCTTCTTCTTCTTCTTCTCTTCTTCTTTCTTCCTTCTTCTTCTTCTTCTTCTTCTTCTTCTTCTTCTTCTCTTCTTCTTCTTCTTCCCTTCTTCTTCTTCTTTTCTTTCTCTTCTTCTTCTTCTCTTTCTTCTTCTTCTTCTCTTCTCTTCCTTCTTCTTCTTCTTCCCTTTTCTTCTTCTTCTTCTTCTTCTCTTCTTCTTCTTCTCTTCTTCTTCTTCTTTCTTCTTCTTTCTTCTTCTTCTTCTTCTTCTTCTTTCTTCTTCTTCTTCTTCTTTTCTTTTTCTTCTTCTCTTCTCTTCTCTTCTTCTTCTTCTTCTTCTTCTCTTCTTCTTCTTTCTTCTTCTTCTTTCTTCTTCTTCTTCTTCTTCTTCTTCTTTCTTCTTCTTCTTCTTCTTCTCTTCTTCTTCTTTTCTTCTTCTTCTTCTTCTTCTTCTTCTTCTTCTTCTTTTCTTCTTCTTCTTCTTCTTCTTCTTCTTCTTCTCTTCTTCTTCTTCTTCTTCTTCTTCTTCTTCTTCTTCTTCTTCTCTTTCTTCTTCTTCTTCTTTCTTTCCTTCTTCTTCTTCTTCTTCTTCCTTCTTCTTCTTCTTCTTCTTTCTTCTTCTTCTTCTTCTTCTTCTTCTTCTTCTTCTTCTTCTTCTTCTTCTTCTTCTTCTCTTCTTTCTTCTTCTTCTTCTTCTTCTTCTTCTTCTTCTTCTTCTTCTTCTTCTTCTTCTTCTTCTTCTTCTTCTTCTTCTTCTTCTTCTTCTTCTTCTTCTTCTTCTTCTTCTTCTTCTTCTTCTTCTTCTTCTTCTTCTTCTTCTTCTTCTTCTTCTTCTTCTTCTTCTTTCTTCTTCTTTTTTTCTTCTTCTCTTCTTCTTCTTTATTCTTTTCTTTTCGTCTTCTTCTTTCTATTCTCCTTCTTCTTCTCTACTCTCCCTTCTGTGCACTTCTTTCTTCTATCCCTTTTTTATCTTTTTCTTCTTCTTTCTTCTTTGTCTTATTTACTTTCTTCTTCTCTTCTTCTTCTTCTTCTTCTTCTTCTTCTTCTTCTTCTTCTTCTTCTTCTTCTTTCTTCTTCTTCTTCTTCTTCTTCTTCTTCTTCTTCTTCTTCTTCTTCTTCTTCTTCTTCTTCTTCTTCTTCTTCTTCTTCTTCTTCTTCTTCTTCTTCTTCTATTTTTATTATTATTATTATTTTTGTTATTATTATTTAAAGGTGAACACCTGGGTGGAGTTCATGACCTCCCATAGTGGGCAGAGAGGCACTTACTGTGTTTTCTATCCTCTATATCTGTTTTCTGACATGCTTTCTTTCTTTGTCTTGGAATGAGATTACATGATTTTGTCCTGACCCTGACAGTCAAATGTATTGTTAGAGTTTTGGGACATAATATTTTTTGGTCTTTTAAATCATCTCTCTGTTATGTGTTGTATTTGTTTCACAGATATTATGATTTGTAACCATTTGAGTGTGGAGACATCCTTAGTGTCAGGATGAGACATTTAAGTGATCTCAAACTACGCACACTGATGGTAGTATGCTCTTGGAATCTACATTTGTTCCCTATTTGAACCGATTCCCCTTTGTCTTACTTTTTCTTGGGTGCTTATATTGACTATCCCATTTCTTCCTCTTTACTGTGCTGAACTGACAGATATGTGTTACAAGCATCCTAAAACTCTTAAAAACAATGCAAACTTGTGTATACTTTTAATCTTTAATGCAAAACTTTATAAACCAGACTTGGTTGATTAACGTGAAAACACATGTTGTCCACAATGAATTTTCTACTTGGACAATTGGTCAGGTCTTTTTCTTTCCTTTTTTTTTTTTCACAATATACCACTTGATGTATTGAAGCTGGTGCTATTTGGGACACTTATCATTCTTGGGTTCATTTGCGATTTGTTTTTCTTGACTTCTGACGCTGAATAGAATCTTGCTCATGCAAGAAGATTGGATTGTTTGATCTAATAGATCTCGTGGAAACTTTACCATAGACAAATTCCTATTCAAGAAGTGTCCAGCCAATGTTTTGGTTCATTTTAGCACAAAAGAGATTTTGGATAAACTAATCTGTTGGGCCTTTAGACTCCAAAGGACTACATGATGACAATATAATTGAAGTGCTATCCTGGTTAATAATCATTACATCAAAGAATACGGAACCCATTTCATTACTTATTTTACATTTCTCATGGAGTTCAAATGTTGTTTAATGAATGATATCATTACATTGACTTTTGGAGGCACTTCAGTATTATAATGAATTTTTAAAAATTTCAAGTGCCAATATCAGTCATCACTTCAGCGAGGGCAATAACTTCTTTTTAGACTAACACAAAATGAATCCTGATGCAAGATGAAACATTATTAAATTTAAATAAGCAATTTATAAACTTTATTCCAGATGATTTAAGTGTAACATTGTTGTTTGCTTAAAATTCCTCAGCTGGCCTTCCTGATGACTTTATTAAAAGCTTAGAAAAGGTAAATAATATAAACTATATGAAATCATTTTTGAAAGAGACTGGTTTCAATGTGTTAAATTGTTCTGAGCATGTGCTGGCATTTTGTTTGTAGTTAATCACTACACATCACACTCCCTCACAACTAGAGAAGATCAACATTTATGAATGAATTTTATCAACAAGAGATTAGTGCACTAATGCATATCCTTTCAATGTTTCCATTGAAAACATGAGAAAACGTATTAAGACATTTTCATGTCCTGGGATATTGATTTTAAGCAAATTTCATTATATCATATTTTTTGTCACGTCTTTTTTGACTTAGTCCTTCAGAGCCTATGGAGCCGGATTTTATCCCATGCTCTAATAGCATGGAACAGACGATAGTGATAGCTTGTTATCATTTGGATATGATGCTAGTCTAACACAAAGTACTTTCCACCAGATCTAACAGACCCAGCTACCCAATCATTGCAGGACAGGGGGTGTCAGACAAAATATCTCGACTTCAGCCATTATCGATCCCAGTCCCTTTGTATGTGAAGTGAGTGCTCTGCCAACTGAGCTATTGGGAGCCCCTACATGTCTCAAATAATTTCATATAATTTTATCAACTTTTCAATTTGTTCTCCAAATGAATCGACTGACTCAGACTGAAAATCACTGTTGATGTTAAAAACAGTAAATATTGTTTTTTTTATGTTAAAAACAGCAAATATTGATTTTAAAGCCTTTCAATTTAAACATTCCTACAGGGCAGTGAAGGCAAGCTAAAAGTATCCCTCAAATACCCTCATTATTTTCCTTGTATGAAGAAAGCCAGAAACCCATCGGTTAGAAAAATAATGGAAACTGCTGTTTCAATTCGAGGTAAAAAGATATTATTTATAATTATTATTTTTTTCCTATCAGATGTAACTGACTACTTAATGTTACATTCCACAAACGAACATTTTCATCTAAGAACTAAATCTATAAGGAGGCTGTTTTATTTTTTTGGGAGGGGCAAAAATAACTTTAAACAAAATAATAATTTTTTTTAAAGTAAAAAAAAATCAATCAGGTTTATTTTTTAGAGGGTCACACAAAACAAATAGGTACTCATTTTATTTTTATTTGACAGCAACATCATCAGATACAATAGGCTTTGTTATAAAGATAGTCTTGCCAGTTATATAAATTTTATCAATGCCTATGCAGATTTTTTTCCCCTCCAGATTTGCATTATTTTTTAAATAAGAATTTTCGTTGGGGAGGGGGGGGGGGGGGGGGGGGGTGGTGGTTATTTTTTACTCAGGAAAGGCTTATTATTAGACCAATCCTACGTCTAATCTGAAAGCTGTTAAATGAGACACGATTAAGGGCAGAATTCTACATTATGGAGTTATGCAGGTTTGTTTATTTATTTTTTTATTTTTGAAGTTGGGATATTAAAAGAATTCTAAGTCAGGATTTGTTGTTCGTTGATTGTTGCCTGTTTGGCTTCATCTGTAAATTTTGAAATGTAATCAATATAATCCAACTGAATAATACATCTCTACAACAGCACTGTACTTGTCCTATAAATGTACTAATGTTTTTGGGGATTCATTTGTTAGTGTCAGCTTTTCTATTTTCTTTTTGTCTTTATCTTTTTTTTTTTCTTTTTCTTGTTGTTGGGTTTTTTTTTTTGGTGTGCTTCTGTGTTCGTTTGTGTGTGTGTGTGTGTGTGTGTATCTTTATCATATTAATAAAATGGTGTGTTCTGATGGTAATGTTTTCTGTTTTATCCTCCTATTTCAGGTGTTTGAAAGAGAACACTCCTATTTTGGAGGAGCTTGTCAAACTTCGTCATGAAGTAAGGTTATACTTGTCATGGTTAAAATTTTTACATTCAGTTGCAAAGAAACTGCTTAGTTTTGGCAATATAATTTAACTAAACATTCCATATATATATGGAATATCTCTCTTTAATACAATCTCAGTTTTACATTAAATTCCTCCATTCTTATAAATTTGATCTATAAGTCATGCGATGATTTAAGAAGAAAGATTTTGAGAGTCATAGCTTTACAATAATTCATGTGCGGATATGATAATACATTGCTTGTCATTTTAAAACTATTAATCTTGTTGGTTTTTAAAAAATCTTGTGTGAAGATTTAATTTTATAGGATGATTCCACAGCTGAGTATTTCATTAGAAATCCTTCACTTTAGTTTTCTTACCACTCACCCCCAACAGTTAATTTATGCAAACAAACCACCATCAGTGACGGGGAGACCGCCATGCTATAACAGATGTCCAGAATGTGTGACTATTGAGGATTATTGTAGTATTTCTCATTAATTTGTATAAACTCATTTTTCATTTAAAATGTAATCCCAAATGATGTATTAAATTGATATCAGATAAAGGTATGTAAATTACTAGTTATGACTCTAAAATATCTTTAATAGCAGCTTTACTTTGCTACTGTGAACTTAAGAAAAAGATCACCAAAATAGGCAAAATTGTTCAGTCTCCCTTTAGGCACAGGCCATGACACGCCATCTGTTATGAATTAGGGTCTTGCAAAATTTACCATTCGAACTAAGTTGAAAGCAGTAAATGACAGTGAGTCATTCTTGAAAATTTTGTATAATATAAAATGAGTGATACACTGTTTTATTTTTTTGTTTCCCTCCTCGAAGAAAGCCGACATTTTAGGTTACCCTACCCATGCAGCATTTGTCCTAGACATGAGAATGGCCAAGAAAGCAGAGGCAGTGTCCACTTTTCTTTCCTCCCTCGCTGAAAAGTTAAAGTCACTCAGGGACGATGAACTTAAATTATTTTTGGAGTACAAGAAAGAGGAGGTAGAGTTAAGTTTATTAATGTTATTATATGGTTATTGTATTCCTTTTTTTTTGTTTGCTAAAAATACTCAGTTTCATTGGTCTGTTTGATATGAAGAGTTAAAGAAGATTATATCGATGGCCCGTCGATCTAACCTCTCTGAAGTAGTGTTTTTGAAAAAAACTACTTCAGAGGTTAGATCATCGAGCCATCAATATAATTTGTGATGTTATTGAACTCTTTCAGGAGTAATTTTTAAAAATAAAATTATTTGCTTATTTTTAACTCAAAATTTGTTATCTTTATGCATTGATTAATTTTTCAAGAAAAATTTCCATGTTTCTCTCTTCTTAAGACTTTATTTTTAAGGTTCAATGCACCCAACAATGCAATTTTACTTTATAATAATTTCAGTAACACATATATCGACATGACATCAATGTCCCATTCTATTTTGCTATATAACATCAGTAAATAAAGACCTTGACTATGCAGAAGACAGTTATATCGGCATAGTAATCTATCAGTACTGGCATTGATCGGTCATTAAAAAACAAAAACAAAAACAAAACAAAAAACAAGAGTACAATTTATAATCAATCATTGATATTCTGCTTTTTAGGTTGTAGAATACAACATCACCCAATGAAAATGCAGATATCCCATTGTGGGATAAAACATCAGTTAATTAAAATGTGAAATTATTGTTTAATGACATCCCGTGAATGAGAGCAGTACAGCCAAACTGCTTTCATATCACTGGCTTCCACAAGACTGAATAAACTTCCCTGCCTTTATTTGCAGTGCAATTTATAATGCCAAGAGCTTGGAAACCTTTTTGAATGGCGGAGTAATATCATGTCACTTGACACTGTGACTAGGACTACATTGCCAGTGATCTAAATGTGATGAGAAACTATTGTACCTGTGGCCTCGGTGCAAGCACCATGACAGTCGACTTGTTCAACTCACAGACCACTTAAGTTCAGCTTCTTGTCTCAACACTTTGTCCCATCTAAGGAAAACGCCTCAGACCCTTGAAGTCAGAAGTTGTCTAAGTCAAAGCTATTGGTGCCGAAATGACGAGATTGTCCAATGTGGATGATGAAGATACCACATCATGAGGGCACTTCCTTATTTGACATCATTGTCAGAACTGAGGACTGACCACAATAACTGACAATAACTTAAAGTCAAATTAAGTGAAGTGTCCTAAATTTCAAAATCAACTGTTTTAAGGACCATTAGATCATCCAGATTGACTTCCTCGTTATCTCGTATTTCCCATTTGTTTTCCTTTTATTTTTTTCGAAGGACTTATATATGGACATTATGCTCGTATCAATATTTTATCTGTCTTCGATTGGACTGAGCATGACACATTTCCATTTTACATGTTACTTAACCGGTTTTTAAAAATGTTTTTGTATTTAAAAAAAAATTATACACATATCTTTTTTTCAGTGTGACAAATATGGGTATGAATTTGACAACAAAATCAACAATTGGGATCTCAGATATTTTATGACAATGGTTGAAGAAAGAAAGTATGCAGTAGATCAACAAAAGCTTAAGGAATATTTCCCAATGGCAGTTGTCACTGAGGGACTTTTGCAGATCTACCAGGTGGGATCGGTATCATAACCATTAATAAACATGTGTAATAAAAATAATATATACACATCCTTATGTCCTGCATGTTCATTCAAATTTCCTTAATAATACCTGCAACATCATCCTTTAGCGTGTTGTTTGAAATAAAATTTGGATATCCTTCCCCTAGCAAGGTATTTTTTTTTCACTTTGACAGAACATTAAAAGGATTTTTCTATCCAACACAATTGGGCCACCCCTTTACATTACAATTACCTGTTAACAGCAATTTATCTGTGACACCCTTGTACACTTTTTTCTCTTCTTCTATATTTCAAACTTCCTAACAGCAGCAACCTGCCTTTCATTGCCACTTTTCTCGCCAGCCTTGAGTGAGTGGAACACAGAGGTTTGACTGTGCACAATACATACTATGTTATTAAGTGCCTCTTTTTCCATTAGAAACTTACTATGACAAGGTTATAACAAGACGCTGTCTCATGATGAAGATTTCTGCACTATGGCAACTTTAACCAAAAAGTGTAGTTATTATTTTTTGTAAAAAACAACTTTTCGCCCCTAAGTTTGATTTTTGTAGATATGCTTATAATGGGTTTGATGAACCACATATTTTCTAATATTTGTCTTTTTTATGGGCGTTGGGTAGTGATTTCATTAAAGCAAGTATTTAAAAAAAGAAATAACTGTAAGATTCTAACTTCATTGACATATGCATATTCTATCAATGTTTACTTCGGAAGACTGGGTGGGGTTTCATTTACATATGCATATTTTGTCAATGTTTACTTTCGTAGACTGGGTGGGGTCTTTGACCTCCCTTGGTGGACAGGAGGTTATACTGTTTTCCTTCTTTCTGAATCTGTTTACGACTTGCTTTCTGACTTTGTCTTAGAATGGGATTACTTGGTTTTGTCCTTGCCCTGGCTGGAGTCCTTGACATGGAAGTAAACAGTCAACTATATAGTTATTGTTTTTGGGAGATGGTATTTTTTTCCCGCGTAAATCATCTCCTTGTTTTGTACTGATAGTTATATATTGTTTTTATTATATATATATTATTATTATATTATTATTATTATTATTATTATTATTATTATTATTATTATTATTATTATTATTATTATTATTATTATATATTTGTTTTTTGTTAACATTTTTTGAGTGTATTCCTCTAAGAGGAATCCTGTGCTGGTGTCTGGATGAGACTTTTATGTACATTGACGGTAAGCTCTTGGAATCTACATCTGTTTTCTATTTGAACCAGTTCCCCTTTGTCTACCTTTTTCTTGGGTACTTTAATTGTAATTCTAGATCTTTTTTTTCTATCCCAATTTCTTCCTTTTTACTGATGCTGATATGACCTAAATGTGTTGCAAGTGCCGTAAAATACTTAAAAACAAACAAACATACTTCTGAGAAAGATTTATGAAGTCTTGGTAATTATGAACATTTTTGTTTTAAAGATCTTGTTTTTATTATCAGGAACTTTTGGGTCTTGTGTTCACTCAAGTTGAAACTGACGATGTTTGGCACCATGATGTGACATTGGTAAGTCTTAAATTCATTTTGTGTTACTGTATTTGCCTTTCTTTTCCATGGGCCCTGTTTAGGAAGATCTAAAGTCTTTTGTCTATTCCCTTGTCTAAATTTTATGAAGCTTTTTGGTCTTAGGGTAAAATACCTGCCTTCGGTTTATCTGGGGTTGGAGTCCCACTCGGAACAATGCAAAGTTGAGTCCTTGAAAAAGGCTCTTTACTCACATTCTTTCACTGTACTCAATGTAAAATTAGTACCTGACTGTTAACAGCGTTGTTTCTATTGAATAGAATTGTAATATCACCTTACAATACAGGTGTCATGTCTTGTTCTACATGTTAAGTGCTTCTGTTGGCTAGTCACCCCTTTTCAAGCTTATTGAGCATGTTTAGTGGATATTTGCTGTATAAATGCTCAAGTTTTGAGGGGGGGGGGGGGGTGATGCAGGTATTATTCCCTTAAAGCATCATAGGGCCATAAACCCTTCAGAATAAAGGAACAAATATTTTTATTCATTAAAAAAAAAGGAAATTAGAGATTTCATGTTTTACAAGTCCGAGTATGTGGTCATTTAGGATCATCAAGTCTGTTGCGCTGGAGTTTAATCCGGCTTCTTTATCATAAAATGGATAGTAATATTTGACTACTATCCTATAGATTGTCTGTTGAGTTATTTCCACAATATCTTTCGAAAGACATGACTCTCCAATTTCAGATGGCTGGACAGGAAGCAATTAAACAAAATGGTTCTAACAATGCAGAATTAAACTTGATTTGTTTCGATGTAAAATCATGCTTTTTAGTGCTCTATTGTAAGATTCTTGTTGCCCAGGTATTTCATGAAGAAATATAAATAATCCAATGCCCGATGCCAATAGGAAAAACCCATGTTTTCCAAATTAGTAGTGCATTGGGAAATAATAATCTTTATCTAGGAATAAAACTATTGTAAAAAATGGGCTGTGAATTGAGTGACTGTGATGGCCTGTGATTCCCCCCCCCCCCCCCCCCAGACCATATTACTGTCAATTATTGTAAAAAATGGGCTGTGATTCAACCCCCCCCCCCCCCCCCCCCCCCGACCATATTACTGTAAATTACAATGCTTTTCCTCATGGCCATTGTATGAAACCAATATCTGACCACATGGGGATATTGATCAGAACCTGCAAGAAACCAATATCCAGAAGTGTTGTTACATCATCTAAGTCAAAATTTTATGGGATTTGACGTTTGGATGAATTTATATTAGGGAAAATGGTGGTTTTTTAATAACAATATTACTTTTTCATACAATTAATATTTTAAGTTTACTTAAGTCTATGTGGACTTGGTAATTCTATTCAGAATAATGTCCCAATTTTAATCCTGGTTTTCTCAATTTGTAGATGATCCGATATGCTAAATCTGAATGACAGTTGTTTAGCTTATCTGAATTAAGATAAAGACGTAAAATGCTCACAAAATAATTAGGTTCATAAAAGCCTTTTTCTCTGAAAAGCAAAAATGGTCATGTCCTCTTGATACTACACAAAATATTTTTATCCTCTTTGTTAAAATTTTTTTTGGATTGTTCGTTATACATCTAAAAGAATTTGGTCTGATTATTTCAAGTTTTACCAAAGTTTATTTGAAGTATTATGTTTCCTTCATTGACTTTTCTTTCTGTCAATATTTTAATGAATTTCTGTTTCTGTATTCATTTGAATTTTGAAATTGAATGGCAGAAAGACATTGTAGTAAATTTTTAAAAACCAAAGCCATATTATGCAATCCAACTTAATACCTTACTGAATTCAATAAATCAAAATATACTTGTGATAACCATGTTATGCTTTACATTTATATTTTACCTATATTTCCAGTATTGTGTGAAGGACAAAGAGTCTGGAGAAGCGATAGGCTATTTTTACCTCGATCTTCATCCACGTGAGGGCAAATATGGACATGCTGCTTGTTTTGGCCTGCAGGTGTGACATATAAGGAGTTAAATCAATATAAACGCATTCGTTATGATGATAATAACTATTAAAATTAATAATACTAATGAGGATGATGATGATAATAATAATAACTTACCAATACCCATTCATTGAACAGAGTTGTTTTAAAATTTTTAAAAATTTTTAATGGGTTGACAGTTCATGATACTGGTACACTTTTACAACTGGTAAACCATGCATTCGGGACTGCCTGACAACCTCTCTTTCTCTGCCTCATGTTCATTGCATGCTTTGTCATTCATTTGCAGTTCTATGATCAGCTGGACGTGACAATATGCAAATTATAATATGGGCTTGCGTAATGATTTTGATAAATATGATCGTTTTGTTATAAAAATAGAGTCCACTATAAACAAAAAGGTTTTGTAGTTCGTAAACTCAATGGGGACATTGTTTATGATCCCTTGTTTGTCCTTTTCCTGTCACAAAAGCCCTTGCAATTATATTATATCAAACATATAAATCAATAAATAGACAAATCTTCAGAGAATTCTAATGTAATAGATAATGATCATAATAGTAATAATGATAATTATAATATTAATCCTTTAAAAAAAATGAAAAATAAAATAATAATAATAAAATAATAATGATAATAATAATAATAATAATAATAATAATAATAATAATAATAATAATAATAATAATAATAATAATAATAATAATAATAATAATATTGATAATGATGATAATACAAGGTTGCCAATTTTCAGTATATTTACGGAATTCAGTATGTTATAAGCACTCGGTATATTTTCCAATCATCTGCTAAACAGGGAAAAAAAAAATTACTTAATGTTGTTATACTGGGATTCAGCAATCAGAGAGTGGTAGGTCTGTGGATTTGAGTAAAAGTTCAGTAAATCCTTTCCTCCTGAATTGGCAACCATGGAACCTGCCAACCCTTCCGCTTTTGGCGGAATCATTCCTATTTTCACTCTTCCATTTTGTACTATTCCGCCATTGTCTCTAAAATTCCGATTTACAAAAGTGATGATAATGCTAAGAAGAATAAAAAAAGAGCAAAGAGGGGGGGGGGGGGGGGGGGGGGGGGGGGTGAAAGAGGTGTAATTCCTATTTTTTTGTCTCAAATTCCTATTTTCAGCCGTTCTGATTCCACTTTTGGAATGTGAAGGGTTGGCCGGTCTGTAATAATAATAATAATAATAATAATAATAAGAAGAAGAAGAAGAAGAAGAAGAAGAAGAAGAAGAATAATAACAATAATAAGAATAAGAATGATAATGACTTATTCACTGACTTAAGGCCTTTCGCTTCCTAATCATCCAATCAGCATGCCTCTGCTGTTTCTTTAATCATCCGTGTCAATTGGTTCTATAGTTTAGTCTTTTGTTGTGATTGCCAATATCAGAAGATCTTCCTTTGATTTTAGTTCTTAGCTGTTTGGGAAGCCTCTATTTAGGAAAGTGTGAATTGTCATGGGTGGTCTGCCTTTATATTTCTTGTGTCCATAATTCTACTTCTTCAAGTACTAAGTCTGTGCCAGACATAGGTGATCATGATACGCCATTCATCTCTCTGATCAGATAACCTCAAAAAACTAATATTACTCTTCTCTTTCTTTGTCACCCAACTGTTCAAACTATTCAGATATGTTTTTCTTGGTTTACTTTTACTCTTTTTACCTTCTATCTTTCCTGTGAGTGCAAGATGTTCAACTGGGTGGGGTTCCTGACCTCCCATAGTGGGCAGGGGGGTACATATTGTGTCTTCTATCCCCTTATACCTGTTTTCCAACATGCTTTCTGTTTGTTCCCAGTTTCCCTATGTCTTACTTTTTCTTGGGTGCTTTAATTGTTATTCTAGAACTTTTTACTATCCCATTTTCTTCCTTTTTACTGGTGTTGATATAACCTAAATGTGTTGCAAGTGCCGTAAAACCCTTAAAAACAAAAACAAAACAAGATTTTCAATACATTTATGTCGATTTAGGTGCCCTAAAAATTGCATTTGTCTTTTTCTTATTGTACAAATTGGTAACCTTTTAGTTTCAGCTTGCTCTAATACTTCTTTCTTTGTTTTCTTCTCTGTCCATGAGATTCTTAACATACTTCTAAGAAACCACTTCTCTGCTGCCTCCGCAGGGTGTCCAGGGAAGTCGGAAAGTTGGAAATTGGTCGGAAATTTCATACTTGGTCGGAAATGTTGGAAATAATGAGATTGAGGGTGAAATTTCCTGTAAAATAAGAAAAACGAATTTCTTGCTTAAAATGAAATATCAAAAATGTATGAAGGACAACTGCTGTGCACAAAATTTTATTATTTTACTACTACAACTGCCACCACATCATCATCCCTATCACCAACACCACTCACAAATGCAACCACAACCACATCATCATCCCCATCACCACCACTACCACATCCCATACCATCACTACAACTACCACGTCATCATACCCACCACCACAACTACTCCAACCACCACCACATCACCATGCCTACCACCAATGCCACCACTGCTATAACAACCACCACATCACTATCCCTAATACTACCACTATCACTACAACCACTATACCATCATCATTCCTAGCACCACCACCACTTCACTACTACAACTACCATCACATCATCATCCCTACCACCACGATTGCAACCACTGCCACATCATCATCCCTACCACCATCACAATCACCACTACTACAACCATTACAACAACTAACACTATACTATCATCTCTACCACTAGTGCCATAACTTACTACCACATCATACCTACCAACAATTCATAAGAGTATTTTTAAAAGTGAAAATGGGGGTGGGTGGTGGCTCTTGACATTGTATAATCACATGGTACCATTCTCTAAGTAGATAAGATTTTATATGTTGCTGTCAGTTTTTAAACTTTTGAAATTTCTCCGAATGTTGTCAAAAAATTTATAGATTATAGTCGCATGGATGGGTCATGATCTGTGCGCTGAGAAATTTCCTCCTTTTTGTGACCAGTCATTTTCACCTCTGCTCTTACTTTGATATATGGATTGTATTGAGGTGGTAAAACCTATTTTAAGTAGGATTGTCTTTTTAAGCGTATAGAACACTGTGGGTATGGCAAGAATTGATAAAATACTTGGTAGGAAATTTCACTTCTAGGTAGGAAATGTTAAGGTTGGATTTCCCTGGACACCCTGCTCCGGTTTCTTTTAAATGTTTCCTGTAATTGTCAAACTTGAAAGTTGAAAGTGTCCATAATAATAATAATGATCGTCATAGTAAAATTAATAATAATAACACAACAACAATAATATATTTAGGTATTGATAATTTGAACATCTCCATTTCAGTCAGTTTATGAACTCTTTTGAGCTTTTTGATACTGGTTTAGAGAATGAATGTTGTCATTTGATAATGATTAAGGATAACCGTTTTGGTTGCTTGTGTTTGATTTGATTTGGCTTTATTTTTTGAGGGTTTTTTTTGTGGTGATATTCCCAAAAAATTATTTCAAACATTCAAACTTGTCTTAAGTCCAATTTGCTAATTCTGGGCATTCTTTGCCATAAGTCCTAAAACCAATCTATAGAAGTTTTAATGTTCAGATAATTGTTTTTCTGCTTTAGCCTGGGTGTGTTGGACTAGACGGAAGTCGCCAATTAGCAGTAGCTGCCATGGTGGCCAATTTCACCAAACCTACAGCAGACCAGCCATCTCTACTAACACATGATGAGGTGAGTTTTTACAATAAATGTGTGGTTGAACAGGAAAGTATGGTATGATATAAAAAAACACCTTCTCTCCATATTGGTTTCTTCTGTTAGCCTTAGTGACCAAAATGCTTTTTAAACTTTTGTTTCAAGCTAAGTTATAATCGAAGTTACCTTACAGAGGATTTTAGAATGTTAGTTAAATATTTTTGAAATGATATAAACAAGTCAATTTGAGATTAAAGCGAAACACAGTTTGAAAAATAGATAATCAGAAAACAATATGGCACAGCCAACACAATTTTGATGTTTCTTCTGTCTTTTGCACCCAATATCGAATTTTCTTGTACCACCACATAAATGTTACCCTAGGCTCATAAGCAGGCTTTGAGGGTATTGATTTTTAAACAGGAAATTCCATATTTGTGACCTACTGCAATCAACTCGTTTTGTTCCGGGATGAATTAGATTTGGAATGAGCAGAATTGTAAATTTTTCATTTTTCATTTTGCTATTTGCAGAGTTGCTAACTCCTTATTTTTATCCTGGGGTTTTCCAGTATTTTTAGGGTGTAAATTGAATACATGCCGACAGTATTTTTAAAATCCTGGTTTGCCTTGATGTTTTTTTTCTTGATGAGTTAAGGGTATTTAGACATGTAATATGACTAAATTGATTGTCTTTAAGTGTTGTTTATAGTATGTTTCTGTTGGGCTCCAGTTTAAAGACATGCATTTCTTAATGTCTTATTGTACGACTGGAAGTAGAGGAAAATAATATGTAAATACAATAACAATCAAACTAAATGAAGATGGAGAAAATGATTATCCATTTTAATGAGTCTGTGAGGGTTTAATCACAGTCATCAATTGGTTAAAAAAAAACCCCTCAGATTCTACCCATATAGCACATGCATAATACAGCTGTGATGCCAACATCACTTCACCAATTTAATGACGAGCATGGACTATAGTGGACCCACGATAGCTCTATGTACTACATTGCCAACTTGTGAAACCAACTGTTTTGCGAAAGGTCCAAAATTTAATTCAGATTCTGATGAGTTGTGGTTGGGTTTATTTTAGAATAAATCATCTAATTGCAGGTTGAGACCTACTTCCATGAATTTGGACATGTCATGCACCAGATTTGTGCTCAAGCTCATTTCGCCATGTTCAGGTTGGTATTTACAAATAAAAAAAATAAAAAAAAAATAAATAAAAGAGAGTAAAAGAGAAAAATTACAAGGCCAAGCATTTCAGTCATTTAAATCAACTTCCTCATTTCATCTTACAAATTTATCTAGTTATTAGACAACGTAAAACTATGAATTGCTATGGATGATACAGTGACTAAAAGATCAAATAGATTGTTGTAAGAAAAATTTTCCAGAATATTTCAGGATTAATTTTACTGGGGATCAAATTTAAGACTTTCCCTTTCTTGATCAAGCTGCACAGATTGTCAAATAGTTGGGACGACAACACAATGCATATTCTTCCAAAGGAGTATGAATGTTATGATCTGGACACTTTTTCTGCTGTTTTGTAAACATCTCACATGTCAAGAGTCAAATCATGACATTCTATTTATTAGATGAAAAGGAAAAGAAAAAAGGCCTGAAGTTTGATGACTTGAGTTACTTTAAACTATAGTCAACATCATTGATTTTTTTACAATAAACTATTTATATATTGTAAACAGCTGTTTGAAAACAACTATATTCAGCATTTAATTATCAAGATTCGGACTTTTTTGTTGTTGTCATGGTAGTCATTCAATACACCCCTCCCAGTAGAGATCTTTTACCAAAAGTGGGTTGAGAGTTTAACTATAACTACTTATATTAAATTTGACAGTCTGGACAATTACCGTTGATAACCGTCTCTATCATTTCAATGAGTCTGTCCTTTTTACCTTACTTTTACCAAGTGTCTACGCCCAAAGCATTTTGCAAACAATGATACACTCCAGTTATGTAGATTATTAATTCTCCCTTTCCATTTCTTTCCGAGGCATTGATATCTGTTTTAACTTTATTTTACAAACATGAGCTGGCAAAATATATATTGTGGGTGGATGGGTGTGTCAGTGCTTTTAAAACATAATGCTTTTCTAAAAAGGAAGGTTAAATGACCTCAGAGTTAAAGTCTCAATACTAATGGGGTTTTTTTTAAAGGCTTTTCTCAACCTGAAGACTTAAAGCTAGTTTGATGACAATAACACCAACAATGACAGCAACTCCCTCAAATATTTTTGTGCCGCAATTTTCTTCTCCTATTTGTTAGATTTTGTCATGTATAGTTTTAATAATCATGTCAACTCTCTGAAATATATTTTTCTGGCATTGCTCTATGAACACTTCATTAAATCATGTTTTAATAAGTAGAGTCCATGTGATATCAATGTTGGAAAAAGGATTTGAATTAAAATTTGGGAATTTTTTCTCAGTGGAACCAGTGTGGAGAGAGATTTTGTGGAGGCACCATCCCAAATGTTGGAGAACTGGGTATGGGAGAAGGAGCCTTTGACCAGGATGTCGCGGCACTACAAAGATGGCTCGGCCATACCAGAGGACCTGCTGGAGAAACTGACCCTCAGTCGTCAGGCCAATGCTGGTGTGTTCAATCTAAGGCAGATCACTTTGGGAACATTTGATCAAAGGATCCATACTAGATCAGAGGTATTAAAATCTAAAATTTGTGTAACTATTATTATTATTATTATTATTATTATTATTATTATTATTATTATTATTATTATTATTATTATTATTATTATTATTATTATTATCATCATTGATACTATTATTGACATGATATTGTCAATGCATATTTTGTGATCTGTATAATTGGTACGCTGAGGCAATTGCTCTTCCAGAGAGAATAAAACAATGAGTAATCATTGCATCTAGTTGCAATTGATCACGATATTATTTAATTATTATTTGTTGGAATAATTATTCATTTGTGTAGCGCCTTGTGCTTTGATGGTCTTAAAAGAACAGTTGTCTTTTGAGATGATAAGAAACATTAATCTCATAATCACAATTATTTACATACTAAAAGATGATTAACGATATTAGACAAAGATCAGTTTCATTTTGAATCTCATATTTTGTATGTGGACATTAGCATTTTATCATATGTTTGAAGTGTGATTGAACTTTCATCTTAGCAAAGAGCTTGTAGTAGATTGATTTTTTTTCTCAGTGCAATACTAATCTAAATATCTAAGGAGATTTTTGGCATTGAGCGGACAGATGATATCAAGAATGAATATCAGTTGGAAGCCATTGGCCTACAACCTTCAAACATGCAAGTTGAAAAAAAAAAAAAAGAGGAGGTTGGGAGGTTGGCAATCAACATAAAAGCCTGCCAGCATCATCACAAGATAAATTTGTGAAATCCTCTAGGAGAAAGAAAACCAGGCCAAAAAGTAATAGGCAACAGAGCACAGTAGAAGAGCTTAGAGGGATGTATAAACGTGGAAACAACTGGAGAATATAACCTAGGGACAAATAACAAAGAATCATCAATGGCCTTTGCTATGACTCGGGGTTTGGCACATAAGTCAAGTAATGTCACAATATTAATTGCCAATTGTCCATGCCCAATCCAATCCATACTTTTGCAGTTTCAGAACTGAAGATAAACGTGGTGTGGGATGGTT
Source organism: Berghia stephanieae (assembly GCF_034508935.2). Classification (NCBI taxonomy): domain Eukaryota; kingdom Metazoa; phylum Mollusca; class Gastropoda; order Nudibranchia; family Aeolidiidae; genus Berghia; species Berghia stephanieae. The sequence continues at coordinate 31,553,031 of NC_088360.1, forward strand.
TTAGGTTATGGCCCTGTTCATAATGATTATGTCCACCTGTGACAGATGTTTTCCGATTTTTTATCTTATTTTTTAAAATGACAAGTAAATTTCTCATAAATGTCAGAATTTCTCAAGTTGTTGGAAAGGGAATTCCAAACCCTTATTGTACTTGGGGAAAAAAGACTAAATGTCTGCATTTCCTTGGGAGTGATGTAGCCTATCGCATCGCTCTTTTCTTGGGCTTTGTTTGTGGTCTTTTATTGGGATGGCTTCATACTTGAAAGGTACCGAGTTCGATCACCCACCGCTGCGCTGTGTGGCCTTGAACAAGTCACCTCGCCTTAGTTCAATTTGCATGCTGCACTACAGCTGACGCCTGGGTTATTCCTGTCTTTTCTTGGAAAAGACCCTAGAGACAAATTTCCCCTATGGGATGAATAAAGGGAATTTTATTTATTTTTTATGTTTTCTCTTTCTATCCATGTTATCCAATATGGTTGAATAAACAATATTGTTATCAATTGCAGGCTGACACAGCAAACATTTATGCTGCCACTTGTGAGGAATATATTGGGATTTGTGCAACGCCTGGTACCAATATGGCTGCCACTTTTGGTCACCTGGGTGGTGGTTACGATGCTCAATATTATGGATACCTGGTGAGCTCTATATAGAATTAAACAATCGAGTTATTGTGTAAATGAAAATTTAGTAATTAAGATGAAAGTATCTTTGTTCAAAGAGTCTGATTGAAATGAATAATAAATATCTCAAATGAGAGGCACGATCTGACTTTTTTAAAAAATCTACTTTTAAAATCTGAATGATAATCAAAACAAATTACAGTGGTCTCCATTTATAAGCATGGTCTTCGGGAATCGGTGTGAGCTTATAATTATCTGCACTGGTCCTGACTCTGTTCTCACCAATTTAGCTGAATGTAAAGTATAATGGTAGATTGCTCTTTTAACTTTATGCCTTTTAGTTCACTCTTCTCCTTTTCCTCCTCTTCCTGTCTTCTTCTTCTTCTGCTCCTCCTCCACCACTATACTATCACCATCACTTCCTCTTCTTCTTACTCCTACTACTTCTTCTTACTCCTACTACTTCTCCTTACTCCTACTACTTCTTCTTCTCTTTGAAAGCTGTCCTTTGCCATTTCTCCTTCTGTATGAACTTGCTTATAAGTGATAAGTGGAGTCCATTTAGGTGAGCATGTTTATTATATTGGGTGTAAATTTATATAATAAAAATTCTGTTTCTCAGCTGAGTCATGCTTAAAGCTATAGTGCTTATAAACGGAGGCCACTGTATTCTAAAATTTGCTCAGATAAAATGGACTCTATACAGTGGAACTCAGATATGACGGGGATAGTGGTACTAATGAAAAAATCCCTGTTGTAGTTAAGTCCCGTTATATCCATGCATAACAGTATTTGAAGGGTGGCAATATTGAAGGAAATAAAAAATGCAAAGAACGCATTTCAAGTTATCTCTCATGGTAAATAACTCAAATAATGTGATTCTGACCTCCATCCGCCATCCCCCCTTCATCATCCATTCCCTCTACCACTTACTTCAGAAGAAGAGGCAAATTGGAACAATCCAACAGTGAAATTCTACCATCCTTTTTTCCTCTTCTTTCCACCCATCACAACCCCGCCACTGACAGCCACTGTTTCTACTAATTGCACTTAAAACTCAAATAGCACACCGATAAGAAAAGACAGCCACTGGCTTCACATGGAGCTCAGCAACCACTTATAACAATAACGACTTGCACACCCCTCACTCTACATTAGGCGAAGTGTATCATGTTGATCGGTCAGCCACGCGCCTCTCAATAGCCTTTCGTTGGGTTGTTGTTACAAAAAGTACACAGAGAAATGTCGATAGTACACTCAATAACTACTATTCACTCACCCCCAGCCCATTCCCATTCCCAATAAGTTATTTGGGTCATGTGTGCTTTTCTTCTTTTCTTGAGTGTAGTTCATTTTTCATAACTGGGTACTAAACTTGCAACTCATACCCTATTGTAGCCAAGTTCCAAGAACTAATATCCCGTTATAGCCATGCATGATTTATATATGAGTTATATAGTCCGTAGAACAGGGATTAAAAAATTTTCCATTGCATCTGAGGCCGCTGTACACAAGCTGTACTGTAATGAGTTGGATATTGTGGAAGCACCAAGAAGTTTTACTTTATGCTAGTTCTTATCAGCTCCAATTAAAAACTTTTGATGTATGTATAGGTAAAAAACGTTATTAAAGAGAATGGGCATAAATCATTTCATTCTCAAACAAATTTTCCTCTTGGCTCCATTGGTTGAGCCAGCGTCAGAGAGACACTCAAGTAATCTACAGTTCTACAGACTGATGTTAAATTCCATGCAAAACTTTAAATTTAATTTGGCTCTTGCTCTTTTGAATAGGCTCAAGATACCGACTTTTATTGCTAAAGTGTATTCAATCAATTTAAATGTATTTTATTTTTCCCAGTGGAGCGAGGTATTCTGCATGGATATGTTTGCTTCAAGATTCAAGAGAGAAGGCATTATGAATCCCAAAGTTGGTGCTGATTATAGGAAATATATTCTGCAGCCCGGAGGCTCTTTGGTAAGTTGATATTTAATAACAAGAAAGTAATTTTGCTTTTGACAGTCTTGGTAGCACATTAAGAAAAAAACAGAAAATAATTCAGAGGAAATTGCAACCACTGATAAACTATTAACCTGTATGTAAAGTGCTTTGAGACTTCTAGTGGATATTATGCTATATAAAAATTCTCTCTTTTTAAAAAAAAAATAATTATCATGGGGCTTTTTTGTCTCTCAGTGCTAATGAAATTGGTCATAAAGAGAAATGAACTCTTAGGGAAAAAAAGGGAAAGAACAAAAAAACATTTTCTATGGTTTGAGTTTTATTATAAAAGGAATAAAATGAGTAAAATGTTTCATTAGTTGTTTTATTCATGATTACCTGAAGTCACCTAAAATTGTTGCAAACGTCATTCAGGCCTGTAAATCTTTCGTCTATTGTCGGATTTCCGACAGTACAATTTTGCTCTTAAGTGCTAATATTTAAAAAAAAAAAAATAGTAAAAATAAAATTCGTAGCGTCAAAGAACAGAACCAATAAAAAAGAAAATAAAAGACTTTTATTTCGTTCCTCGGAAAAAAATAGATTTTATTCCGTTTCAAATGCCCACTTAAAAAAAAATAAATTTTCATTTGTCGCATCAAAGACATAACAAAACTTGCTGTCTATCTGTTAGCTATAATATTATCATGCCACCTACACGCTCCGCTAGATGTAGATGTATTCACTGCCTGGCTACTGTGCCACAGCCAGCGAGAGTGGGTCGCGAAGTTTGCGCGAGTCGTCTTCACACACACACACCTAGTCAGTAAATAACGCACGCACAGAAGTGTGTCGAACCGGACCGGAAGGTTCCTCTCTATTTTGCTACCGACACACATGCATATCTCCGATTCTTATTTCTCAGTCTCTATATTTTTTTGGTTCCGTCCGGATGGGACGGAAAAAAAATAATGCGAAATAATTATTTTTCTTCGAAATATATATTCTTCTTCGAAAGCTCTCACACGACCGCACCACCGCCTCTTCTTCTTCTTCTTCTTCTTCTTCTTCTTGGGATTTTTTTTTTTGGTACCATAAAATAAGGACCTCGTTATAAATAAGTAGGGGAAAGTGACATGATTTGACTAGTCAATTGACGTGTCATATCTGTGTTGTGTCCATATTTTTGTCCTGTTGTGTCTATTTTTGCATGTTCAAAAAGTTCCCACAATTTTTTCACCAACCATTTACAGGCCTGGTCATTTAACTTTTACTATTCGATTTTACTAGTCTTTTAAACTGCGATAATTGATAATAATAATGGCACAGCACTGCTGTTTATTTCTTCATAAAATCGGATCACTTAGTTATACTGCTGGAACCCAGCAAGTGACTGACAACAGCAGCTGCATGCTGTAAAATTGGCTACCTGGACGGGGATTCCCCTTTTTGAGGGTTAAGCTGCAAAGTATTGCATTTTCGTGATGTAATATAACACCATATCTAGATGACCACTTACATTACAAAGATATTAACGAATGAAACAGATAGTACTACTTTCACTTGTTATGTTGGTTCTTTTTTCGTTTTATTGTGATTATTCTGATAGGTTTTATAAGCAATTTAAAATCCCTACTATTTAAAAATATTTTTGTTGTTTTGCGAACAATAAAAAATTCAAATCTTTAAAATCAGACGTTGGATTCCGAAACTAATTAATGCTTTGTCCAGTCTTAATATTATTACACAAAGTAAAACATTCATTTCCTGATTCAACACATTTTAACTACGTTTTTAATGGTCATAAATGTAATGGGCTGGACATCTGGTATGTTCTCTTCATTTGTATTTTGTAATGTATTTAAAAGATATGGAGATAAGTTGATTAAACAATTTAACACACTCCTAAAGAATATATAAAGCAATATATTGTGTGTGTAGGTTTTACTTCACTATTACAAATAGAAACAAAGCCATCGTCATTACACCAAACAACAACACCATCACAGTGGCGTAGTAGATAATACAAACAATGAATATGGTAGAAAAAGGCATTCCTCTCTCTCTCTCTCTCTCTCTCTCTCTTTCTCTCTCTCTCTCACACACACACACAAGCATGCATAAATACACACATACATCCTGCATATATACACACATACAAACGTAAAAGACAGGCTAAGAGAAATGCATCACATTCACACTACACCTAATTCATATTACTGACAACAACGATATAACATCAACAGTTAGTACAGATAGTATTCCACAAAGGCAATTTGACTGGGGAAAATAAGAAGAGGGGGGGGGGGGGGGGGGGGGGGGATTTACTCAAACATAGCCAAGATAGAGAAAATGATAGTGGCACCTCCTAGGAATTAAGAGATATTCAGACAATATTCACATTGTACAAGTAGTGCAGCCGGTGAATCAAACCTTCCGACACCAATCAACAGAGACATGAATGAAACAAACCCATTCATTTCATATTTCTTAAATCAGTAACAGATGTGTATTTAAGAACTATTATTGTAGGGCTACTTGCAGAGTGTATATATATATATTCCTGTACTACAATAAGTATGACGTCTTCACTCCTTTACTATATTCGTGGGAACTTTTAATGATAAAACTGTAGAATTGGTGTAGTAAAGTGTTCCATGGTCAGTGGGAGTCCAGGAAATGATTACGACATTGTTTACATTGTGTAACTGGTCCAAATTCATCACCCACGATAGCCTGGACATCTCATAGACTGCTAGATATTCCCAGTGAAATTTGATACCCCGCCCCTACACTTGTTACATATTTGTTGAACTAAATTAACATTAGTGCAACAGAAAGTAGGCAGTTTGTACTATGTACTAGTGGGAATAATAATAAACTGCAACGTCTGATTGTTGTTGTAGGGATTCCAGAAACATTTGATTTAAAAGATAAATTAGTGAAAATGTGAGTCTACTTTGCTGTCTTCCTGAGAATGAAATATAGTGATGATATCTATGATATTTAGTCCACTGTGTGAGGAGGATTTCACTCTATAACATGAGTGATATAGATTTACATTTAAGATTATCACTTGGCTATGCCATTATTTATCAGACCAATTAGACTACTCGCTTCACTGACTGCAGGCATGTGCCATACCAGAGAGCAGGTAAAGAGAAGGAGATTAGTGACCTCTTGACCTAGCATCTCAACTAAGTGATCCGCTGGTAAACCACTGTGACAGAGACAGAGAAAGTAGTCAGACTTTATTAAAATATCATCTTGTTTAAGCATACCTTTTCCAAAACCCTCTCTGATGATTTTTTTGGTTAACACTATGAATTCAGCTCTTATTCTGGATTTATTTCAATATAGACATGTTGAATGTGTAAAATATTAGCTTTGCGCTTCATAGAACTAATCAGAGCGACAATCATAATCATTGATTAATGTAAATTAAGAATAGATTTTAGTTCTTCAGTTGATGTGTTCATATTCAAGCAGATATATTTTATCATTTATGCTGATCTCAGAATATTTCTGCGCACATTTATTAAGTGAGGTGAGATATAATTTATTCACTCATTTATTTAAACATTCTCCCTCCAGTCAAATAGATTTAATCCTAAATTTTGAAATAAATTAATAATCTTTTTTTATTTTAGATATGAATATTTTAGCCATTGTATTTATTTTTGCTCATGATGTTCTACAGGATGCTGATGATATGTTGAAAAACTTCCTTGGAAGAGAACCCCAACAAGACGCATTCCTCATAAGCAAAGGCCTGAAAGCGTAACCTGTTGTTAAGGACTAATTACTTTAATTATTTGTTATTCAAATAAATTCTGCATCACCATCATAAAGTATTCATATTCAGTTGTTTTTTTTTAATGTATCATTAAGTTATGTATATTTTGATATTAGGAAAGATCAACAATCAAAATTGAATAAAAGATCAGTTATTTACATATTCTTATTTACCCAAGATTCACTACTTTTGTTCTCAATGCTATAATACCTTTCATACTATTTTGAATATTTGCATAAATGTTTTCAAGGTTTTACATTTGAAGAGCCTAGTGCTTAAAGTATACTGAAGTCACAGGAAATTAGTTTTGAAAAAAATGGAGGTTAAAATTTGGATTAGGCTATATAGTGTTTACAAAAAATGAAATATTTGGTACAGTGCAACCTCTCTAATATGACAATCGTTATAGCGACATTCCTCAATGGGGACATGGCGGCCAGGTCCCAATTTTTAAAATATATATTGTTAGTAATAAAAAACTTTCTACAGCGACATACATTTTAGCAAAAACCCTGAATAGCGACATTGAAATTTCTGGTTCGATGAAATTTCTAGCTGTTCTGCCTATGAAATAGTCAATGAAAAAGCTTGATTTTTGGCCAATGATGTCCCATACTTGTATGACACGTAGCCAATGAAAATGCTTACTCTTTGACTAACGATATCAGAAACTCACATGACAAGTAGCCAATGAGAACGCTTGCTTTTCAGAAAGCTCTTAATAAGACATTAGTAAGGACTGATGACTGATTGCATGGAGCGTGACATCGTCTACTCCAGATGGTGATCAATGACAGTCACCATTGTGAATAAATATTGAAATAATAATAATAATAATAATAATAATAATAATAATAATAATAATAATAATAATAATAATAATAATAATAATAATAATAATAATAATAATGATGATAAATCAAAACAACCAAACAAGATAAAATAATCTGGCCGTCTTTGCAATTGCAAACATGCCGATCCCAAACCGAGATAAACTACAGAGGGAAATTGGAATGTTTGGCAACCCCTCTATAATGACATTTTTTCAGGTCCCCACGATGTCGTTATAGAGAGGTTGCACTGTATTGAGATAGGGGACTTATAAATTATGTTTATCATGAACAAAATTGGTGAGTGAAATGAGGTGATTATGCTTTACCGTTTATCACTTATTATCTAAAAGTCATGAAAATGTGATTCAAATACTTTTAGTACTGGAGTCTTCAATTTGTTGTATTGTGTTCATTGAAAACGAAATTGAATCTATGATAAAGATACATTCAATCAGAAATTTGATTATGATGTAGCTGTACAATCTGGGTTATTTCCCCTTAAAAAATCTGTGAAATATAAAGCGTGAGTTTTTTTAGATATTAATTTATCCAATACTTTTTATTTACCGGTATTGATTTTATTTTATTTTTTTTTAGCAACCAAGGATTTGTAACACTGGAAGATAAGAATATGAAATTAAAATACACACCAATTTCGGGTATGTTTATCTTGTGGATACAAGTGGGAATTCCCACTACTTTGATGTTCTCCATAATACCATTACTTAGAGACCTTGATTATTAAATTACTTCACCTGAGTGGGGTTCCTAACCTCCCATAGTGGGCAGGGAGGTACATATTTTGTCTTCTACCCCCCTATATCTGTTTTCCAATATGCTTTCTGTCTTTGTATTGGAATGAGATTACTTGGTTTTGTTCTGGCTCTGTCCGGAACCCTGCCTGGAAGGGAAACAGTCACATGTATAGTTAGTTTTGGGAGATGATTTTTTCCCCTTGTAAATCAACTCTTTGTTATGCACTAAATATATTATTTTTCATTTTACCAATTTATGATTTGTAAATTGAGTGTGTTCCTCTTGGCAGAGACCTGTGCTTGTGTCTGGATGAGACATTTAGTGATCTCAAACTAAGTACACTGATAATGTGCTCTTGGAATCTACTACTGTTCCCTATTTGAACCAATTCCCCTTTGTCTTGCTTGTTCTTGGGTGCTTTAATTGTAATTCTAGAACTTTTTACTATCCCATTTTCTTCCTTTTTACTGGCGCTGATATGACTAAATGTGTTGCAAGCGCCGTAAAACCCTTAAAAACAAAAACAAATTACTTCACAGGAAACGAATCTTGTCAAAGCTAAGCCATGTTGTTGTATACATTCAAGTCAATATAACTGCAATTTATCTCAGCTCCCTGCTTTTTATTTCAAAACTTACTTTCCAAATGATGTACCAGGTTTACAATTAATTTCATCAGTTACTCCAACTAGTCTCTTTTGAATTGAATTGATATAGCAAGTTTAAGTTCACAGTATTATAAATGTTTGTATGCCTTAATTTCACATCTCAGGGCATTTTTTAAAAATAGAAAAAAGCTTCTTAAAATAAATGAGGATCATCCTATTACTTTAACACACCATTGTTTATTTTTGATAACATGATTATTAGTCAAGATGTGCCATCCAGCATTGATTTTTTGTGCAATATTTAAAAAAGGAAACAGTATTTTAATAGCGACTGTTTTCTGCATTTTATAGTTAGATTTATTCTTTTTGTGGCAAAGGATAATTTAAATTTCACTGCAGCGATGTAAAAGAAGTTGAGACAAAAAATGATGCATTTTATCTGTGTAGAAATTCACCTTGAGTATTGTGGGTTGTTATTGTGGCTACACTACAGTGACACTTGCATTACTGCCATCTGCTGTATCACTAACCTCTTTTACAGTACAGGCAATCAAGCACTTTATTAAATTCACAATGTCTCAATTCATTATACGTTCAACTTTGTCAAAGTCCCAAACAAGGTTTCACTGGAGTAGAGTCCCTCCTATCACCAAATGGAATGAATGCTTTAGTTTGGCATCAGTGCTTTCCCTTCGTTCTGCTGTATACATTGAGCACTGTGATGGAAGCTTTGAGGTCTTACTGGGTGGGGCTCCTTACTTCCCATAGAGGGCAGGGAGGCACTCACAGTGTCTTCTATCTCCCTATATCTATTTTCCAACTTGGTTTTGTCCAGGCCCTGGCAGAATACCCTGGCTGAGAGGGAAACAGTCACATGTATAGTTAGAGTTTCGGGAGATGATATTTTTTTCATTGTAAATCATCTCTCTGTTCTGTTATGCACTGTATTATATGCGATTTGTAAACATTTGAGTGTATCCCTCTTAGTTGGGACCTGTGCTTGTGTCTGGATGAGACTTTTAGGTGATCTCAAACTACTAAGTACTTTGATAGTGTGCTCTTGGAATCTACACCTGTTTCCTATTTGAACCAATTCCCCTTTGTCTTACCTTTTCTTGGATGCTTTAATTGTAATTCTAGAACTTTTTACTATCCCATTTTCTTCCTTTTTACTGGTGCTGATATGACCTCAATGTGTTGCAAGCGCTGTAAAACCCCTAAAAACAAAAAAACAAACATTTAAGGTCTTATGGTATGACGCTTTCCTTCAGACCAGTAAGTCCCTGGTTCAAGCCCCGCTTTGGGCAGTCCAAAGTTAAGACCTCTCTCACATTCTCTCACCACTTTACTTTCAAGTGTAAAACAATAACCTGGCTGGTAACACCATTATCACTGTCTAAAAAAATTGCAGTAGCAACTCACCCACAGGCATCGTTTCTCTTCCTACATGTTAAGTGTTGCGGTTGGCTTAGAACCTTCTTTAACACTCTTTGAGCACATTTAGTTTAAATTTAAATTGAAATATATAAAAGCTCAAGATTTTTTATGAGGATAACCAAGGGGTTGATAAGAATCGTTATGGCTTACTAGATTGTCCGAGTTGTGAAACAAAGATTATACCACTAAGTCATAGCTGCTTTTTTTTCTTCTTCTTCTCATAAACTTTGTACCTATTTGTCTTGCTCATTGTGACTATCGCCCAGTCTTAGATCGGGGGAATGAAATGAAAATAAACACATTCAATAAATACATGATGTTCTTTTCTATCCTTATCCTGGAATAAGATGGCTTTCTGTCTCTGGAGTGGTTTAAACTGGAACATATCGGGGTGGTTTTAACTTGGACATATTGGGATGGATTGAGCACATTGGGATGGTTTAGGCCTGGGCACATTGGGGTGGTTTAGGCCTGGGCACATTGGGGTGGTTTAGGCCTGAGCACATTGGGGTGTTTTAAACCCGGGCACATTGCTGCTGGGATCTACTATTTGTGTGGCTTTGTGGTCTTTGATCTTGGATACGATATTTGCAAGTCTCGCTTTGTCAGCAAAAAGTTCAGTCCTTGGAAAAGGCTTGTTACTTGCATTTTCTCACCACACTCACTGGGTGGGGATCCTGACCTCCCATAGTGGGCAGGGAGGTACTTGCTGTGTCTTCTATCCCCTATATCTGTTTTCCAACTTGCTTTCTGTCTTTCTCTTGGAAAGAGATTACTTGGTTTTGTCCTGGCGCTGGCCTGAGTCCTAGCTGGGAGGGAAACAGTCAAATGCATAGTTATTGTTTTGGGAGATGATATTTTTTTCCTTGTAAATCATCTCTCTGTTATGTATTATTATATTTGTTATGTTTAATGTATAATGTAAGCATTTGAGTGTATTCCTCTTTGTTGGATTTTGTCCTTGTGTCCGGATGAGACTTATAGGTGATCTCAAACTAAGTACATTGATGGTTTGCTCTTGGAATCTTCATCTGATCCCTATTTGTTCCCAGTTCCCCTTTGTCTTCCTTTCTCTTGGGTGCTTTAATTGTAATTCTAGAACTTTTTGCTATCCCATTTTCTTCCTTTTTACTGGCGCTGATATAACCTAAATGTGTTGCAAGCGCCGTAAAACCCTTAAAAACAAAAAAAATCACCACACTCAGTAGTAAAATTGGTACCCATCTGTTGTCTCTGTCGGAAAAAAAATGTAATGGCGCCTAACAGGCATTGTGTCTTCACATACATGTCAAGTGAGAGTTAGACTTTTGGGAGATATATTTGTCTTGTAAATAATCTCTCTGTTATGCACTGTATTATTTTTGTTTTACATTGTATATATATGATTTGTAAACATTTGTGGGGACCTGTGCTTTTGTCAGGATGAGACATGTAGGTGATCTCAAAGTACAGTGTACTCTTGGAATGTACATCTGTTTCCCTATTTGAACTAATTCCCCCGTCTTCATTTTTTCTTCGGCACTTTAATTGTAATTCTTGGACCTTTTACTACTATCTTGGCGCTGATTTGACCTAATGTGTTGTAAGCGACGTAAAAGCCTTAAAAACAAACAACAAAAAAATGCAAGAAAAGAATACAGTCGAACATTACAAGGCGGCACCCATAGGACCCCACCTTGCACAAGTCAGATATTTTTATGAGTTGTGTAGCCCTTGGTCTTTTATTTGTGGATTGCCAAAAGAAATTTAAAAAAAATCATTCCTAGGATGACATCATAGGATATCGTCGCCGAGGCATTCCACGAAGGAATATAGAAAATTTATCAAACAAGATGTCTGATGTCAACCGGAATCATCCATGTTGTCCAAGTGAGCAAATTGGCGGTTAATAATCTTACCCAAGGAAAAAAAACGAGTGTCTGAAGTGGGGCTCGAACCCGGAACTTTCTGGGTCACAGTGCAATGCCTTAACCACTCGACCACTTCGTCCCCCAAAATTGACAAAAGGATTTGGAAACACTTGGTGATTGCTTCATTACTCCACGCATTGTACTGGCTTGTTATATAACCCACAGGTATGATCGTCTGGAGTCTGGTGGACAAGCATACAATAAACTTTGTCGAGGATAGAGATAGCACACAACCCCTGGATAACGACGTTGCCCGGGACTGGAAAATTATGTCATTATCTGGGCATCTTATCCAAGTCCTGGGTGGAGATCCTGACCTCACAGAGTGGGCAGGTAGGTACATGCTGTGTCTATACCCCTTTACCTGCTTTCCAATTGCTTCCTGCCTTTGTCTTGGCTGGGAGGAAAACAGTCAAATGTATGTAGTTATAGTTTTGGGAGATGATTGTATTTTAAAAATTGTAAATCATCTGTTATGTACTGTTGTTTTTATTTTTAACATTTGATTTGTAAACATTTGAGTGTATTCCTCTGAGTGGAATCTTGTGCTGGTGTCTTGGTGAGACTTTTAGGTCGTCTCAAACTAATAATAGTACATATTATTAATATTAACACACTGATACTGATAGTGTGCTGATGGAATCTACATCTGTTCCCTATTTGAACCATTCCCCTTTGTTTTACTTTACTTTATCCTCAAGTCCTTTTAATTGTACATCTAGAATGCATTTGCTTTCCAATTTTCTTCCTTTTTACTGGCGCTGATATGACCTCGATGTGTTGCAAGTGCCATAAATGAAAAGGCTTTTTTTTTGTTAGTTCCGGAAATAAGGGGCAGCGGCTGCATTATGGAGTAGCTGCCTCAATCAGTAACAAAATAGAGAGAAAAAAAATGATGGTCAGTCATGAAGACTGGCTGCCGTATATAAAATAAGTGGCTGCAAGATATTGTAACATCATGTGTAAGGAGGATTTTGTAATTGGCAGAAGCAGAGAAAGTTAGTGTGGTGGTGAGAATGAAAAGGTGGAATTTGATTGGGCATGTCTTGAGGAGAGGGTAAAAGAACGATTCTGCAGTGGCATTGGGATGGACCCAGGAGAGAAAGAAGGCCCAAAACAATATGCACATAGTGCAGCAGGAGAGGAATGAAATTGGATGGTGGAGGGCAAGGACAGGATGAAATGATAAGAAAATGACCAGGCCTTAATGCACCTCCTGGCGCTTAGAGTTAAAGATTTCAAATGCATTGTAATCACGTTTCTAGTGGATATGTTTGTTTTTAACTACTCTTTCAAATTAATTTTTCTTTGTTGCCTGTGACACGAGGGTAGGAAGCTGGGAACTCAAAATGTCTTTCATTTACATGTATGTTAGGCAGGAAAACAATAGCATCCTCAAGTCAGTGGGGTTCTACATCGGTCCAAACCTTTGCCGTCTTCTCAATCCCCCAATATCTTTTGTCCTTTTTGTGTCTTTGTTCTAGAATGAGATCATCTGATTTTGCCTTGGCATTTTTTGATGATCATAATCATTGTCTGGACACAAGGATAGTTTGTTCTTGGATCTGCTTAACTTCTATTCCCTGTTTGAACTAGTCCACTTTGTTTTTATCTTGGGTATGCTTTATTCCATAATTTCTGTTCATATATTATATATTATTACTCGCCGGTTTTGCTTTTGGTACAACTGTCTGCCACCACCTCCATCCCTTAATCTATCCTCAATACTCATGGCCTTTCTACCTGAATTGCCTTCCCTCGCATGTTTATAAACAACCTTTATAATCTTCTACGGACAAGCTTGGAGAGTGGTGGATTTTCAAACAGCGACATGGCTTTGTCTTTAAGATAAAGATTGAAAAATGTGTGTAACAGTGTCAGACACATTTTTTTTCAGATCTTTATCTTAGACTAGCGCCTGTTACTCAATTTATTTTCATATTGCCTTCAAAGTAGCCTGTGACGAGTCAGCTGAGCAATATTTATGACCAAAACAATGACAATCCACATCGGAAAGTGAAAGTGTAACTGGTAATACTGGTAAAACATTTGTCAACAGGAAAAATATACATTCTTACACGGTTGGGACGCGTTTTATCACAGGCACTGGTCTGCGCATCGGATCGTAATACTCATGGGTCTCACCACGTACCCTTTTTCCGCCATCTTGAAAAGCCAAGAATAACGACATAATTTTCCAATGCCAGGCCATGTGATTATGCACTGTATATATGCCACATTTGACTCAGGATATGATACACGAATGAGCCTTGTCTTGAGTGTTACATGTATGTACAATCTGTTTTTCAAGCCTCCCCCCAAATGGTCCCTAAGGCCATTTATCCTCAAATAAGACAAACAACCTGAAGCATGTTTGATTATTTTATTAAAAGTTATACAGTTCCTGCTAACTTTCCACGTTTAGTGGATATTGCGCTATATTCGTTAAAAAAAAAAATATATATATAATGACAGACATTTTAGTTAAAACCCTGTTTAGCGACATCAATATTGTACCAATAATCTGCCATTGAAATCAACACTTTGACTTGATACAAAAATTCTAAATTTTTTCCAACAAATGTGATGCCTTACATGGTCCTTGCGACTCATAATAATACAGCTGTACTCATGCCGGTCCCAATCCTGGATAAACGACAGAGGGAAAATGGCATTCAACCAGTAATTACGATCAAAATACTGAAAATAAAGCGCATAAGGGGTAATGTTTTATTTTTGAGGGTTTTATGGCGCTTGCAATACACTAAGGTCATATCAGCGCCAGTAAAAGGAAGAAAATGGGATAGTAAAAAGTTCTAGAATTACAATTAAAGCACATAAGAAAAGGTAAGACAAAGGGAAATTGTTCAAATAGGAAACAGATGTAGATTCCAATAGCACACTATCAAAGTACTTAGTTTGAGATCACCTAAAATTCTTATCCAGACACAAGAACAGGTCCCAACTAAGAGGGATACACTCACATTTTTAAAAATCATATATAATATGTAAAGAAAACAATACAGTGCATAAAAGACTAAGAGATGATTGACAAGGAAAAAAATATCTCCCAAAACTCTTAACTAAACATTAAATTGACTGTTTCCTCCCAGGGCAAAAGTAATCTCATTCCAAGACAAAGATAGAAAGCATGTTGGAAAACAGATTGAAGGGGATAGAAGACACAGTAAGTACCTCCCTGCCCACTATGGGAAGTAAGGAACCCCACCCAGTCATCAGGGGTAATGAACTTTCTAACATGGTTGTGGCGCATCTTAATAATCAGTGATCTGTGCTTTGGATTGAAGACTAATAACACCCCATTTTACAGCCATCTCTAGAAACCCGGAATTTCGACAACCCTGGATAACGAAATGATTTTTCCGGCACAGACAACGTCATTATTCAGGGGTTCCACTGTAGACTGTATAATGATTCAAAAAAATAAAAAAAATTGTTTCCTTCACAGGAAATGATCCCATGAAAATTAAAAAAATTCCCATAGCAATTTTTTTTTTTTTTAAATCCCCTTTAAGAAGTGGGCTTTCAACCACTGTAATACTGTAATAAAATTCAAATTACATTCACTGTAACCAATGTACCTGACCCCTTCCGCCATCTTTCTGAAGAATGAATTAAAATAAGCAAAAACTTGGGTCTCATTATTCCAGTCTTTATTCAATGATTAAAATAATATAGCACCTTAAAAACAAGGAGAACAGAACCTCTTATCTTGACATGCAAGACTCCCTTGCAGGCCTGAACAATTCCTTATAAAATTTTTTATTGAAATTCATCTCCAAGATAAATATAGAATGATAAAAATAAACCCAACTAAAAATTATGTAAAATTCCGCCTTCTCTAGTATAAGTATAAGGCAAATATATTTCTCACCAATTGTGTACTTTAGATGAGCCCAACAGAGACCAAATAGCATAAAAGAACGGTAAAACAAGCTTGATGATTTTTAGAAATGAGCACGAAAGCAAATCACATAACTCAGCAACATTTCACAATCTGTCCCTGTAGTATTCATTTTTTTAAAAAATTCTTGTGGACTGGGTAGCAATGCAAAATTTGTTGCATTTCACAAATGCATTAGAAAATTGCAAATCTTCTCTCTCTGTACCTTCATTCTGTCTCTCTGTCTGAGTGTCTTTATATCTCTATTCATCTATCAAAATAATATCTGATCTGGCAATTTGTCATAAAGGAGAAAAATGTAAAAACATCGGCCAAACTCAAACAAAATCATAACATAAAATAGCATGGATTTGTATTATCATAATAGTAGTGTCACCAAAATTCATGCACCTGAGCACAAGTGTCAAAATATGACACAAAAGATGGTGTTTTTTCACCATTTGGCCTGAGCTTTTATCGGAGGAAAATGTTTAATACGGCAAAATCAGCAGAAAATTTCTGAGATAATCCCAAAATCCCGCAGAAGATTATTACCACTTATCTAATTATTGTTGTTTTTTATTTTTAAGGATTTTACGGCGCTTGGGACACATTTACATCACTTCAGCACCAGTGGAAAGAACATGGAATAGTAAAAAAAAAAAAGAAGAGATTTACAATTAAATCACTTAAAAAATAAGACAAGGGGACTGGTTCAAATAGGAAACAGACGTAGATTCCGAGAGCATTATCTGTGTATTTAGTTTGAGATCACCTAAGAGTGTCATCCAGACACCAGTACAGGATCCTACTAAGAGGAAAACACTCAAATGTTTACAGAATACATAACTAATGATACATAACAGAGATATGATTTACAAGGAAAAAAATGTCACCTCCCAAAACTAATATTTAACATTGACAGTTTCCCTCACAGCTGAGGACTCAGGCAAGGACCAAGACAAAAACAAACAATCTCATACCACGACAAAGACAGAAAGCAACTCGGTAAACAGATATAAGGACATTGAAGACATAATCTACTGCCCATCATGGAAAGTCAAAGGCCACCCAGACCCATCTAACTAAATATATTATATTATTAACAGCACAACGTTATAAATAAAGAAACAAGTAATATGGGTATATGTCACACAACATATAACATACATTAGTACTAATATGAAGAGTTAATGGAAAATGTGCCTTCAAATGTTACATAAGACAATTTTAAACCCGTGATACTAATTATATTTATTTTAAGGATATAAGACAAATATGATTAATACAAATGCATCCAGTGTAAGATAATCTCATAAGCAAATGCTCATTACATAAATTACATTGCTAGTTGAATTTATGAGAGTTAATTAACCAACAACAATGTTGAGGGCATTAATTTAAGTTCAGAATTTTTGGTTTGGTTTCAAATGGTCATAAAAATTAAAGTTTCACCTAATACTTATTGAAAGCCATCAACTAATATTTATCCCCTGATGTTGGTCACATGAGAAAATAAAAAAGTTATCATTCATATATTATTCATCTTATGTACAATTTTATACAGGTGAATATGTATAACTCTGTAATCTAAAGAGCAAAACGAGTACTCCATAGAATGTATATAGATACAATATTAATAGGCTTTATGTGTAACATTTATTTTAGCAGTTGCGTTATTGTCATCACGTCTATGATAAGCAAAAACAATGGCATTTAAACCATCAAATTTAAGTATGAATACTATCTGAGAACACACTAAAAGTATATTCGATGCTAGCTGAACTTACATATCTTTATGCAAATCTCCAATACATTATGACAGGTTTTGGTATAAAACAGGCGTCATATAATCAACTGAAATTATAAAAATTTGTGATTGAGAGGTACAATTTACATAGAAATAAAGAATATGCTGTATTGATTCAACCCCTGCTCATCATGACTGGACACCCATAATAATAATGTTAACAATAATAAAAATAGTAGTAATAGTAATAATAATATTAATAATTCATGAGGCTCACATGCCTTGAAAACCACACAAAACAGCCAAAATGACAAAATATGGATTTTAATAAACTAAAAACACGGGCTTACAGACTCAGGAAATCACATACCGAACAAATCTGTTTTTTTAAGGAGCGTTTGGTAGCTATGCCAGACCCATGATTGAATTCCTGACCTTTTTCCCTACAGAGGAAGAAAATAGTGAAAATCCCCCTTTTCCAGACTTTATCTGTCACGGCAGTTTTTTGCATCGCTTGCGGCCGCAAAAAAATGGCAAAAAATCGCTGATTTGCATTGCGGCCACAAATTTGCACTTTTTTTTGCAAATTTTCGAGATTTTGCCAAAAAAAAAAAAAGTTTTAACAATTTAGTGGGGACCAGTGATGATAATCTACCGCGGATTTTTTCATAAATGTTCCTTTGTTTTTGTCATGTCAAACAGGAGTTGCATGAATTTTGGTGACACTCCTTTATTTATGACTGGCGCCAAATGTCAAAAGTAGCACACGACACACGATGATCGAAAGGGAAGGGGATGGAGCAAATGGGTGTAAATATTTATGTACCTTTTACTGG
This sequence comes from Berghia stephanieae, assembly GCF_034508935.2. Taxonomy (NCBI): domain Eukaryota; kingdom Metazoa; phylum Mollusca; class Gastropoda; order Nudibranchia; family Aeolidiidae; genus Berghia; species Berghia stephanieae. Next base: position 31,571,427 of record NC_088360.1, read on the forward strand.
CCCCCCGGAAATATGCAAAAAAATATCCCAAATTATGCGGGGGAAATTGCAAATTATGCAAGGGAAATTACAAATTATGCAGAACAAGAAAAAATTAATAAATCGCTGTCTAAATTTTTCCATTGCTTTATTTACATTTAACCAATTCAAAATTAAAAAACTACAACGCAAATTCAAAACTTAATTTTTTGTTGTAGCACAGAAAAGCTAGATGTCGCAGAGACGTTGTCTGACAATATCAGATTGTAAACAGAAAAGCTGCTCTCAGCATCAGCGCTGTTGATCGTGGTGTATATGTACCACTTGGCACAAGCAGCCAAAGCGGGCACTTCATCAGAAATGGACTGCCAAAAAATGTGGCACGTCAACAGAAGAGGTGATGGAGTTCTTCACCGCGAGGGGCCCAAGCTGCCGGGTGTACCTCTTGATCTCCTTCTCGGGTACAGTCTGAGCTGAGGTGATTGTCAATTGTAGACTTTCTCATATGGTCCAGCACTAAGTTGCAAGACTTACAAAACAGTTTACCAGCACTAACAAATGTTTCATTTTGAAACTGTTTGTGACGGTCGGTAACTGATGTCTTTGTTGATGATTTTGCTTTGGCACTCGGCGCTGCCCCATTGCGATGTACGAAGGCATCCATTCTGGTCGAGTTGTCTTGTATTGATTATTCATAAAACTTTTATTAAAAGGAATCAAACTTGAATCCAGATCGTAACTCGCCGGTTAGCGAGAGAAAGGCAGTAATTGCTTGGCGCTTGGTTTTGGTTAGATCTCAAGAAGACAAATCAAATCGTACGTGCACTTGGAATACGATGGTAACTTACTAACACTGGCTCTAAACTATCGGAACAATGGCGGGTGCCCGTATGAAATATTTCTCCGGCGAGCATAAAAGGTATCCAGAGGAAAAAAAACCCACATAAATTTGATCATGTTTTGACTTTTACACATTTTGATCACAAAGCATATGAAAACTTCTAGCCAGCATGAAAAATAAAAAGTAATGATTTTCTTTGTTTAGAACCAAGATAGCCGCTGTTGCCGGGCGGCGTGACATCAGACTATTGAATCGTATTGGAACAGCCTCCCTTTAACCCTCTCCTTACCACCCATATGAAAATCGTCACGGTCGTTACGATGCCACCGACAATTTCCTCAAATGATTTCTCTTGTACATCACAAAATTTAAAGAAATGCTTTGATTACAGCTATAAATGCTAATCACTGTGTGTAGAGCTCACATGTCACTTTCTTGTTTGAGCAAGAAAAGTCTATTTTGTGCTGGGTGGGTGTGAAATTTCGGGGGAAATTCTAAAAATAGCTGGTAAGGAGAGAGTTAAAGTTAAAGGGAAGTCACTGTCGCGTATTTGGGAACATCGGACCTTTTCGGTTTCATTTTTCTTCACACAATGGTCATAAATTCACGCTAAAAACCATATTTTGCATAATTATGCGGTAAAAGGTGAATTATGCGGCCGCATTGCGGTAAGTGGCAAATTATGCTGCCGCATTTTCCTGGGGGGCCAGCTTTTAGCTGTAGCATGATAGTACATTTGGCGATTTTATTAGTTTTATAAGCCTGACCTTTTTTCTTTCTTCCTTTTTGATTTGTTTTTGTTTGATTGTTCTGAATTTGTTAATAGTATTCAATACAACTTGTGTCTAATTATAAAACAATTAAAAAAAAAAAATTCATCAATTCTCCCTCTCTCTCATATCCCTATTTCTCTCTCAACCACCCTTTTATCTTCATATTATGTTTATAGATATCATTTGGTAAGAGAGATAATAAGTTAGGCTGATCGATTTAAGAAATGATTGTTTAAAGCCTAATTCAAATTTGATTTGTTGATGGAATATGTTTTGCAATTAAATAAAGATTCTTATTTATAAGCTGCATCATCGCAAGGTTGCAATAATACAGACACTAACCGGGTTTGTTATGTAAAAACAAATACCTCCTGGTCTTTTGGCCAAAAGTTTATCATAATATAGTGGGCGACATTATAGGCCTCTAAAATGTTTAATTGGAAATGACATTTAATTATATTTGCAAAAGGTCAGGATGTGTCTAATGATCAGAAGTGCTTTAGGACTAAAAATATATTAAATAACTATGAATATTTGCATTAGATTTGGGTTTGACTGACCGGCCGGTAGATTTTCCTCCTTTTTGACAAATTTTTATTATCATCACTGGGGGACCTGTGCTTGTGTCAGGATGAAACAGATAATCTCAAAATCACAAAATAAGTACACTGATAGCGTGTTCTTCCTTTTTCTTGGGTACTTTAATTGTAATTCTAGAACGTTTTACTAGATCCCATTTTCTTCCTTTTTACTGGAGCTGATATGACCTTACATTTGTTGCAAACGCTGTGAAACCCTTAAAAACAAACAAATACCTTTCTCATTCATGAAAGAATTATGGGTTTTTAGGAAAATTAATCGCAACTTTTGCACAATTTTTTGAAAAAATTTGTGCAAATTTTGCTATTTTTAGCTTGCAAAATTTGGGAATTTTTTTTTGCAAAAAACCGCCATGTCAGCTTTATGGGAACCCTGGGCCTTAGACTAGGATGGATTATTTTCAGTACTTTAAAACTTTGCCACACAATTGTGTTCATTATCAATGTGCATTTTGTAAGACTCAACATAACGACTGTACTCAATTCCATCCAGGATATTTATTTTTCTTTCTGTCCAATAATTTTATGTTGGCAATGTTAATATAATCCCCTCCGCCCTTTCTATTTCAAAAATAATTTTATATAATATCAGCAAAAACTCCTACCTGAAGCTTTATATATTCTTTTACCTCTTTTTAGGTATTTTTGTTAATTAAATTCTTCAGGTATAAAGGGTGTAATATTTTTAATTTAGTCCTACCAATCCAAATTTATCAAAAACAAATTAAGAAAAATACTTGGGCAAATCTAAGAGATGAAATTTTTTTAATACGAAGGCTGTCCCAGAAATAAGGTAAGTAGAGCCATATCTCCTGAACCAATGATGATATTCGATATCTGTAAACCGGAGATTCAAGATAATTTTGTTCTGCATCAGTGCTGAACGTTTCAGCACTATTGATGAACAAGATTCTGATCTGCATAAAAACAAAGATGCCCACTCCCATAACTGAGTGGTCCAAAGAAGTGTCACAGAACCTCCTTCAACGAGTCCATGATGAGCAAAAACTGCGAGTTGGACCTGGTGGAGACCTTGGGCCTGCTGACCAGTCTGTGTGTTTTCTTGACCATATGATCACTGGTGATGAAACCTGGGTTCACCACAACACGCCAGAATCAAAAAAGGATTAGATGATCTGGAAACGTCCTTCTTCGCCACCGACCAAAAAGTTCAAAGTGCAACATTCAGCGAGAAAGTTGATGGCCACCGTGTTCTGGGATGCCAAAGGTGTTCTCTTGATTGATATTCTGCAACCAGGTTAGACCAGAAACGCTGCCAGATACTGTGAAACTTTGAACAAACTTAAAGAGGGCGTTCGACGAAAGAGACCCGGTCGGCCCAGCAGAGGAGTCGTTTTTCAACACGACAATGCCACTCCCCATACTGCAAACATGACAAAGGTCTGGTTCCAAAGGAATGCATGAGAAGTTTTACCACATCCTCCTCATAGCCCAGATCTCGCCCCATCAGATTTCCATCTGTTTGGGCCCCTTAAGAGACACTTGGGTGGAAAAAAGTTTGACGACGAGGATGAACTGATTTCAGAAGTGGAGAATTTCCTGAAATGTCTTGACGTCAATTTTTTTAGAGAGGGGGTATTTGCCTTCCTGTCACGATGGAGGAAATGCCTCGATCGGAACAGCAACTACCTAGAGAAATAAATACTGTAAGTTTCATTCAATTCCATTCACAACTTTTTGAGTTACGAGCTTACTTACCTTATTTCTGGGACAGCCCTCGTAATTAAGATTTTTTTTTATTCAGAAAAATAGCTGTAAATAGGGGAAATCGGGAGTATGAATAAATATCAGGTGTGGCCTGCGACAATAAACATTGCATTTATTGCTTGTACATAAATTCAATTCAAATTATTACAAGATTTTTCATCTTTGACAAAATGAAATATAATTTCATCCCAATAAAACATGGTTTTATAACTGGAATGGAACAAACTTTATTCTTGTTGAATTCTCAGGATCTTTTATAACCACTTGTGACCGGAGCAGAAACTCAATGTGTTGTGGCCACATGTTGTCACCAATGTCGATATAAGGCTGTCCAGGAGAATTCAGTGTCTGCTCCATTAATTTCCCAATTATAGAGCTAAGACTCATGAATTCACCTTCGTTGAAATCTCTTGAACTGTCAAGAGCATTTTTAGAAATTTTCCTTCGTGAATCTTTTGACGATGACGTTGGAGGTGATGGAAAATTAGAGAGCAAGTCTATGAGTTTACTCTGGAATTGTTTGTTAGTTTGCTTCTGTTTGTTAATTATGGCTTTCATGTCCGCAAATCTGTCTGGTAAATTGTGGTCTTTACTATTCAGGCAACCAGAATGTTGTGGGTTTTCAACTGAGCTCTTGGACTGATTTAAAAATAAAAAAGAGAGAGAGAACAAATTTCCAAAAAAAGATTGGTTAAAGTAATAATAAAGTTAATTACAGTGCAACACACATTCATTGAACTATGCAAGGCAGTCGGAAAAGGTTGTCAAATTTGCGTATGAATACGTGAAACAGCGTTCAGACAAGGGACACAAACTGTGAAGCCCACTGCACAAGTAATATGATCTAAATATTTGCACATCCAGGTGTCAAAACTGATGACGTCACCCATGCCTTTTTGTTGATAAAATAGTGAATATATCATTCACTGCTGATTCACACGCTTAGACAAACAAAACGCACACCACCACGGAATGCAGGATGGAATGAGAGGGTGTGGGGGTATTGGTAAAAAGAGCGGAGAATGGGGGAGGTGCTTGTTTATAGAGAATTATAAAAGCCTTACGATATCGGTTATTGTTATGTTTCACTGTTATGTATTTGTTCGCAGATGATGCAACTGTCTTTCTTCGATATTTTGTATCCTGAAATAAAATTGAGATTATAAAAGGACAAGGCCTTATTCATTTAGTTTACAAAACCATATCCTTTGCAAACATAAAGTAGTTCAGATGGCGTTGCCTGAGAGTGTTAACAAGGCAAAAATGAAAAGTGAGTTATTGTTTGTGGTACTCCAAGAAACAAATGATATAATTGGTTCAGTATTTAATACAATTCACAATAATCAATTTTCTTTTTGTGACCGTTGTCTAGTTTTTATGACATCATTTTTGAGTCAGTATCAGGCTATAAGTTCGCAAAGGCTATGGCATAATATAACTTGCTCTGCTCTCTCTCTCTCTTCATGAGCAGTGTCAGTGCATGAGGTGAGGAGGAGACCAAGGTTGTCTCAGTTTTGTTTGTCGAAACCGTGAAACTGTTCATGGATGCTGTGAAAAAATTACTAGGACAATGAAGGATATGATTTTGGAATCATGTCCTTGTTCATTGAATCAGTGATTTTGTCGAATGCGTGTTGCACTATATATATGAACTTAAAGAAAAATAAAAGTGATGTAAATAATTGTCACGGAACTGACAGCAGCTGAGTGTAATAACTGCATCGTCATTAAAGGAAAAGGGTGTAAAAACCAAGTACACTATCAATGATCCAGCTGTGTAGTGGAAACCAGATTCAACGAGGTCTTTGGGAAGGGGCTTCTGATCTCATTGAATGCAAATTTGGTCCATCAACAAGGGATAAATGATGAATAAGAAAAAGTATTTTAAATAAAACTGAATTCGGTCTACCACCCTTTATATGCTCTGGACGGCACTGTGAATATTCTGGGCTTGTTTGGTTTCTTTACTTTTCTTTGGTGGAGTGGGGGGAGGGAAGGGGGAAGGCAGCATGTTTTTAACCTAAAGTGTTCACAAATCAATAAAGTAGCCCATTTACTCAAGTTTTAGCTTAACTTGGTCTTTCATTATCCTCCTCACATCCCTAACAAAAACAGATCACCATATTCACTTTAAGCACACAAAATATCTCTCTCTTATGCGTACACATGCACACACACACACAGTCTACAACCTGTAACTGTTAAACTCAGCTGTACTTGGCATTTAACCCACATCTACCAACCTACTCCCCTCTTGCCTTCACCACTGAGAAGTTCACACATGGTAGAGTAGCATCTGCTACCGTGAACAAGCAATTGATCAAAACACTATAAGCCAAGCACAGATAATAGGAGACAAGCTTGGAATGAAGAGTTTTAAGGAAGCAATGGCTGGCTTTGTCATTTCAAGAAGTGACACAGCACTATTTTCAATATAGCCACTCCAGTTGAAATGGCCACTGTAGATGGTCAGGAAAGACAGCCATAGACAAGTACTTTATCCCTCCTCCTAATTCTGGTTGCTCTGTATAACGACAACTCTGTTATGCAATTTTTTTCTGCTCCCGACGATATTGTTATAGAGAGGTTGTACTGTACTTGTATTTAACTGGTCTGGAGCACTATAGCTAAATGCAACTGCATGAGGATTAGTGGTTTATAGATTGTGGGTTTGGACAATAGAAACATTCAGAACTAAAAATAAGAATTCAAAATTATATTACAGAAAAATAAAATGGAAAATATATTGCCCCCTCTTCACCCTTTTGTATTAAGGGATTCTGGAATACAGCAAAATTGATTGTATTCTAATACCTTCAGAGTATCCTGTAACCTCTTCAACATTACATTCATGTCCTCATCTTGTTCCAAACTCTCAACAAGAGATGAATACCTTGCCTTGACATAGCTCAAAGTTTCCTTCAAATGTTCCTTCTGTTTCATTTTTTCTTGCAGCAGGATTATATACTGACATTCTGTATTTGTGGATGTAATGTCATCAACGTTACATCCTTGTAAAAATTCTAACTCTGCTCTCAATCTGTGGATGACATAAAACGAAACTGCTGTTTTATTAAAATAATACAAATTTTAAAAATAATAAATCCCCTTTATTCATCCCATAGGGGAAATTTGTTTCTAGGGTCTGTTCCAAGGGAAGACTGGAATAACCCAAGCGTCAGCTGCAGTGCAGCGCTGCAAATTGAGCTAGGGCGAGGTGACTTGCTCAAGGCCAAGAAGAAGAAGAAGAAGAAGAAGAAGGTGGGGAAGAAGAGGAGGAAGAGGTGTGGTCATATGTGAAGGAGGAAAAAGAGAAAAATTTAAACAATCACGGTTATGAGGTCGATGAAAGAAAACGTCCGCTGAGAGCATCAATCACCTTTCAAAGAAAATATTTATTTCGTATTCATCACTCTGGTTGACTTTTAATGGAAACAAATAAAGCTGTCATCTGCATTTTTTGCGGCCGCAAATATCAGGGCGTTCCGCAAATTTTGGCAAATTTCCCAAAATTGGCAAATTTTGGGAAAATTGGCAAATCGCGTGACAAATTTTGAGAAAAAAAGAAGCGAAAACAAAATAACGAGAAAAAAAGTGCGAAACTTGAGAAATGTTGCAGCTTTGCCTGGGCCCAAACCAAGGGAAGCTACTCTCTACGGATAATGATCCTTTAAATTCTTTGTAACAACGCTATTCATAATGTAGCCTCCTTAAATGTAATAAATTGTCTCTTATATTTTTTTTTTTCTGTATCGGGTGTTAATTTTTACTGAAATGCTTAGTTCTCCTCTGCAAAATTTTTGGCAAATTTTGGTCTTTTTGGCAAATTTTTGGGGTTTTTTGGGCAAATTTTAGGTCCCAATTTGGCAAAAAATGCAGATGACAGATAAAGTGTATGAACTGAGATAGTCAACCGGAAAAATCTCTGTGTGTCGGTAGCAAAACAGAGAGAAACGGCTAGGTCCGACTGACTACGCATGTTCGACGACTCGAGACAAGACAAGACACTGTCACCCCTCTCCCTTTCTCGTCTGTGGCATAGCAGGCAGTGAATACATCCACATCTGCCGGAGATGCAGGCAATGATAATTGATAAGTAAGATGGAATGATAATATACCTTGCTGACAAGTTTGTTTTGTCTTTGATGCAACAAATAAAAAGTTTCTTCTTTTTAAGATTTTAAGTCACCGCTAGAAATGGAATAAAAACTGATTTTTGAGTCACAAAATAAAACTTTTATTATTTTATATTTTGTTGGTTCTGTCCTTTGACTTGACGAATTTTATTTTTACTTTTAATTTTTAATTATTATCATTTTTTAAAGTCAGCACTTCACAGAATTTATCGAGCAAATTCGTACTGTCGAAAATCCAACAATTGTCGGAAGAATTTACAGGCCTGTTAAAATTTATCTGCCAAGTATCCATATATTTAGGGAGTTTAATAGAAATTCTAAATGTAACTCACACACTTGAAACCAATGTCATACGAAAGAGCTGGCAACACAGATTACAAAACAGTTTGAATTTTGTTTCTATTTTGATTAGAAATGTAGTTACGGCAGTTCAAAGTCTGAAATTTTAGACCGATTTTTACCCCAAATTACCATTGCAAAGTTGTGACCGAAATCGCGTGATGTTAATAAAAAATGGTTAAAACAGTCAATATGGAGTTCTTATCATATATTGTATACCAAAATGTTTGTCTTATCGATGACAATGCATTTACATTAATAAAGAGGAAGATAAACATTTCAAATTAACACATTATTACCTAATATGACACAAATGTTACATAATTAAAAGACATAAGAAACAATTTGCTATATCACTTTTGGATTTATCTCCAATATCCCACTGAAACAATTGCAAATAATTCCCCTCTTTGATTTAATACATAGAGAATAAAAAAGGGCTTGCCAGAGTATCTAAATGAAAAGATATAGACATGTTGCGTAATGACATAATGAGTTTATTTTTACCTCTGGCAATTTAACTGCATATAAATAAAACGGTAGATTGAAAAAGTTCAAATAAATTGAAATGGATTCCCTATTTTAATTAGAAGGAAAGTTCTGGCTTTTAATACTTTAAAAAAATTCTGCTGAACCACTTTGGGTTTATTGCTATTACATCATTTGAACTGACAATAGATATAATTTTATCCCCCCCCCCCCCCCCCCCTTTCTCTCTCAATGTGTAGGGGTGTCAAAATTTATAACTTGTTGAACTTCTTACCATAATAATTATTAAGGCTAAGACCTTTAGAATATGGATACAAATGATAATAAACATATCTAAACATATATGGGAAAGAAACTTGATGACTTGATGGCAAAATAAAATCAAAGCAATTGGTATTTCTAAAATATCGATATTATTAATCTCGAATTTCACAAAGAGAAGAAATATACGAACTTTTAAAACAAAAACCTCAAATGCCCATTAAAAAAGTTGAAAAGTATTTATTCAAAATAAAAATAAAGTAAATAATAGTACTGAAAATATTATGGACTAAATTTAAAATAATACCAAGGAATTTACCCAATGGAAACCATACGGTGCTCTTATTGGCTAACCAACCAGCGGCCTCTATGAGAAAAATATCCGCCATTGAGATATGGGCTGGGCATCGCGTTACTATAGTAAACAAGCGCTGATCGGCCATTCATGAAATCTAAGAAAATAACTTCCTGCTCGCTCGTTTAACTCAAAATTGTTCAAAACGATGTCTCTAAAATGACATAAATGTGACTTCTTAAGGTTTTCTTCACGGTCAAAACCACACAACATTCTATTAATGATTACGTCCTAGGCAAAAAGGAATCTTGACAGGTCGACTGAGAGTTGAACTCGTCAGACGACAAACATCAATGCGAAGTGAAGAGAGAGTCAAGCTCTTGTTTGTCTTGTCCTGTTGTATATAGAGAAAAGGATAAATAGTATAGCCTCATGTGTGAGTGGTTGTGTGTCATAGTCATGTTTTTAAATTGTTTCCGTTGTTTATGTGTGTAGTGATGACTCTCTCACACTCACTGCATCATCATAGCAAAGAGTCGCCAACTTAAAATTTGGCTCACAGGAATTTCAGACACCACTCGTAGGAATTTCAATGCCGAAAGAGGAATTCCCGCACACAAGAAAGGGGAATTGGGGTGGTATTTGGCATACATATTGTCTAGAATCTAGTTCTAAATAGACAACTGATTAGAATTATATTATGATATATAAACACAATGGCAAATACAATTCCGAAGTTTCCTTATTTCAAATGAAGTAAAGCTCCAAAACCTAATGGTAGTGATTGCAGTACTGGTGGTTGTGAGGATGATGTGGTGTTGGTGGTGGTTGTAGTTGTAGTAGTAATAGTGATGATGATGTGGTGGTGATGATTGTAGTTGTAGTAGAGTGTAGTGATGATGAGTAGTGTGTGTAGTGTAGTGGTAATGTAATGAATGTGGTGGTGGTTGTAGGAGTAGTGGTCGTGATGATGATGTGGTGGTGGTGGTTGTAGTGGTAATGATGCGGCTATGTGGTCTAGTAGTATGACACTCGCTTTCGGATCGGAAGGTCCTGGGTTCGAGCCTAGTTGAGTCCTTGGAAAAGGCTCTTTACTCACATTCTCTCACCGTACTCAGGTGTAAAATGAGTACCTGGCCATTAACAGAGTTGTCTTTGTCCGAAAAATTGTAATATCGCCTAACAGGCGTCATGCCCCGTCCTACATGTTAAATGTTGACCAGGGACCCCTTGTAAAGCGCTTTGAGCACATTTAGTAGATATTGCACTATATAAAGCTCAATTAAAAAAAAAAAAAATTTCAATGATGATGATATGGTGGTGGTGGTTGCAGTAGTAGTGGTAGTGATGATAATGTGGTGGTGGTTGTAGTTGTAGTAGTAGTAGTAGTGATAGTGATGATGGTGTGGTGGTGGTTGTAGTTGTAGTAGTAGTGATAGTGATGATGATGTGGTGGTGGTTGCAGTAGTAGTGGTAGTGATGACGATGTGCTTGTGGTGGTTGTAGTAGTAGTGGTAATTGTAATGATATGATGGTGGTGGTGGTGGTTGTGGTAGTAGTGGTAGTGATGATGATGTGCTGGTGTTTTTGTAGTAGTGGTAGTGATGATATTGTGGTGGTGGTTGTAGTAGTAGTGGTAATGATGATGGTATGGTGGTGGTGTTTGCAGTAGTATTGGTAGTGATGACGATGTGGTTGTGGTGGTTGTAGTAGTAGTGGTAGTGATGATGATGTGCTGGTAGTGGTGTAGTAGTAGTGGTAGTGATAATGATGTGGTGCTGGTGGATGTAGTTGTAGTGTTAGTGATGATATTGTGGTGGTGGTTGTAGTAGTAGAGGTAGTGATGATGATGTGGTGATGGTTGTTGCAGTTGTAGTGGTCGTGATGATGATGTGGTGGTAGTAATAGTGTAGTAGTAGTGATGATGATGGAATGGTGGTAGTTGTAGTGGTGATGATGCAGTGGTGGTGGTTGTAGTAATTGTGGTAGTGATGAAGTGGTAATGGTGGTTGTAGTAGTAGTGACAGTGATGATGTGGTGGTTGGAAAACACATTATAGGTTATTATAATACATGATTATACAGATTCTCTAACTTCATTTTTTGACAGCTTCATTGTGGCATAAATATACGCAACAGTTCTGAACCATTTTATTGTGGATTTTGATATTGTTTGTGTTGTCTTTCTTGTGTCGTTATCTTGGCATAGAGACCGAATGAATGGTAATGCTTACATTCCCAGCCCAAGATATAATGGCGCTGAATGCTTTCATTGGTGGACACTTTTTAAGCTTCGTACGTATTCTCATTCGTTTAATTCTACGAATAATACAGAACTAAATTTAGAATATCGATATCGTCGGGCAGCCATGTTGAGAAGATAATGTAAACATGGCAATTCGGCGCAGAGTTAAAAAGTGTTTGCGCATAGATATAGAGCCCTGAAATTTGGCACGAATAAAGTTTAGATGTTATTATAAAAACAAGCGTTTTTATTTTAAAAACACACGCTGTAAATTAAAAAATAAATGCATTTGAAAATTGCCAAATTGTGGGTTCAAATCCTGGTTCCGCCACTTTTTTTTTTTTTTTTTAAATTCCGTCTTCTTTTAACTGAACGTTGCAAGGGATAAATGTCCCATCCATCCTCTCCCCACCTCTTTTTTTGTGTGCAAGTCTATTCTTTTCTCCTTTTTCTTTGGCCTTTTGTTCGGTTTCTGAGCATGAATTTCTTAAAATTGTTTTTATTAAAAAATTATTTTTTTTTTCTCCTCTATCTGACCATTTGGTCGCTCTCTGAATATTTCGGTTTGTTTGCTTTTTAACTATTTATTCTTTTTAGCCACTTTTTGAGATCAGAGTGGGGATGAATATGACAATTTGCTAGAAACTAGAACTAGAAAGGAACTAAGAGAGAGAGAAAGAGAGAGAGAGAGAGAGAGAGAGAGAGAGAGAGAGAGAGAGAGAGAGAGAGAGAGAGAGAGAGAGAGAGAGAGAGAGAGAGAGTAGAGAGTTGGGGGGAGGATGGATGGGACATTTATCCCTTGCACCGTTCTGTTTAAAAAGAAGACGGAATGTAAAAAATTTTTTTTAAAAATAGTGGCGGAACCAGGATTTGAACCTGCAACGTCGATTCTGGTAAAACTTCCAGGGCAGACGACTAAACCATTCGGCCATGACACCCACTTCGAAGTCGACGCACATTGTGTATATGTAGTAACAACTGATTTAATGTTGGTTAATTTTATGTTTTTATAGATATTTTATTAACTTTCCTTATTTCTATGTGGGCTGTCATTATCCCCGAAACAAAAATTATATAACGAAAATTGGTTATCCCCAGACACCTGTCTGTGGATAACGAAAAGGCTGGGCTTTCATTATCCTGTCTGGGGATAACCTAATTTCGTTATCCCCAGACACATATTTGCAACTCCGCTCTTTTAAACAATTATCCACATTCCAGAATATGGAATGTTTCTGAATGCACATAGAAATAAGGAAAGTTAATAAGTCTGCCCTGGAAGTTTTACCAGAATCAACGTTGTGGGTTCGAATCCTGGTTCCACCACTTAAAAATTTTTTAAAAAATCCGTCTTCTTTTTACAGAATGTTGCAAGGGATAAATGTCCCATCCATCCTCCCCCCCCCTTTTTTTTTTTCCGAGTCTATTCTTTTCTCCTTTTTGTTTGACCTTTTGTTCCGTTTCTGAGCATGAATCTCTTAAAATTGTTTTTATTAAATATAAAAAATATTGTTTGTTTTTTTTCTCCTCTAACTGACCATTTGGTCGCTCTCTGAATATTTGTTTGTTTGCTTTTTATCTATTTTTATCCTTTTTAGTCACTTTTTGAGATCGGAGTGGGGACAAATATGACAATTTGCTAGAAACTAGAAAGGAACTAAGAGAGGAAGAGAGAGAGAGAGAGAGAGAGAGAGAGAGAGAGAGAGAGAGAGAGAGAGTAGAGAGAAGAGAGAGAGAGAGAGAGAGAGAGAGAGAGAGAGAGAGAGAGAGAGAGAGAGAGAGAGAGAGTAGAGAGTTTTAAAAAAAAGAGGTGGGGGAGGATGGATGGGACATTTATCCCTTGCACCGTTCTGTAAAAAGAAGACGGAATGTAAAAAAAAAAAATTTTTAATAGTGGCGGAACCAGGATTTGAACCCGCAACGTCGATTCTAGTAAAACTTCCAGGGCAGATGATTAAACCATTCGGCCATGACACCCACTTCGAAGTCGACGCATATTGGGTATATGTAGTAACAACTGATTTAATAATGTTGGTTAATTTTATGTTTTTATAGATATTTTATTAACTTTCCTTATTTAATTTCTATGTGAATGTGCATTTGGAAACATTCCATTTTATTCTGGAACTGGAATGTGGATAATTGTTAAAAAGAGCGGAGTTTCAAATATGTAGGCAGTTTAGTGAGCAGCAGCAGTGGCAGTCAAATTTTGACCCAACTCGCTCATAGGAAAGTTGTGACTGGAAATTGCCGTTCGCGTTTTGGGGGGTTCATTTAAAGATGCATAACTTCGTTATAAAGAGGAATATCGCAGATATTTTGGTATCATTATTTTCGTCTTTCAATTTCCTTTTAAGTGGTGCCAATTAAGGAAAAATCCATTAATAATTCCAGAAGTTATATGAAGTTAAAATTTGGCAATTTTCAAATGCATTTATTTTTTTATTTACCGCGTGTGTTTTTAAAATTTAAACGCTTGTTTTTATAATAACATCTAAACTTTATTCATGCCAAATTTCAGGACTCTATATCGATGCGCAGACACCTTTTAACTCTGCGCCGAAATGCCTTGTTTACATTATCTTCTAATCATGGCTGCCGGGCGATATTGATATTCATATCGATATTTTAGATTTAGTTATGTATTATGTTAAATTTAGTCCATAATATTTTCAGTACTATTATTTACTATGTTTTTATTTTGAAATACATACTTTCCAACTTTATTTATAGGCATTTTATAGTTTTTGTTTTAAAAGTTCGTATATTTCTTCTCTTTGTGAAATCCGATATTAATAATATCGATATTTTAAAACTACCAATTGCTTTAATTGAATTTTATTTTACTTTGCCATCAAGTCATCAAGTTTCTTTCCCATATGTTTAGATAGGTTTGTTATCATTTGTATCCATATTCTAAAGGCCTTAGCCTTAATAATTATTATGGTAAGAAGTTCTATTAGTTTTGACACCCCCGTACATTGAGAGAGAAGGGGGGGGGGGGGAAATTATATTAATTGTCAATTCAAATGATGTAATAGCAATAAACCCAAAGTGGTTCAGCATAATTTTTTAAAGTATTAAAAGCCAGAACTTTCCTTCTATTATACTAGGGAATCTTTTCAATTTATTTGAACTTTTTCAATCTACCATTTTATTTATATGCAATTAAATTGCCATAGGTAAAAATAAACTCATTATGTCATTACACAACATGTTTATATCTTTTCATTTACATACTCCCAAACCCTTTTTTATTCTCTATGTATTAATTAAAAGAGGGTAATTATTTGCAATTGTTTCAGTGAGATATTGGGGATAAATCCAAAAGTGATAGAGCAAATTCTTTCTTACGTCTAGCCGAGTTTTTGATTATGTAACATTTGCGTCATATTATGTAATCATGTGTTAATTTGAACTGTTTATCTTCCTCTTTATTAATGTAAATGCATTGTCCTCGATAAGACGAACATTTTGGTATACAATATATGATAAGAACTCCATATTGACTGTTTTAACCATTTTTTTATTAACATCACGCGATTTCGGTCACAACTTTGCAATGGTAATTTGGGGGTAAAAACGGTCTGAAATTTCAGACTTTGAACTGCCGTAACTACATTTCTAATCAAGATAGAAACAAATTTCAAACTGTTTTGTAATCTGTGTTGCCAGCTCTTTCATATGACATTGGTTTCAAGTGTGTGAGGTACATTTAGAATTTCTATTAAACTCCCTAAAATATGTGTCTGGGAATAACGAAATTTCGTAATAGTAATAGCTAGTATTATTAACTTTGGACCTTGGAATTACCTAAAACCACATTTGCAAATACTAAAGTCAAGTTTTCCATTATTAAGTTTGTATTGTGACCCCAAAAAAATAAAAATAAAAGTTAAATCAAAGAAGTGTGTCAACACAAAGACAAAGTCAAAGTAAAGAAGAGTGCGACATAATACAAGATGTGTGAAGTTGTATTGAAGTGTGTTGGCAGTGTTGGTTACTGTCCTACCTCTTTTCATATTCCTGCAGCAGTCGGTAGACATGCTCTTCTGACTCCGTTTGATTAACTGAGACTTCAGCGACATGAGGGGTCTTGTCCTCAGTTGGTAAGTTCTCCAGTTCTACCTGAACATTCTTGACTCGCTGCCATAATTTTTCGCACTCTAAAGACAACTGATGATGTTCATCTGAGATTGTATCTTGGATTGAACATGAATTCCCTGGACCAGGAGATGACATTTCTATTTTCATTCAAAACAACTAAAACTTTGACGGGGGAGACATAAAAATAGGAGCAATAACATTTAACGTCAAAGTAGCCGCCATCAACTTTCGTTTTCTGCAGTGTTGCCAGGGGCCTTTTCAAAAATCCCGCCAACTTTATGCCAGAAATTCGCCAAAATCCACCAACTTTATCCTACTTCACCTGCGACATTTATGGTATAAAGTTCAGGATGACAATCCATTACTCATCTAATTCAAACTTATAATTTGATCTAATTGCTTATCAACACAGTTCTTAACTACTACTACTACTATTACTACTACTACTACTACTACTACTACTACTACTACTACTACTACTACTACTACTGCTGCTGCTACTACTACTACTGCTACTACTACTACTACTACTACTACTACTACTACTACTACTACTACTACTACTACTACTACTACTACTACTACTTCTTCTTCTTCTTCTTCTTAAGTCTGTAACTTAAATTTTGACGATTTCACAGGCCACTTTCATTGAAGATGTGAGGCTATTCGACTGTCAATTTTTGAACGAGAACATGTGGGCATCCACTTTTGAGTGGGGAATCATGTTTTAGTTCTATTCAAATGTTTATTTTAAGCCAATTGTCAATACAACTCATACAAGAATATAATATTTCCAATCAACAAATTAAGTAAGTAAAATTAATAATGAAGCAAAGCAAACAACAACAACAACAACAACAACAACAACAACAACAACAACAATAATAATAATAATAATAATAATAATAATAACAACAACAACAACAACAAGAACAACAACAACAATAAAATAATAATAATAATAATAATAATAATAATAATAATAATAATAATAATAATAATAATAATAATAATAATAATAATAATAATAACATTAATGATAATAATAATAATAATAATAATAATAATGTAAAATTATTTAAAGATTTAATTAATACATAGATTAATTATTTAATAAGTTGAATTATAATTAATAATTAAATAAAATCGTGAGAAAAAAATAATTAAAAAAATATATAAAACCCTTACATTGTGGGCAACAGATACAACTCAAATAATTCATAATTCATGAATCACCATAAAATACGACACGATAATGATTTTTACACTGTACAATGCGCTTTGTTTATATAAGATTTATATAATCATGAAATATTCTTACAGCAAAATATATTACTACTACTACTACTACTACTACTACTACTACTACTACTACTACTACTACTACTACTACTACTACTACTACTACTACTACTACTACTACTACTACTACTACTACTACTACTACTACTACTACTACTACTACTATACTACTACTACTACAACTACTACTACACTACTACCACTACTACCACTACTACCACTACTACCACCACCACTACTACTACTACTACTACTACTACTACTACTACTACTACTACTACTACTACTACTACTACTACTACTACTGTCGGGCCGCCAGATTTGTCAGTGGAAACGTTGAGCGGGATATGAGCGTAACTCAGCTCATGAACGATCTCCAATGGAAACCAAAAATGAAAGACGCTCAATCAGCAAACTCCTCGTATTCCACAAAGCACAAAACGGAAAACTCGAAATTCCAACTAGCTATTTGAAACGGAACAACAACAAAACAAGAAACTCAGCATATAATTCTGAAATCCTCCCACTCAAGAACAAACCACCATCTTTACTCTTTCTCCACCATCCGACTTTGGAACTCCCAACCAACTACTTATAAACAAACCATTTCGACTTCTTCTTCTTCCAGTGTCATCTCATGGGTTGAGGTCGACTTGAAATGACACGCCAATCTTCCCTGTTGACAGCTTGCTGACTGCATTCGGCTGCCGACAATCCTGTCCATGTCTTCACATCATCTATCCAAGTTCTTGCTGGCCTGCCTCTTCCTCTTTTCCCCTCCACTCTACCCTCAAGAATGTCCTTGTTGACAGTTTGATGGCGTCTTAGGTGTCCAAAATACTTAAGTTTTCTTGTTTTTATTACTTTCATTAGGGTCGGTCTGATATCAAGGATGTCACAGACTTCTTGATTTGTTTTCTTTTCTTTCCAACTGATTTTTCCAAGGCGACGGAAAGTCCACATTTCAAAGGCCTCAATTCTTTTCTCTATTTGTTTGTTCAAGGTCCATGTTTCTGAGCCGTAGAGAAGTGTTGAGTGGACATAACGTTTGAGTATTCTTATTCTCGTTTTCATCTGCGTTTGTTGCGAAGTTAAAATGTTATTCAGTTGACTGAACCTCGACTTAGCTATAGCAATCCTGTTTTTCACTTCCAGCTCATTCTTTCCGTTGTTGGTCATTGTCTGTCCAAGATATTTAAAAGAATCTACTTGTTCGATGTTTTGATTATTAATTTGGACTTTTGCGCTTTTTTTCAGGCTTCTTTGACATGACCATTACCTTCGTCTTTTGAACATTCATCTCTAGACCCTTTGCTGTACTGTTCAGGTTTACTTGATTTGCAAGGATCTGTAGATTTGTCTCGTTCGATGCCAACAATACTGTATCATCTGCATATCTCAGATTATTTATCCTCCTACCTCCAATAACAATACCTGGAATGTGCTCAGTTTTACGGAAGATAAACTCTGTGTACAGGTTAAATAGATATGGAGAGAGGATACATCCTTGCCGAACTCCTCTTTTAATTGGCGTGAAAGGTGACAGATCGCCCTGAATCCTGATGGCTGCTTTTTGATGCCAATATAGATTGGTTATTAGCCGTATATTTTTGCCATCAATGCCTGCCTTTTCCAGACATGTCATTAATTCTCCATGCTGTACCCTATCAAATGCTTTTGCGTAATCGATAAAGCATGCATAGATTTCTTTTTGATGATCAAGGTATTTTTTTGTGATATTATTTAAACAGAAAATTGCTTCTCTTGTCCCATTATTTTTTCTAAAGCCAAACTGTACATCGCCAACTTCATTATCGATGGCAGCCCTGATTCTTTCTAGGATGATCTTCAATAATAATTGAGTTATATGGGGCATCAAACTTATTGTGCGGAAATCACTGCAAGTTGTCGCCTTTGTTTTTTTCGGTAGGGTGATGTAAACCGATTTGGCAAGTTCGTCTGGAATATAGCCTGTATTGTAAATACTATTAAAGAGATCTGTTAGTTTCACAATTGAGAATTCTTTCAAAATTTTTAACATTTCTGTTACAATGCCATCTTCACCCTCAGCCTTGCCATCTTTCATATTTTTCAATGCATTTTCTATCTCACATGCGAGTATTGGAGGACCTTCAGTGTTGCTTGGCAAAGGTATTTGGTGCCTGTCATCATCAAATAACTCGCCAATGTATTGACACCATCTTTCTTTTATATCCTCTTTCTCAAATAATATTTTACCATTCTTGTCTTTAATACAGTTATTGTTGTTAGTGGTGCGTTTTTTGCTCGAAATTTGTCTTATTTCC
The DNA here is from genome assembly GCF_034508935.2 of Berghia stephanieae. Lineage (NCBI taxonomy): Eukaryota > Metazoa > Mollusca > Gastropoda > Nudibranchia > Aeolidiidae > Berghia > Berghia stephanieae. The sequence continues at coordinate 31,590,826 of NC_088360.1, forward strand.
TCGTGGGCTGCTTTTCCATCTAGGCCAAATATTTCGATCATCCTGCATTTGTGGTTAAGCCAATTTTCTTTTGCTATGCGACATTTGTGTTGGATTTTCTTATTCAGCGCTTCATACTCTGGTTTGTTCTTCATTTGTTTTCGTTTTGACATGAGATCCAAAATTTCTGGTGTCATCCATTGCTTTCTTGTTCTTTTCTCCTTCTTTGGAATAACCTTATTACCGAATTTTATGCTGTCTTTGAATATGTTCCATTTTATATCAATTTCTTCAATTGCATTTGCTTGTGAGAATTGTTCTTGTGATTCAATAAGTAGTTCATCATATCTGTTCGAAACAGAGACATTATATTTCTCCTGCAATTCTGATGACCATTTTAGACGATCGATGTCCAATTTTTCTAATAGCTTTGGTTTTTTAATTTTCTTTAGCTTTAACGTTAGCTTTGCAATAAGTGGGTTATGGTCAGAATTGATATCAGCCCCCGGGTATGTTTGGCATGATTTTACACTGTTGCGAAACCTTTTCCTGATCATAATGTAATCTATTTGATTTCTACACCAGTCCCCTGGACTTTTCCATGTGTATAATTTTCTCTTTGGTTTCTGGAAAAAGGTGTTGGTAACAATCAGCTCATTTTCAATGCAGAATTGGACTAGTCTGTCTCCGCGCTCATTTCTAACCCCAAGTCCATATTGGCCAACCACGTCACTCTCCTTCCCGTTCCCAATTTTAGCATTTAGGTCACCCATGACAATTAACACATCCGTTGATTTTACGTGTTTCATCATACTTTGTAATTCTTCGTAGTATATTTCAATGTCCTCATCCGAATAATCACTTGTGGGTGCATATGTCTGGATGATTGACATGTCAAAAGGTCTGGCTCTCAATTTTATCATCATGTTTTTGGAACTTACAGCATATATACCTATAATATATTTGAGAATGTTAGATTTCACCAGCACACCCACACCATGTTGATGTTCACTACCTCCAGAATAGATAAATGTGTGAGTGTCTCTTTTTACAGTACCCTCTTCTGTCCATCTGTGCTCAGACACTCCTAGTATGTCCACCTTCATCTCATCCGTCTCCTTAATCAAGTTGTCCAGTTTATCTAGTGTATTTCGACTAATGACTTTTAAAAAATCGTTCCCTGCTTCCCTCTAAAAACCCCTGTTACTGAAAAGTAAGTAAGGGTAACATACAATCTTCAGCCTGAAGCTTTGGTCTGAATGGAAGAAGAAGAAGAGGAAATAACTACTACTACTACTACTACTACTACTACTACTACTATATATATATATATATCTGCCATATATGTTTATGGGTATGACTAGACCAACAAATAATCAATGGAGGGTTGGGGCGAACTTATAACATCTATTGTTGGATCATTGAATCATATATTAAATCCTGATAGAGGCACTGGATTTTTGTTTCAATTTGTTTGTTTTCCCAGAATTTAAATGACCTCGTCCACATTGTACAATTGCAAATGGACTTCAAAATGGAGGCGTGTCTTTTAATTAACCTTAAATATGTTAAAAGTGATTAATATATACAGTGCAACCTCTGGATTACATCAACCCCTAGCCCTTGATAGCGACATTGACCTCTAGACCCGATTTTTTTTGGATATATGCTATTAGTAATAAAAATCCTATTTTTTTGTGAAACCCCAGTTTAGCGACATCATTTTAACAATAGCTGGCAGTTGATACTGATGCTTGATACCCAACCATCGTCATCTCGTAGTCTTAACCAATAAAGACTAATCAGAACACATGTTTACTACACTGTGTGGAATCAGCGCTAGTTCATAAGGGAACCACAGCAAAATAAGTTTATCAGAGGATGGAACTCTCAACCTTCCCTGTTATCTACCTGTCTGAGGTCAATGGAGGTAAACTGATATCAGGTAATGGTGTGTCCAGTGAGGGCAATTATAGATATTTATGGTCTTAAATATGTTGGAATAGCAAAGAAAACGTTACAGCCTCTTTCACTTTATTATTTTCATTATAAAAATCTGTTGTTTTTCTAAACATCAGTCCCAATATGATATTATTAAGGTTAATACCTGTTCTTCGTTTGTTTTTAATATCGCAAGATGTGGATCTACTAATTTTAAGTTCTTGTAAATTTTGGTGCACTTAAATAAACATTTCAGAATTCAAAACTCATCAGCATTATCGCATGGATTTTAATTAAAAATCAAAACTAGATGTGTGCATCTGTGTTTTTGTGCAGTATTATCATATTGACACTTGATTTTCTTGATTTATTCTTAGTTTTGTTAAATGGCTTTCGAGCACTGTTAACCAGCAAAACAATGACAATACATATTAGAGAGTAAAAGAGTAACCGGTATACCCTTTGTAAACATTCTACTATTGTTGGGACCTGTCTTCTCTTAGGCACTGGTCTGCACATCGCATTGTTATGTATTCACGGGTCTCACCAGGCCTCTTTTCCTGCTACTTGAAAACCCCGTATAACAATACCCCTGGATAACAACATACTTTGACAGTCCCAGGTGATGTTGTTATCCACAGTTTTTTTTTTTTTTTTGTTTTTTTGTTTTTTGCATTTTTAAAAGTTGATTGGGGAAAATTGGCAAATCTCAGACTGAACTTGGTCTGTTAAAAAGATTGTCACATTCATTTACAATTGAACTATTAGCCAGACTGCTAATAAAAAAAGAAATCATGAATCATCATGGTTACCTGTGTTATTACTCCAATATTTTGTACTCCTCGTTGACTGATACTTCTTCCAGTTTGCTGTAGTACTGAAAGTAAAAAAAAAACAAACAAAAAACTAATATTTTAAGACTGTTTCTTTCAAATCGTATTTTAATTTTATTATATCTATTTTTGAAAAATTGAGCTTTTATATAGCGCAATATCCACTAAACATGCTCAAAGTGCTTCACAAGGGGTCTCTAACCACCAGCAACATGTAACTTGTAGAACAAAACATGATGCCTGTTAGGCGAATTTACACATTTTTTTTCTGACATAGGCAACACTGTTAACGACCAGGTAGTCATTTTACACCTGAGAGAATATGAGTAAAGAGCATTTTCCAAGGACTCAACTATACGCTGAGCGAAGCTCAAACCCAGGACCTTCTGATCCGAAAGCGAGTGCCAAACCACAAGACCACATATTCATGGGTTTATGACAAGAGACCAAACTATTTTCACAAAGAGAACAGTAACAAAAATGTAACATGGACTTCAAAAAGGCCAGAGTTGTATCGTTTTTTTTATAGCTCTATTGTTCAAAATGGTAATATATTATGTTATGTTAGGAAGACACAAACTCTGGGTTGACTAATGGGTTGAATATTGATTAGCACCAATAGCGACATTTGATCAGACCTAAATTTTAAATATTTCACTTTTTCCCCAATCCCAACCTTAATTATGCGATTTAACTATCTGAATTTAAATAGATGATGACTGACATTGAAAATAAGTTCGAATGATCTACATTTTGTTTTCAAATAACAAGAAATCAAGTGAGTAGGAAAGTGCCAGAAGACAACAGAGAATAAAAACTTCACAGTGGCGATGGAGGCTCAAACCCGTGGCGTTATTGGTACGACAACTCTGCCTGGCTGGGGAGATCTCTACCGTATGAGCTATCCACGACCCCAAAAGAAGTCGCTTCAAAGCTTAGTCTTACTTGAGCCTTCTCTCCCCGACTTCTTGAGGTGACGGGTTCAAAATACAAAAACGCTGCAAAGTTAGTTGACCAGCATTGAAGCTAGCCAATATTCTCAACACAAACATGTAACATAGAAACGATTGAGACATTGAGTATGCTCCAGTATTTGGGGTGAATTTTTAATTCAGAAAAGTGAGTGAAAGGCAAGGAAATGTGCTTCAATTAATTCATCCAATGCTTTATGCTCCTGATTTTCCAATACCTAAAAATGATACCATAACACCACTGTTGCCTATGGCGTGGTGGATAAGAGCACACATTAAAATTACAAAATTAAAACTCCCAAAAAATGAAAGCAAAACAAAACAAAATATAAACACCTCCCCCTGCCCCCCAAAAATAAAAAACAATCAAACCCATAAACGCAAAAAAAAAAAAAAAAAAAAAAAAAAACCCAACAAAATTTACCCCCCCCCCCCCAAAGAAGCCAAAAAAAAAAACCCTACAAAAAAAAAAAAACAAACAAACAAACAACAAATTAAAAAACCCTTATTAAACAAAGAAACAAAATGAACTGAACATTGTTTGGCCCTTTCGAGCAGCATTGCAAGATGCTGTCATCCGGGCAATCCTAAAAACAATAAAGATAATCCATCAAAACAAACATTTTAAATTAAAATGGAGCCACTCCTGATGTCTATGTGAGAAAGTAATCTAGCTCATGAAAAAACATATATAAAAATACTAGAAGACTCGGGTCCCTCAAGATCCATTGGGTCACATTATCCCTTGACCAGAATTGTGATTAGTGTGGCCATGTGGTCTTGTGGTATGACATTCGCTTTCGGATCGGAAGGTCCTGGGTTTGAGCCTCGCTCGGCGGATAGTTGAGTCCTTGGAGAAGACTCTTTACTCATATTCTCTCACCGTACCCAGGTGTAAAATGAGTACCTGGCCGTTAACAGCGTTGTCTCTGTCCAAAAAAAATTATAACATCGCCTAACAGGTGTCATGTCCCGTCCTAAAAGTTAAATGTTGCTACTGGCCAGGGACCCCTTGTAAAGCGCTTTGAGCACATTTAGTGGACATTGCGCTATATAAAAGCTCTTTTTTTAAAAGCTCATTATGGCAGCAGTAGTAGATATAAAATCAAATTCAAAGCTGCTTAATTAAGAGTACCCTAAAATCATGTTTTTAAAACTTCTTAAAGCTTACATGTGCGCAGATCCTCTTTAGATTGGATTTCTTCCCTGATATCATCATACTGTCCTAAAATACAGCTCTGCATTCCATCTTGAGCTCAACATCAGAATGGTTTGAAGTTCGGCTGCTGTATAAAGCGGCCGAAGAAGGCCTGCTTGGTCAACGCGACATTTTGGAAGTCTGGCTTTAAAACAAAGAGAGAAACTGTAAATTAATTTGTTGATAATTGAACTAAATACATCCTGATTGATTCGATAAATTCAAATAGAAGAATATTAAAGAAATTACAGTAATGATTGATTAGAATTAGAATACATTCTTTTGATATTCCTCTTTTTTGTTTTTTTGTTTTGTTTTGAGAGATTTAACTCCCCCCCCCCCCCCAAAATAAAACAAAGCCTCGAGTTGATCTTTTCTTATTATTAATAACGATAATGTGAGTATTTATCAGTGGACCCTGGTTATGTTTCCTACGAATAAGAACATGAATAAGAAGGATCAAGAGCAAATGTTTGAAATTTGAGATTTTTAACTGGATGATTATCATGGCAAAATCAAAGTTAACAAAGTGACACAGACAAATTGGCAATTACTTCCCTCTCATGACTACTGTCACCAAAAAGTAGTAGTCCATAGCTATTCGGTCTATGGAGCCGGAGTTTATCCCGTTTTCTATCGCGTGAAACGGAGAATAGCAATTTCTCGATACTCTTTTCATAGGACGCTAGTCTATCGCAAAAGTACTTTCCGCTAGATATAACAGACCCAGCTACCCAATCACTACAGGGTGGACTGGGAGGTCAGGAAAAAAAATTCGACTGCACCCGGGATCGACCTCGGTCCCTTTGCGTGTGAAGCGAGTGCTCTACCAACTGAGTTATCTTGACCCAAACTATCATCAAGTCTGACTAAAATAGGCTATAAAGCACGTAAAATGATTATCGTAGTATTTTTGGAAAGAAAAAAATAATTAGGGGGAGGGGGAAAGGAGCACTGTCTGTGTTAAAACCGGTTGCCGACATTTAACTTAATCCAGCTGCGTTCTGCGAGTGTGTAAGTCTGTCCGTCTTTATTATTGTAGCTGATTATACTTGCTAAATCAGATACATAGAAATCTCTTATTATAGAATTTTGTATGATAGAAGTCCCTAAAAACTAATAATCGTTATGATACAGTATTGTGTCAAACTATTGACGGTACGGACCGCTTGTCCTATCGGTGCTATGTACGTGTTTGTATGCTGGGTTGTCGTGTAGCGATGTAACCTTAGTCACATACTGGAGAGCCAGATTTTTCCTCCTGAGATGGAGGAGTGGCTCATCTGCCTCAGAATAAAGGCTTGCCATAAAGGTTCGGACACTAACACTCTTTTAAAAATATATGTTTTGTTTGTTTTTAAGGGTTTTACGGCGCTTGCAACACGTTAAGGTCATATAGCGCCAGTAAAAAGGAAGAAAATGGGATAGCAAAAAGTTCTAGAATTACAAATAAAGCATCCAAGAAAAAGTAAGACATAGGGGAAATGGGAACAAATAGGGATCAGATGTAGATTCCAAGAGCACACTATCAGAGTACTTAGCTTGAGACCACCTATAAGTCTCATCCGGACACAAGCACAAAATCCAACAAAGAGGAATACACTCAAATGCTTAAATTATAAATTCAAAATAACAAACATAATAATACATAACAGAGAAATGATTTACAAGGAAAAAAATATCATCTCCCAAAACAATAACTATGCATTTGACTGTTTCCCTCCCAGCTAGGACTCCGGCCAGGGCCAGGACAAAACCAAGTAATCTCATTCCAAGACAAAGACCCCCCGTGTGGTGTCCGGGGTCCCTCAAATGAGAGGGTCAAGAATAGCCCAACGCCAAGCCAGCGTGTCGTAAAAGGCGACTAATGGTGTGTGATTCCCCCATCTTTGAGTCACCTGGTCCTCCAGGTTGGGGGTTGGCAAAGGGTTAACACCCCTTTCCGTTAAACTCAAACCGTTACAGAAACACAGACAGACAAACTAAATCCTTTTTTTAGCTTGGGCGACCGAAGAGTTTCTGGAATTACAGAATTTATGAAGGACAACAGACAAAGCCGAAAGGACTCTGCTGACCCGATGACGTCTTCGCCAAACAAGCAGCTTCGAATTGCGTCGTGGAACGTTCGCACCATGTATGAAGCAGGAAAAAGCTCTCAAGTTGTGACTGAGATGAGAAGATACAGGCTGCATATACTTGGAGTAAGCGAAACCCACTGGATACAATCCGGACAGAAACACCTCAAGTCTGGGGAGAAGATTTTATATTCAGGGAGAGGGGACGGGATTCATACACAGGGAGTAGGAATAATTCTAAGCAAGTTTGCCCAGAAGTCACTGAGAGGATGGGAACAATGCGGAGAAAGGATCATCATGGCGTCCTTTACAACACGGAGTAAGAAGATCAGCATGAACATTGTACAGATCTATGCCCCAACAAATGATGCAACAGATGAGGACAAAGATACATTTTATGGTCTGCTACAACAAGTCATTGACAAGTTGCCAAGGAAAGACATCAACATATTGATGGGAGATGCTAATGCAAAAGTGGGACAGGATAACGTAGGCTATGAAGGTATCATGGGACGTCATGGCATGGGAGAAATGAATGATAATGGAGAGAGGTTTGCAAATTTCTGTGCATTCAACAGTTTGGTGATTGGAGGATCAGTGTTCCCCCATAAGAGGATCCACAAAGCAACTTGGGTCTCACCAGATGGTGTGACAGAGAATCAGATTGATCATTTTTGTATCTCTCGTAGATTCAGACGTTCATTGGAAGATGTGACAGTACAGAGAGGGGCAGATGTTGGATCAGACCACCACCTGCTATTGGCAAAGCTTAAGCTCCGACTCAGAAAACACGGGGCCAGATCACATACAAGAAGAAAATTCGAGGTGAATGCACTTGATGGGGAAAAGAATGAGGAATTCAAACTACAATTGAGTAATAGATTCCAACCTCTTACTGAGCTCGAGGAGGACATAGATGTAGAGTCACATTGGGCAAAGATCAAGGAAGTCTACATAACAACTTGCCATGAGGTATTGGGGGTAAAGAAATCGGAACATAAAGAATGGATAAGTCCAACCACCTTGGACCTTATTGAAAAGAGGAGAACAAGGAAGGAACAAGTGAATGCAAGCCGAACAAGGGCTTCAAGGCTGGATGCACAAGAGCAGTATCGAGCCATAGCTAAGGAAGTCAAAAGATCTGTGAAGAAAGACAAGGAAGCATTCATGAACAGACTTGCAGAGAAAGCAGAAGCAGCAGCGACTGGAGGACACATGAGGATCCTTTATCAAACTACCAAGACACTTGCTGGAAAATATGGGAAACCAGAGGTACCAGTCAAAGACAAAGATGGGAAAACTATTTTTGGAAAAGAGGCTCAATCTGAACGATGGAGGGAACATTTCAACTGCCTTCTGAACAGACCACCACCAGACAACCAGCCAGAAATTTTGCCTGCAAGGAATGAGCTACCAATTAGCTGTGATCCACCATCGATAGCAGAGATTGTGGGTGCCATTAACAAGATGAAAAGGGGGAAAGCTGCTGGACCAGACCAGATTCCACCGGAGGCTCTAAAAGTTGATGCGAAAAGAAATGCTGAGGCCCTGCACCCACTATTTGAGAGAATCTGGAATGACGGGATATTCCCAAAGGATTGGAAGGAAGGACATCTTATCAAGCTTCCAAAGAAAGGGGACCTCAGTAATTGTAATAATTATCGAGGCATCACTCTTCTTTCTATTCCAGGAAAGGTTTTCAACCGTATTATTTTAGAGAGAATTAAGAATGCAACAGATGCTAAACTGCGGGACGAACAGGCAGGTTTTCGGAAAAACCGTTCAACCACCGACCAGATTGCCTCTCTGCGAGTCATAGTAGAACAGTCTATAGAATGGAACTCTCCTCTTATTGTCAACTTTCTGGATTACGAGAAGGCTTTCGACAGTATTGACAGAGTACCTTTGTGGAAAATTCTGGCACATTATGGACTCCCTGAAAAGATAGTAAACCTCATTAAGGAAATGTATGAAGGATCAAGTTGCAGGGTTGTACATGAAGATCAGCTTACTGACAGCTTTGAAACTAAGACTGGTGTCAAGCAGGGATGCTTGCTCTCACCATTCCTGTTCATCCTTGCCATTGATTGGCTAATGAAGGAAACCTCCAAAGGGAGAAGAAATGGGATACAGTGGACCCCTGGACACAGTTGGATGATCTGGATTTTGCAGATGATCTGGCTCTTCTGTCCCACACCCAGGACCAGATGCAAGCAAAAACCACAATTATAAACAGCCTCTCGGAATCAATTGGTCTAAGAATTCACCCTGCAAAGTCAAAGGTCTTGAGGATAGGTACGCGTCAAAGGGAGCAGATCAAAGTAAAAGATCAGGAACTCGAAGATATAGACACTTTCTGCTATCTCGGAAGTATAATTGACAAGGATGGAGGCACGGAAGCAGAGGTGAAAGCACGAATAGGAAAGGCACAGGCTGCATTCACATCTTTGAACAGAGTTTGGAGAACTAAAGATATCTCCCTTCAACTAAAGCTAAGACTTTTCAACTCAAACGTGAAGTCTGTCCTACTGTATGGATGTGAAACTTGGAACGCATCACAGGCATGTATAAGGAGGGTACAGATTTTCGTAAACAGGTGCATGCGTAAGCTACTCAGAATAAAATGGATGGATAGAATAAAAAATGAAGAAGTATGGAAAAGAACACAGCAGAAACCAGTGGGAGAGGATATAGGAAGAAGACGATGGAGGTGGATTGGACACACGCTTAGAAAGAATGACTCAACTATAACAAAGAAAGTATTGGACTGGAACCCTCAGGGCAGAAGATCAAGGGGAAGGCCACGAGGAACATGGAGAAGAATTAAAGAAGCTGATATACAAAGAAGTGGTAAGACCTGGAATGAGATAAAAAGTTGGCTCAGGATAGAGAAGGATGGAAACTGTTTGTCTGTGGCCTATACCCTGACCCAGGGTGAAAAAGGCAATGATGATGATGAAGACAAAGACAGAAATCATGTTGGAAAACAGATATAAGGGGATAGAAGACACAGCATGCACCTCCCTGCCCACTATGAGAGGTCAGGAACCCCACCCAGTTAAAAATATATACCGAACCCTTAATCGACCAGAGGCATATTCATCTTTTTGTCTTTGGGATGGGGCTTTTTGGGGCGAGTTTGCATTTAAAGTTAAGGCCATGATAAAGTGATAAGTTTATTCCACCTGGCTATACTGTGAACACTTGCACGGCTCAGCCCCCGACCTGGGGTAAGGCACACACATGCTATACTCCTCCACTCCGGCCTCCTCTTGTCCCTTTTCCGTGGTCCTTATTAAAAAAAAAAAAGACTTGAGGGATAGAGTTGGGGGACATCCTACCTCCAGGCCATTCTTTCAGAGTAACCCTAATCTTTGCGTTGCACAAAGAAGGACTTCTGATGACAAACCATGATCAGAAAGGAAGTTTCATGGGGGACAGGAACTAGATTTGATTTTTAATCTAGTCCTTCCAATATCTTTGCCTAATGGGAGGGGAGTGCCAAAAAGTAGATTTTGCATCCCTGCATTAGGTAGCTCGGGTCATCTACAAGTTGGGCTACCCGCCCATCTTTATAGAAGCGTCAAGCCAAAGAGGAGTGTTAGGGCAGAAACACCTCGCAAAGTGAACCCCCCTCAACTTCCAGGATCAATAACTCATACTTATCGGGATCCTCTCGGAACTGCGCACCCTCAACAGAAAGGTGCCTGCCATGCAGGATTTGGAAAGAAATATCTCCTCGTTGAACCTATTTCAACGGTACAGGGAATAGAGATACCGGGGGATAGAAGCATTTTAAAGAAAACTACTTCGATTTATTTATTCCGCCCTGGCAACTTAAATTTGATGAGGAAGGGAAAATTGGAATCGTTTGGGAAATGGGGCATGGAATGGAAATCATAACTCAAATATGGTAAAAGGGGTGGGGGTGGGGGGGGGGGGGGGGGGATTAAACCATCATTCCTGAAAACATTTTATATTTGCTACGTTCATGGGATTTGGGGGGAGAAAAAGTTTGGGGATGATTGCCAGGACAAGAAAGAAAAAACAAAACAAGTGAATGAACAATATTTAGAAAAAAAATTGGCCGTTTGGGACGTGGGAGCCACCATGTCTCTCCATATGTTTGTTCTCACCAGTCGGGTATTTTTTAGTTGGTTACCGCCAAACCTGAATGGCTCTTTTAGTCACCTCTTACGATGTATGCATGAGCTAAGGGTGGGTCCATTTTTGCACCCTCCCAGTTGAAGGACTCCGAATCCCAATAGAGCATTTATATTGCGCAATATTCACTAAACGTACTAAAAGCGCTTTACACGGGGGTTTGTTTTTAAGAGTTTTACGGCACTTGCGAAACATTTAGGACATTTCAGCGCCAGTAAAAAGGAAGAAATGGGGTAGTCAAAAATGTTATAATCGATTTACAATTGAAAGCACACAAGATGTTATGTTTTTAAGGGTTTTACGGCGCTTGCAACACATTTAGGTTATATCAGCGCCAGTAAAAAGGAAGAAAATGGGATAGTAAAACGTTCTAGAATTGCAATTAAAGCAGCCAAGAGAAAGTAAGACAAAGGGGAACTGGGAACAAATAGGGATCAGATGTAGATTCCAAGAGCATACCACCAATGTACTTAGTTTGAGATCACCTATAAGTCTCATCCGGACACAAGCACTAAATCCAACAAAGAGGAATACACTCAAATGCTTACATTATACATTTTAAAATAACAAATATAATACATAACAGGGAGATGATTTACAAGGAAAAAAAAACATCATCTCCCAAAACAATAACTATGCATTTGACTGTTTTCCTCCCAGCTTGGACTCCGGCCAGGCCAGGACAAAACCAAGTAATCTCATTCCAAGACAAAGACAGAACGCATGTTTTAAAACAGATATAAGGGGATAGAAGACGCAGTATATACCCCCCTGCCCACTATGAGAGGCCAAGAACCCCAAAAGCACACAAGAAAAAGTAAGACAAAGGGGAAGGCTTCATACAAGGCTCAGACGAAGATTTCAAGAGCGCACCATCTGTGTACTTATTTTGAGATCACCTTGTCTCATCCAGACACAAGCACTTAGAGGAATAAACTCAAATCTTTACAAACCATTTTATAATTAAAACATGTAACAGTACAAAACAGAGAGATGATTTAAAATTTAAAAAGATATCATCTCTCACTATACAGTTGAATGTTACCCCCCCAGTCAATGGCTCCCGCCGGGGCCAGGAGAAAACTTGGCAATCCCATTCCAAGACAAAGACAGAAAGCAACCCAGAAGTCAGATACAGAGGAAAGAAGACACAGCGTGACCACCACGATAGGGTAGGTCAAAGACCCCCATTCAGTGCAATACTTATTGGCAGGCCGTGAAGAGTAAGCAAGACTTGACATCAAAGGACAAACAATGGTTGTCACTGTTTGAGTGGATCCCGGTAAGAAAAATAAAACAAACCTGATAAATTGAAAAACACAATGTTTTGTTCAATAAATTTTGGTTGCTTTTTATTTCATTTTTCATCAACCTTGTATTTGATAACTGAATATATAGTTAAAAAATAGTCTCATGATCATATAAATCTTTTTTTTAAAAATATATCATCACATTACAGGGTTTCCAGGAAAAATGATTGTAAGAGTTAATATTTCGAAATTCATTTTTCATTGCTCGAAAATGTTTGTTTGAGAATATTTCCATTAAAACGCAAAAAATGTTTCCATTACAATGCTAAAACAAGCCTATAATTGAGTTTGGTTATCAGACCTGCTTGTATGTGCACCTTGGACATTGTAAAAATATTCTTTTCATTTTGTTTTCAATTTAAAACTAAAGGAATTAAAACTCGTGTTGATTGAAATTTGATATCGATTTAATAAAAGCCTTTAGTAAGGTTATTTAAATTAAAAATCCGTATTAAGGCCATTTACAGTACTAAGGATAATTGAGTAGAAAACGGTAGGGCTGTCTGAAGCCGGTGATCGTAAAATACTAACGAAAGAGTGAAAATAGAGAGGCTTCGTATGGGAACAAAACAGACAATGGACGTTTCGGGTACAAACCCTTCGTCAGCACAACAATAGACAAATTAACGTGGAAAACAAATAAAATACAAAAAAAACTTGTGTCGTCTGTACTCAATGGTGGTTGCAGTATGAATCATACTCCAACCACCATTGAGTACAGACGACACAAGTTTTTTTGTGTATTGTGCTGACGAAGGGTTTGTACCCAATACGTCCATTGTCTGTTTTGGTCCCATATGAAGCCTCTCCATTTTCACTCTTTCGTTAGTATTTAAGGATAATTGAACACGGTGGCTTCTGTTGTTATTTTGAAAAGTAATATCAGACTTGTGATTCTGTGCATGTTAATCTCAACCTTATTTTTCAGTGATTATTCCCTTTTTATCACTATATGTTACAGTGAATGACATAATCAGTCGGATGGTGAAAAGGTTTGAACTGAGACATTGCTAAGTTTAGTTAGAGGGCCAATTTAGATCAAAAATGAGTTCTTGTCATAAATGATTAAATCAACCCTTTTTGCACATCTTCGGGAAATATCAAAGATTAATTTCACTTCTGAATATTTTTTACAGCTAGTCAAGTTGAAAAAGTATGAAATTTGAAAAAAGTTGCTGGATACCTTTCCCATACATCTGACCATAACTTCATGAAAAATCACCCCATTTACTTCAAATAAAGATTTAAATACTCTGGGGAGCATGTTCTTTCAGAAAATCCAAAATTTTCACCTTCCGACTGATTATGTCAGGCACTGACACATATTCTCATCTCATGTTTTAAAATCTGGAACATTTATACAGGGCAATATCCACTAAACGAGCTCATTGTCATGGCATATCACATTGTCATATCATCACATTATTATATATTGGTAAAATATAAATGCACATTAATAATAATAATAATAATAATAATAATAATAATAATAATAATGATAATGATAATGATAATGATAATGATAATGATAATGATAATAATAATAATAATAATAATAATAATAATAATAATAATAATAATAATTTATATTGCGCCCAATCCTCCATTACAATACAACTCTAGGCGCATAACGATTACATCAATCCATTCAAATCTCTCTCTCTCTCTCTCTCTCTCTCTCTCTCTCTCACACATACACACACACACACACAAACACACACACACACACACACACACACACACACACACACACACTCACTCACATAAACTTTCCACAATCCAATCATCTACCTATATAACAATTTTCATACCATTTTAAAACAAATTGAAATTTGATACCAATTTAGTAAAATGCCATTAAAAACCATTTAAAGCTTTTAATAAGGTTATTTAAATTAAATATCCATTTTAAGGCCATTTACAGTACTAAGGATAATTGAACACGGTGGTTTCTGTTGTTATTTTGAAAAGTAATATCAGACTTGTGATTCCGTGCTTGTTAATCTCGACTTTATTTTTCAGTGACTGTTCCCTTTTTTATCACTATATTATCATCTCATTTTTTAAAAATCTGGAGCATTTATACAGAGCAATATCCACTAAACGAGCTCATTGTCATGGCATATCATCACATTGTCATTATATATATGTAAAATATAAATGCACATTAATAATAATAATAATAATAATAATAATAATAATAATAATAATAATAATAATAATAATAATAATAATAATGATAATAATAATAACAACAATAATAATAATGAAATATATTTATATTGCGCCCAATCCTCCATACAATACAACTCTAGGCGCATAACAATTACTACATCAATCCATTCAAATCTCTCTTGCTACCTCTCTCTCTCTTGTTTTTGTTTTTATTTGTTTTTAAGGGTTTTACGGCGCTCGCAATACATCAAGGTCATATCAGCGCCAGTAAAAAGGGAGAAAATGGGATAGTAAAAAGTTCTAGAATTCCATAAAGCATCCAAGAAAAGGGAAGACAAAAGGGAATTGGTTCAGATAAGAAACAGGTGTAGATTCCAAAAGCACACTATCAAAGTACTTAGTTTGAGATCACTAAAAGTCTCATCCAGACACAAGCACAGGTCCCCGCTAAGAGGAATGCACTCAAATGTTTTACAAATCATATATATTATAAAGAAACATAATGCGATGCATAACAGAGAGATGATTTACAAGGAAAAAAATATCTCCCAAAACTCTAAGCATTTGACTGTTTCCTTCCCAGCCAGGGTTTCCGGCCAGGGCCTGGACAAAACCAAGTAATCTCTCTCTCTCTCTCTCTCTCTCTCTCTCTCTCTCTCTCTCTCTCTCTCTCTCTCTCTCTCAATTAATACTCGTATCCATCAAAACTAGATTCATCTTATTACTGAAATAAATATAAGCACTACAAAATGTAAATGTAGGATGATGTTATTGATTCAAGGTCATCTGTAAAGGTCAGTTCGTCTATTCACTATCTTTTATAGACATTTTTCATATACCTCGCATATATTTGTGCCATTTTTGGAGCTCCTCTGTTCCTTCATATATTAACACTGCCATTTTTTGGAACTCCCGAGTTCATCAATTATTTAAACAGGTTTTTTTGCCATTTTTTGACCCCTCAGTTCCTCCATATAGTAACTATGTGCCATTTTTTGGAACCCGACAGTTCCTTCATATATTAACTCTGTGCCATTTGTTGGAACCCCTCAGTTCCGTCATATAATAACTCTGTGCCATTTATTGGAACCCCTCAGTTCCGTCATATAATAACTCTGTGCCATTTATTGGAACCCCTCAGTTCCGTCATATAATAACTCTGTGCCATTTATTGGAACCCCTCAGTTCCGTCATATAATAGCTCTGTGCCATTTGTTGGAAAGCCTCAGATCCGTCATATATTATATTCCTGCCATTTTATGGAACTTATTTAAAAAAAGTTTTTTTGCCATTTTTTGGAACCCCTCATTTCCTTCCCATATCAAATCATGTCTTTTTTAGAACCCGTCAGTCCCTACATATAGTAACTCTGTGCCATTTTTTTTGAACTCATAAGTTTCTTTATAAATTTACTCTGCGCCAATTTTTGGAACCCCTCAGTTCCATCATATATTATATATGTGCCACTTTATGGAACTCCTCAGTTCCTTCATATGTTACATCTGTGCCTTTTTAGAACTATTTATATTTTAACTCAGTTTCTGCCATGTTTTGGAACTCCTCAGTTCCTTCATATATTACATATGTGCCATTGTTTTTGGAACCCCTCAGTTCCTACATATAGTAGCTCTGTGAGAATTTTTGGGACCCCTCAGTTCCTTCATACAATAACTCTGTGCCATTTGTTGGAACTCCTATTTTCCTTTATATTTTGCCATTCTTTAGAACCCCTCAGTTACTTCATATATTATATATGTGCCATTTTTTGAAACCCCGTAAGTCCTTCAATAAAGTAACTCTGTGCCTTTATTTTTGTTTGAATCCCTCAGTTCCTCCATAAATTATATATATGCCATTTATTGGAACTCATATTTTCCTTGATATAAAACTAATAGTAGTAGTAGTAGTAGTAGTAGTAGTAGTAGTAGTAGTAGTAGTAGTGTAGTAGTAGTAGTAGTAGTAGTAGTAGTAGTAGTAGTAATATATAATAATAATAATATAATAATTATAATAATAAATCTTTATCATCTATATATGGAAATTTGAATGCCTGAAATGCAAAGGGGAAATATGATGTCATTTTGACAGGAGGAATCAGTATAGAGATACAACCGGTAATGAAAGTTTTCTTTTTATTTCGAAGTTTCAACATCTCGGTTACTGCTTTCATTAAATCTTTAAGAAACAAAACGTCAAAAAGTCCAAGGATGGTGGTGGTTTTTGATTGGATGCCACAAACCTAAATTGCTCATTTAGTAGCCTTTTACGACACGCATGAGCTAACGGTGGCTCAATTCTTAAACCCTCTCAGTTGAGGGATCCCGGAAACCACACGGGGGTAATTGGATTTAGTAGTAAACTCCTCAAATTCTCATTTATATTTTAACTCAGTTTTATGCCATTTTTTGGAACCCCTCAGTTCCGTCAGATATAATATGTTTTTTTGGAACCTTAAGTTCCTTCATATATTATATATGTACCATTTTTTGGAACCCATCGGGTCCTTTATATTTATCTCTGCCATTTTTTGAAACTATTAGTACCTTCATATTCATTTCTTTGCCATTTTTTTTTTTGGAACCCCTCAGTTCCGTCATATATAATATATGTTGTTTTTTTTTGGAACCTTAAGTTCCTTCATATATTATATATGTTCCGTTTTTTGGAACCCCTCAGTTCCTTTATATTTATCTCTTTGCCATTGTTTGAACCTCATAGTACCTTCATTTTCATCTCTTTGCCATTTTTGGAACCCCTCAGTTCCGTCATATATAATATATGTGTTTTTTTTTTTAACCTTAAGTTCCTTCATATATTATATATGTGCCATTTTTTGGAACCCATCGGTTCCTTTATATTTATCTCTTTGCCATTGTTTTGAACCTCTTAGTACCTTCATATTCATCTCTTGGCCATTTTTTGAAACCCCTCAGTTCCGTCATATATAATATGTTTTTTTTGGAACCTTAAGTTCCTTCATATATTATATATGTGCCATTTGTTGGAACCCCTCAGTTCCGTCATACATAATATATGTTAATTTTTTTTTGGAAGCTTAAGCTCCTTCATATATTTTTTATGTGTCATTTTTTGGAACTCATTGGTTCCTTTCTATTTATCTCTTTGCCATTTTTTGAACCTCTTATTACCTTCATATTCATCTCTTTGCCATTTTTGGAATCCCTCAGTTCCGTCATATATAATATATGGTATTTTTTTTTGGAAGCTTAAGTTCCTTAATATATTATATATGTGCCATTTTTTGGAACCCATCGGTTCCTTTATATTTATCTCTTTGCCATTTTTTTGAACCGCTTAGTACCTTCATATTAATCTCTTTGCCATTTTTTGGAACCCCTCAGTTCCGTCATATATAATACATGTTATTTTTTTTTTTTGGAACCTTAAGTTCCTTCATATATTATATATGTTCCATTTTTTGGAACCCATCGGTTCCTTTATATTTATCTCTTTGCCATTTTTTGAACCTCTTTGTACCTTGGTATTCATCTCTTTGCCATTTTTTGCAACCCTTCAGTTCCTTCATATATAATATGTTTTTTTTTGGAACCTTAAGTTCCTTCATATATTATATATGTGCCATTTTTTGGAACCCCTCAGTTCCTTTATATTTATCTCTTTGCCATATTCTGAACCTCATAGTACCTTCGTATTCATCTCTTTGCCATTTTTTGGAACCTAATTTTATATGTGCCATTTTTTGAAACACTCAGTCCCTTTATATTTATCTCTTTGCCATTTTTTTGAACGTCTAAGTACCTTCATATTCATCTCTTTGCCATTTTTTGGAACCCCTCAGTTCCGTCATATATAATATGTGTTATTTTTTTTGTGGAAACCCTAAGTTCCTTCATATATTATATATGTTCCATTTTTTGGAACCCCTCAGTTCCTTTATATCTATCTTTCTGCCATTTTTTGAACCTCAAGGTACCTTCATATTCATCTCTTTGCCATTTTTGGAACCCCTCAGTTCCGTCATATATAATATGTGTTATTTTTTGTCTGAGTTCCTAAGTTTCTTTATATATTATATATGTTCCATTTTTTGGAACCCCTCAGTTCCTTTATATCTATCTTTTTGCCATTTTTTGGAACCCCTCGGTTCCGTCATATATAATATATTTGTTATTTTTTTTTGAAACCTTAAGTTCCTTCATATATATGTGTTATCATTTTTTTAGAAACCCTTAGTTCCTTCATATATTACATATGTGCCATTTTTTGGAACCCCCCAGTTCCTTCATATTTATCCCTGTGCCATTTTTTGAACCCCTCGGTTCCTTCATACTTATCTCTTTGCCATTTTTGGAACCACTCAGTTCCTTCATATATTAAATTTTTCACTTTTCAGTTCCTTCCATCTTTGAACGTCTAGCTTCTTTCTTTTTGTGAATTTTTAGAAAACAATGCATAAGCAAGTTAAATAATATAAGTAACTGAGAATCTTTAATGAGAATGACCCGAGATGTTAAAAAATCTAAACAATAAGATATATATAAATTGTTTCAATCACTTTGGAATGTTGTATCATATGGTACAGCAAAACCAAGGATTGATGCGTTGAATGATTGACTGATTAATTTATTTGGCTGATTGAATGATTAATTTATTTAATGTTAGATTAATTGACCAATTGATAACGATGAATAATATTTGGTATCGAATTACCACAAATGTAACGAATTGAAAATGAAATGAATATGTTTATGATGTGTATATCGCACGCGTGAAAGAAAGAGAGAGAGAGAGAGAGAGAGAGAGAGAGAGAGAGAGAGAGAGAGAGGAGAGAGAGGGAGAGAGAGAGAGAGAGAGAGAGAGAGAGAGAGAGAGAGAGAGAGAGAGAGAGAGAGAGAAAGTGAGACAGAGAGAAAATAAGTAGGAGTGAAATATCTGTTCAATGCTATAATTATCATATGTGATAACAAGTGTAACTAAATGACAAATTGTCATATTTATGGACAATAAAGAGCTATTATTATTATTATTATTATTATTATTATTATTATTATTATTATTATTATTATTATTATTATTATTATTATTATTATTATTATTATTATTATCAACATAAGTTAAAATGCAGAATATTTCGAGCAAAACGACATTCATGAAAATGGAAGACATTCTGCCTGACAAATAAACAACTGGAGCTTTAAGTAAGTGGGCGGAGAGCGTCATGATTATGAGTTCATGGGTCTGGACAATGTGTTTTGCGATGCTCAACGCCGTTACTGGTATTTATATTTAAATATTACTATTCGACTACATCAAATTATTAAGTTCAACATTCAGTCTAGAGTTAAAATACCAACAGGATAATGAATTTTATTGATTTGGAAATACTTGTTTGCAAAATTTGTGACCAAACTGCAATATTTTTTACTGCGGATTTGCAAGTTCGAGACCTTGATTTGAGATGACTTGACAAATAGAAAAGTCCAGCCAATCATACACTGTGTTCTTGTTGCCACGGTCACTGTAAACCATCATACTGCCTAAATACATTTGAGTGATCTGTAGGCCTCCAGAAAACTAATTGTACTTTGGTATAAACTTGAAAAACAGACAAATGAACTCCCACCGGCCGAAGCACACTTATTTGTATTACAAATTCATGCGAATGCTGACTACATCTACCGTGGACAGGAGGATAACATGTGATTGTGACAATGAAAGAAAAAATGACAAATAAAAAACTGGAGCTTTAGAAAACTTCTGCAATGCTATGTTGAAACTAATTAATAACGATGTGAAATTTGAACAAGAGACACGACGGGCGAAGAAGTCAACGCGATCAAAATGCCATTTAAAGAATAATGCTTGAAATACAATGGAGAAATAAGATATCGATTTGCATAGTACAGGAAGGAGAGAATACTTTCACAAAGAGAATAAACTTCAACGATGATGATCATTTCTGTTAGATGCCACCAAACATAAATGCCGTGTACAGTAGCCTTTACAATGACGCACGTATGAGTATGAGCTTAGTAATAATAATAATAATAATAATAATAATAAAATAATAATAATAATAATAATAATTAATAAAAAATGATAATAATAATAATAATAATAAATATTAATATTAATAATATAATAATAATAATAATAATATTAATCATAATATAACAATAATAATATATTAAATAATATAAAATAATAATAATAATAATAATAATAATAATAATAATAATAATATAATAATAATAATAATAATAATAATAATAATAAATCTTTATCATCTATATATTGAGTTATCCCGGAGACCACACGGGGGCAATTGGATTTAGAAGTAGTAAACTCCTCAGATTCTCATTTATATTTTAACTCAGTTTTATGCCATTTTTTGGAACCCCTCAGTTCCTTCATATATTATATATGTGCCATTTTTTGGAACCCATCGGTTCCTTTATATTTATCTCTGCCATTTTTTGAACCTCTTAGTACCTTCATATTCATCTCTTTGCCATTTTTTTGGAACCCCTCAGTTCCGTCATATATAATATATGTTTTTTTTTGGAACCTTAAGTTCCTTCATATATTATATATGCGCCATTTTTTGGAACCCCGCAGTTCCTCTATATTTATCTCTTTGCCATTGTTTGAAACTCAAAGTACCTTGATATTAATCTCTTTGCCATTTTTGGAACCCCTCAGTTCCGTCCTATATAATATATGTGTGTTTTTTTTTTAAACCTTAGGTTCCTTCATATATTATATATGTGCCATTTTTTGGAACCCCTCAGTTCCTTTATATTTATCTCTTTGCCATTGTTTGAACCACATAGTACCTTCATATTCATCTCTTTGCCATTTTTGGAACCCCTCAGTTCCGTCATATATAATATATGTTTTTTTTGGAACCTTAAGTTCCTTCATATACTATATATGTTCCGTTTTTTGGAACCCCTCAGTTCCTTTATATTTATCTCTTTGCCATTTTTTGAACCTCTTAGTACCTTCATATTCATCTCTTTGCCATTTTTGGAACCCCTCAGTTCCGTCATATATAATATATGTTATTTCTTTTTGGAAACCATAAGTTCCTTCATATATTATATATGTGCCATTTTTTGGAACCCATCGGTTCCTTTATATTTATCTCTTTGCCATTTTTTTGAACCTCTTTGTACCTTCATATTCATCTGTTTGCCATTTTTTGGAACCCCTCAGTTCCGTCACATATAATATGTTTTTTTTTTAGAACCTTAAGTTCCTTCATATATTATATATGTGTGATTTTTTGCAACCCCTCAGTTCCTTTATATTTATCTCTTTGCCATTATTTGAACCTCATACTACCTTCATATTAATCTCTTTGTCATTTTTTGGAACCTCTCAGTTCCGTCATATATAATATATGTTTTTTTTGTAACCTTAAGTTCCTTCATATATTATATATGTGCCATTTTATGGAACCCATCGGTTCCTTCATAATCATCTCTTTGCCATTTTGTGGAACCCCTCAGTTCCGTCATATATAATATATGTGTTATTTTTTTTTTGAAACCTTAAGTTCCTTGTTATATATTATATATGTGCCATTGTTTGGAACCCATCGGTTCCTTGATATTTATCTCTGCCATTTTTTGAACATCTTAGTATCTTCATATTCATCTCTTTGCCATTTTTTGTAACCCCTCAGTTCCGTTATATATAATATATGTTTTTTTTGGAACCTTAAGTTCCTTCATATATTATATATGTTCCGTTTTTTTGAACCCCTCAGTTACTTTATATTTATCTCTTTGCCATTTTTGAACCTCTTAGTACCTTCATATTCATCTCTTTGCCATTTTTTGGAACCCCTCAGTTCCGTCATATATGATATATGTTTTTTTTTGGAAACCCTAAGTTCCTTCATATATTATATATGTGCCATATCCTGGAACCCATCGGTTCCTTCATATTAATCTCTTTGCCATTTTTTGAACCTCTTAGTACCTTCTTATTCATCTCTTGGCCAATTTTTTGAACCCCTCAGTTCCGTCAAATATAATATATGTTGTTTTTTTTGAAGCTTAAGTTCCTTCATATATTATATATGTGCCATTTTTTGGAACCCATCGGTTCCTTTATATTAATCTCTTTGCCATTTTTTGAACCTCTTAGTACCTTTATATACATCTCTTTGCCATTTTTGGAACCCCTCAGTTCCGTCATATATAATCTATGTTATTTTTTTTGGAAGCTTAAGTTCCTTCATATATTATATATGTGCCATTTTTTGGAACCCCTCAGTTCCTTTATATTTATCTCTTTGCCATTTTCTGAACCTCATAGTACCTTCATATTCATCTCTTTGCCATTTTTTGGAACCCCTCAGTTCCGTCATATATAATATATGTTTTTTTTTTGGAACCTTAAGTTCCTTCATATATTATATATGTGCCATTTTTTGGAACCCCTCGGTTCCTTTATATTTATCTCTTTGCCAATTTTTGAACCTCATAGTACCTTCATATTCATCTCTTTGCTATTTTTTGGAACCCCTCAGTTCCGTCATATATAATATATTGTTATTTTTTTTGGAACTTAAGTTCCTTCATATATTATATATGTGCCATTATTTGGAACCCTCGGTTCCTTTATATTTATCTCTTTGCCATTTTTGAACCTCTTAGTACCTTCTATTCATCTCTTTGCCATTTTTTGGAACCCCTCAGTTCCGTCATATATAATATATGTTTTTTTTTTGAAGCTTAAGTTCCTTCATATATTATATATGTGCCATTTTTGGAACCCTCGTTCCTTTATATTATCTCTTTGCCATTTTTTGAACCTCTTAGTACCTTCTATTCATCTCTTTGCCATTTTTTGGAACCCTCAGTTCCGTCATATATAATATATGTTACTTTTTTTTGGAAGCTTAAGTTCCTTCATATATTATATATGTGCCATTATTTGGAACCCCTCAGTTCCTTTTCGTTCTTTATATTTATCTCTTTGCCATTTTTGAACCTCTTGTACTTCATATTCATCTTTTGCATTTTTTGGAACCCCTCAGTTCCGTATATTAATATATGTTTTTTTTTGGAACTTAAGTTCTTCATATATTATATATGTGCCATTTTTTGGAACCCCAGTTCCTTTATATTTATCTCTTTGCCATTTTTGAACCTCATAGTACTTCATATTATCTTTGCATTTTTGGAACCTCAGTTCCGTCATATATAAATTTTTTTTTTGAACTTAAGTTCCTTTATATTATTTGCATTTTTGCTCTTATATTTATCTCTTTGCCATTTTTGAACCTCATTCCTCATATAATATTTTTTTTTGAACTTAAGTTCTCATATTATATATGTATTTTTGGAACCTGTTCTTATATTTATCTCTTGCCATTTTTTGAACCTCATAGTACCTTCTATTCATCTCTTTGCCATTTTTTGGGACCCCTCAGTTCCGTCATATATAATATATATTTTTTTTTTGGAACCTTAAGTTCCTTCATATATTATATATGTGCCATTTTTTGGAACCCATCGGTTCCTTTATATTTATCTCTTTGCCATTTTTTGAACCTCTTAGTACCTTCATATTCATCTCTTTGCCATTTTTTGGAACCCCTCAGTTCCGTCATATATAATATATGTTTTTTTTTGGAACCTTAAGTTCCTTCATATATTATATATGTGCCATTTTTTGGAACCCCTCAGTTCCTTTATATTTATCTCTTTGCCATGTTCTGAACCTCATAGTACCTTCATATTATCTCTTTGCCATTTTTTGGAACCCTCAGTTCCGTCATATATAAATATATGTTTTTTTTTGGAACCTTAAGTTCCTTCATATATTATATATGTGCCATTTTTGGAACCCAGTTCCTTTATTTTATCTCTTTGCCATTTTGAACCTCAGTACCTTCTATTCATCTCTTTGCCATTTTTTGGAACCCCTCAGTTCCGTCATATATAATATATGTTTATTTTTTTTTGGAACCTTAAGTTCCTTCATATATTATATATGTGCCATTTTTTGGAACCCATCAGTTCCTTTATATTTATCTCTTTGCCATTTTTGAACCTCATAGTACCTTCATATTCATCTCTTTGCCATTTTTTGGAACCCCTCAGTTCCGTCATATATAATAATGTTATTTTTTTGGAAGCTTAAGTTCCTTCATATATTATATGTGTCCATTTTTTGGAACCCCTCAGTTCCTTTATATTTATCTCTTTGCCATTTTTGAACCTCATAGTACCTTCATATTCATCTCTTTCCATTTTTTGGAACCCTTCAGTTCCGTCATATATAATATATGTTATTTTTTTTGGAACCTTAAGTTCCTTCATATATTATATATGTGCCATTTTTTGGAACCCCTCAGTTCCTTTATATTTATCTCTTTGCCATTTTCTGAACCTCATAGTACCTTCATATTCATCTCTTTGCCATTTTTTGGAACCCCTCAGTTCCGTCATATATAATCTATGTTATTTTTTTTGGAAGCTTAAGTTCCTTCATATATTATATATGTGCCATTTTTTGGAACCCCGCAGTTCCTCTATATTTATCTCTTTGCCATTGTTTGAACCTCATAGTACCTTCATATTCATCTGTTTGCCATTTTTTGGAACCCCTCAGTTCCGTCACATATAATATATGTTTTTTTTGGAACCCTAAGTTCCTTCATATATTATATATGTGCCATTTTTTGGAAACCCTCAGTTCCTTTATATTTATCTCTTTGCCATTATTTGAACCTCATAGTACCTTCATATTCATCTCTTTGTCATTTTTGGAACCCCTCAGTTCCGTCATATATAATATAGTTTTTTTTGGAAGCTTAAGTTCCTTCATATATTATATATGTGCCATTTTATGGAACCCATCGGTTGCTTTCTATTTATCTCTTTGACATTTTTTGAACCTCTTAGTACCTTCTTATTCATCTTTTTCCATTTTTTGGAACCCCTCAGTTCCGTCATATATAATATATGGTATTTTTTTTTTTGGAAGCTTAAGTTCCTTCATATATTATATATGTGCCATTTTTTGGAACCCATCGGTTGCTTTCTATTTATCTCTTTGCCATTTTTTGAACCTCTTAGTACCTTCTTATTCATCTCTTTCCATTTTTTGAACCCCCTCAGTTCCGTCATATATAATATATGTTATTTTTTTTAGAACCTCAAGTTCCTTCATATATTACATATGTTCCATTTTTTGGAACTCCTCAGTTCCTTCATATTTATCTCTTTGCCATTATTTGAACTTCATAGTACCTTCATATTCATCTCTTTGCCATTTTTGGAACCCCTCAGTTCCGTCATATATAATATATGTTTTTTTTGGAATCTTAAGTTCCTTCATATATTATATTGTGCCATTTTTTGGAACCCATCGGCTCCTTCATATTCATCTCTTTGCCATTTTTTGGAACCTCTCAGTTCCGTCATATATAATATATGTGTTATTTTTTTTTTGAAAACCTTAAGTTCCTTGTTATATATTTTGTATGTGCCATTGTTTGGAACCCATCGGTTCCTTGATATTTATCTCTGCCACTTTTGAACCTCTTAGAACCGTCAGATTCATCTCTTTGCCATTTTTTTGGAACCCCTCAGTTCCGTCATATATAATATATGGTATTTTTTTTGGAACCTTAAGTTCCTTCATATATTATATATGTACCATTTTTTGGAACCCATCGGTTCCTTTCTATTTATCTCTTTGCCATTTTTTGAACCTCTTAGTACCTTCTTATTCATCTCTTTCCAATTTTTGAACCCCTCAGTTCCGTCATATATAATATATGTAATCTTTTTTTTTGAACCTTAAGTTCCTTCCTATATTTATATGTGCTATTTTTTGAAACACTCAGTTCCTTTATATTTATCTCTTTGCCATTTTTTTGAACCTCTAAGTACCTTCATATTCTTATACATCTTTGCCATTTTTTGGAACCCCTCAGTTCCGTCATATACAATATATGTTATTTTTTTTGTGGAAACCCTATGTTCCTTCATATATTATATATGTTCCATTATTTGGAACCCCTCAGTTCCTTTATATCTATCTTTTTGCCATTTTCTGAACCTCAAGGTACCTTCATATTCATCTCTTTGCCATTTTTTGGAACCCCTCGTTCCGTCATATATAATATATGTTTTTTTTTTCAACCTTAAGTTCCTTCATGTATTATATATGTGTCATTTTTTGGAACCCATCGGTTCCTTTCTATTTATCTCTTTGCCATTTTTTGAACCTCTTTGTAGCTTCATATTCATCTTTTTGCTATTTTTTGGAACCCCTCAGTTCCGTCATATATAATATATGTGTTATTTTTTTTTGAAACCTTAAGTTCCTTGTTATATATTATATATGTGCCATTGTTTGGAACCCATCGGTTCCTTGATATTTATCTCTGCCATTTTTTGAACCTCTTAGAACCTTCATATTCATCTCTTCGCCATTTTTGGAACCCCTCAGTTCCGTCATATATAATCTATGTTATTTTTTTTGGAAGCTTAAGTTCCTTCATATATTATATATGTGCCATTTTTTGGAACCCCGCAGTTCCTTCTATATTTATCTCTTTGCCATTGTTTGAACCTCATAGTACCTTCATATTCATCTGTTTGCCATTTTTGGAACCCCTCAGTTCCGTCACATATAATATATGTTTTTTTTTGGAACCCTAAGTTCCTTCATATATTATATATGTGCCATTTTTTGGAAACCCTCAGTTCCTTTATATTTATCTCTTTGCCATTATTTGAACCTCATAGTACCTTCATATTCATCTCTTTGTCATTTTTTGGAACCCCTCAGTTCCGTCATATATAATATATGTTTTTTTTGGAAGCTTAAGTTCCTTCATATATTATATATGTGCCATTTTATGGAACCCATCGGTTGCTTTCTATTTATCTCTTTGACATTTTTTGAACCTCTTAGTACCTTCTTATTCATCTTTTTCCATTTTTTGGAACCCCTCAGTTCCGTCATATATAATATATGGTATTTTTTTTTTGGAAGCTTAAGTTCCTTCATATATTATATATGTGCCATTTTTTGGAACCCATCGGTTGCTTTCTATTTATCTCTTTGCCATTTTTTGAACCTCTTAGTACCTTCTTATTCATTCTTTCCATTTTTTGAACCCCCTCAGTTCCGTCATATATAATATATGTTATTTTTTTTAGAACCTCAAGTTCCTTCATATATTACATATGTTCCATTTTTTGGAACTCCTCAGTTCCTTCATATTTATCTCTTTGCCATTATTTGAACTTCATAGTACCTTCATATTCATCTCTTTGCCATTTTTGGAACCCCTCAGTTCCGTCATATATAATATATGTTTTTTTTGGAATCTTAAGTTCCTTCATATATTATATATGTGCCATTTTTTGGAACCCATCGGCTCCTTCATATTCATCTCTTTGCCATTTTTTGGAACCTCTCAGTTCCGTCATATATAATATATGTGTTATTTTTTTTTTGAAAACCTTAAGTTCCTTGTTATATATTTTGTATGTGCCATTGTTTGGAACCATCGGTTCCTTGATATTTATCTCTGCCACTTTTGAACCTCTTAGAACCGTCAGATTCATCTCTTTGCCATTTTTTTGGAACCCCTCAGTTCCGTCTATATAATATATGGTATTTTTTTTGGAACCTTAAGTTCCTTCATATATTATATATGTACCATTTTTTGGAACCCATCGGTTCCTTTCTATTTATCTCTTTGCCATTTTTTGAACCTCTTAGTACCTTCTTATTCATCTCTTTCCAATTTTTGAACCCTCAGTTCCGTCATATATAATATATGTAATCTTTTTTTTTGAACCTTAAGTTCCTTCCTATATTTTATATGTGCTATTTTTTGAAACACTCAGTTCCTTTATATTTATCTCTTTGCCATTTTTTTGAACCTCTAAGTACCTTCATATTCTTATACATCTTTGCCATTTTTTGGAACCCCTCAGTTCCGTCATATACATATATGTTATTTTTTTTGTGGAAACCCTATGTTCCTTCATATATTATATATGTTCCATTATTTGGAACCCCTCAGTTCCTTTATATCTATCTTTTTGCCATTTTTCTGAACCTCAAGGTACCTTCATATTCATCTCTTTGCCATTTTTTGGAACCCCTCGGTTCCGTCATATATAATATATGTTATATTTTTTTTCAACCTTAAGTTCCTTCATATATTATATATGTACCATTTTTTGGAACCCATCGGTTCCTTTCTATTTATCTCTTTGCCATTTTTTTGAACCTCTTAGTACCTTCATATTCATCTTTTTGCCATTTTTTGGAACCCCTCATTTCCGTCATATATAATATATGTGTTATTTTTTTTTTTGGAAACCTTAAGTTCCTTGTTATATATTATATATGTGCCATTGTTTGGAACCCATCGGTTCCTTGATATTTATCTCTGCCATTTTTTGAACCTCTTAGAACCTTCATATTCATCTCTTCGCCATTTTTGGAACCCCTCAGTTCCGTCATATATAATATATGTTACTTTTTTTTGGAAGCTTAAGTACCTTCATATATTATATATGTGCCATTATTTGGACCCCTCAGTTCCTTTATATTTATCTCTTTGTCATTTTCTGAACCTCATAGTACCTTCATATTCATCTCGTTGCCATTTTTGGAACCTCTCAGTTCCGTCATATATAATATATGGTACTTTTTTTGGAAGCTTAAGTTCCTTCATATATTATATATGTGCCATTTTTTGGAACCCATCGGTTCCTTTCTATTTGTCTTATTGCCATTTTTTTAAACCTCTTAGTACCTTCATATTTATCTTTTTGCCATTTTTTGGAACCCCTCAGTTCCGTCATATATAATATATGTGTTATATTTTTTTTTGGAAACCTTAAGTTCCTTGTTATATATTATATATGTGCCATTGTTCGGAACCCATCGGTTCCTTGATATTTATCTCTGCCATTTTTTGAACCTCTTAGAACCTTCATATTCATCTCTTTGCCATTTTTTGGAACCCCTCAGTTCCGTCATATATAATGTTTTTTTTTTAACCTTAAGTTCCTTCATATATTATATATGTGCCATTTTTTGGAACCCCTCAGTTCCTTTATATTTATCTCTTTGTCATTTTCTGAACCTCATAGTACCTTCATATTCATCTCTTTGCCATTTTTGGAACCCCTCAGTTCCGTCATATATAATATATGTGTTATTTTTTTTTGATCCTTAAGTTCCTTCATATATTATATATGTGCCAT
Organism: Berghia stephanieae; assembly: GCF_034508935.2. Classification (NCBI taxonomy): domain Eukaryota; kingdom Metazoa; phylum Mollusca; class Gastropoda; order Nudibranchia; family Aeolidiidae; genus Berghia; species Berghia stephanieae. The sequence goes on from NC_088360.1 coordinate 31,620,720, forward strand.
TTTTTGGAACCCCTCAGTTCCTTTATATCTATCTCTTTGCCATTTTCTGAACCTCATAGTACCTTCATATTCATCTCTGTGCCATTTTATGGAACCCCATCTCTTTGACATTTTTTTGAACCTCTTAGTACCTTCATATTCATCTTTTTGCCATTTTTGGGACCCCTCAGTTCCGTCATATATAATATATGTGTTATTTTTTTTTGGAAACCTTAAGTTCCTTGTTATATATTATATATGTGCCATTGTTTGGAACCCATCGGTTCCTTGATATTTATCTCTGCCATTTTTTGAACCTCATAGTACCTTCATATTCATCTCTTTGCCATTTTTGGAACCCCTCAGTTCCGTCATATATAATATATGTAATTTTTTTTGGAAGCTTACGTTCCTTCATATATTATATATGTGCCATTTTTTGGAACCCATCGATTGCTTTATATTAATCTCTTTGCCATTTTTTGTACCTCTTAGTACCTTCATATTCATCTCTTTGCCATTTTTTGGAACCCTCAGTTCCGTCATATATAATATATGTTACTTTTTTTTGGAAGCTTAAGTTCCTTCATATATTATATATGTGCCATTATTTGGAAACCCCTCAGTTCCTTTATATTTATCTCTTTGCCATATTCTGAACCTCATAGTACCTTCGTATTCATCTCTTTGCCATTTTTTGGAACCCTTCAGTTCCGTCATATATATATATATATTTTTTTTGGAACATTAAGTTCCTTCATATATTATATATGTGCCATTTTTTGGAACCCCTCAGTTCCTTTATATTTATCTCTTTACCATTTTTTGAACCCTTTAGTACCTTCATATTCATATCTTTGCCATTTTTGGAACCCCTCAGTTCCGTCATATATAATATATGGTATTTTTTTTGGAAGCTTAAGTTCCTTCATATATTATATATGTACCATTTTTTGGAACCCATCGGTTCCTTTCTATTTATCTCTTTGTCATTTTTTGAACCTCTTAGTACCTTCTTATTCATCTCTTTCCATTTTTTGAAACCCCTCATTTCCGTCATATATAATATATGTTATTTTTTTTTGGAACCTTAAGTTCCTTCATATATTATATATGTTCAATTTTTTGGAACCATCGGTTCCTTTATATTTATCTCTTTGCCATTATTTGAACCTCATTGTACCTTCATATTCATCGCTTTGCCATTTTTTGGAACCCCTCAGTTCCGTCATATATAATATATGTAATCTTTTATTTTGAACCTTAAGTTCCTTCCTATATTTTATATGTGCCATTTTTGAAACACTCAGTCCCTTTATATTTATCTCTTTGCCATTTTTTTGAACCTCTATGTACCTTCATATTCATCTCTTTGCCATTTTTTGGAACCCCTCAGTTCCGTCATATATAATATGTGTTATTTTTTTTGTGGAAACCCTAAGTTCCTTCATATATTATATATGTTCCATTATTTGGAACCCCTCAGTTCCTTTATATCTATCATTTTGCCATTTTCTGAACCTCAAGGTACCTTCATATTCATCTCTTTTCCATTTTTTGGAACCCTCGGTTCCGTCATATATAATATATTTGTTTTTTTTTTGAAACCTTAAGTTCCTTCATATAATATATATGTGCCATTTTTGGAACCCCTCAGTTCCTTTATATTTATCTCTTTGCCATTTTTTGAACCTCTTAGTTCCTTCATATTCATATCTTTGCCATTTTTGGAACCCCTGAGTTCCATCATATACAATATATGTGTTATAATTTTTTTAGAAACCCTTAGTTCCTTCATATATTACATATGTGCCATTTTTTGGAACCCCTCAGTTCCTTCATATTTATCCCTTCGCCATTTTGAACCCCTCGGTTCCTTCATACTTATCTCTTTGCCATTTTTGGAACCACTCAGTTCCTTCTTATATTAACTTTTTCACTTTTCAGTTCCTTCCCTCTTTGAACGTCTAGCTTCTTTCTTTTTGTGAATTTTTAGAAAAAAATGCATAAGAAAGTTAGAATAATATAAGTAACTAAGAATCTTTAATGAGAATGACCCGAGATGTTAAAAAATCTAAACAATAAGATATATATAAATTGTTTCAATCACTTTGGAATGTTGTATCATATGGTACAGCAAAACCAAGGATTGATGCGTTGACTGATTGACTGATTACTTTATTTGGCTGATTGACTGATTAATTTATTTAATGTTAGATTAATTAACCAATTGATAATGATGAATAATATTTGGTATCGATTTACTACAAATGTAACGAATTGAAAATGAAATGAATATGGTTATGCTGTGTATATCGCACGCGTGAAAGAAAGGGAGAGAGAGAGAGAGAGAGAGGGGAGAGAGAGAGAGAGAGAGAGAGAGAGAGAGAGAGAGAGAGAGAGAGGAGAGGGGAGAGAGAAAGAGTGAGACAGAGATTAAAAAAATAGGAGTGAAATATCTGTTCAATGTTATAATTATCATATAATGTGATAACAAGTGTAACTAAATGACAAATTGTCATATTTATGGACAATAAAGATCTATTATTATTATTATTATTATTATTATTATTGTTACTATTATGATTAATATTATTATTATTGTTATTATTATGATTAATATTATTATTATGATTATTATTATTATTATTATTATTATTATTATTATATTATTATTATTATTATTATTATTATTATTATTATTATTATATCAGCATAAGTTAAAATGCAGAATATTTCGAGCAAAACGACATTCATGAAAATGGAAGACATTCTGACAAATAAACAACTGGAGCTTTAAGTAAGTGGGCGGAGAGCGTCATGATTATGAGTTCATGGGTCTGGACAATGTGTTTTGCGATGCTCAACGCCGTTACTGGTATTCATATTTAAATATACTATTCGACTACATCAAATTATTAAGTTCAACATTCAGTCTAGAGTTAAAATACCAACAGGATAATGAATTTTAATGATTTGGAAATACTTGTTTGCAAAATTTGTGACCAAACTGCAATATTTTTTACTGCGGATTTGCGAGTTCTAGACCTAGATTTGAGATGACTCGACAAATAGGAAAGTCCAGCCAAATACACTGTGCTCTTGTTGCCACGGTCACTGTAAACCATCATACTGCCTAAATACATTTGAGTGATCTGTAGGCCCCCAGAAAACTAATTGTACTTTGGTATAAACTTGAAAAACATGACAGACAAATGAACTCCCACCGGCTGAAGCACACTTATTTGTATTACAAATTCATGCGAATGCTGACTACATCTACCGTGGACAGGAGGATAACATGTGATTGTGACAATGAAAGACAAAATGACAAATAAAAAACTGGAGCTTGAAATTAGAAAACTTCTGCAATGCTATGTTGAAACTAATTAATAACGATGTGAAATTTGAACAAGAGACACGACGGGCAAAAAAGTCAACGCGATCAAAATGCCATTTAAAGAATAATGCTTGAAATACAATGGAGAAATAAGATATCGATTTGCATAGTACAGGAAGGAGAGAATACTTTCACAAAGAGAATAAACTTCAACGATGATGATCATTTCTGTTAGATGCCACCAAACATAAATGCCGTGTACAGTAGCCTATTACAATGACGCACGTATGAGTATGAGCTTAATAATAATAATAATAATATAATAATAATAATAATAATAATAATAATAATAATAATAATATAATAATAATAATAATAATAATAATAATAATAATAATAATGATAATAATAATAATATAATAATAATAATAATAATAATAATAATAATAATAATAATAATAATAATATAATAATAATAATAATAGTAATAATAATAATAATAGTAATAATAATAATAGTAATAATATAATAATAATAATATAATAATATATAATAATAATA
>NC_088360.1:31629599-31639599 GCF_034508935.2 Berghia stephanieae
TTGAAGAAAATCAGTTCGATCCGTCAGTATATTGCAATTGGAACATGTAAAACATTGGTTGTTTCCCTCATTTTTTCGAAACTAGATTATTGTCACTCGCTGCTTGTCAACTTGCCTCAGGCTTCTATTAAACAATTACAACTGCTGCAAAACAATGCAGCAAGATTAGTTTTTGGCAAAAAAAAATTTGATCATGCAACCCCTTTGTTGGCATCTCTCCATTGGTTGCCCATTGAAAAGCGCACATATTACAAAGCAGCGTGTCTTGTTTATAAGTGTTTGGCTGGTATAGGACCGGCATATCTCACAGATCACGTGGTCATGTGTAAATTTGAAAATTACACTTTAAGATCATGTAATGACCAAACGAAAATTTCGGAAAAATGATCAAGGACAAAATTTGGGGATAGATCGTTTGCTTGTTTCGGCCCCAAGATTTGGAGTGAACTGCCACGTGGTCTGAAGGAGTGTAAGTCTTTACCTACTTTTAAAAAGAATCTCAAGACACATTTTTACTGTATTTGTTTTTCTTGACTCTATGTGAATCCTTGATTTGGCTATGAATTGTTATTGTTGTTATTTTTTTTTTTCACTTAAAATTGATATTTATATTGTAAAGTGCCCAGAGCTTGTGTTTTACACGAGAATGAGCGCTATATAAATGTGTATTATTATTATTATATTATTATTATTATTATTATTATTATTATTATTATTATTATTATTATTATTATTATTATTATTATTATTATTATTATTATTATATTTAAATATAATATTCGACTACATCAAATTATTAAGTTCAACATTCAGTCTAGAGTTAAAATTCCAACAGGATAATGAATTTTATTGATTTGGAAATACTTGTTTGCAAAATTTGTGACCAAACTGCAATATTTTTTACTGCGGATTTGCGAGTTCGAGACCTAGATTTGAGATGACTCGACAAATAGGAAAGTCCAGCCAATCATACACTGTGCTCTTGTTGCCACGGTCACTGTAAACCATCATACTGCCTAAATACATTTGAGTGGTCTGTAGGCCTCCAGAAAACTAATTGTACTTTGGTATAAACTTGAAAAACAGACAAATGAACTCCCACCGGCTGAAGCACACTTATTTGTATTACAAATTCATGCGAATGCTGTCTACATCTACCGTGGACAGGAGGATAACATGTCATTGTGCCCAACATGACAATGAAAGACAAAATGACAAATAAAAAACTGGAGCTTGAAGTTAGAAAACTTCTGCAAAGCTAAGTTGAAATTAATTAATAACAGGGGTGAAAATGACTGGTCACAAAAAAGGCGGACATTTTTCAGACGCATACATAATGTGGTGGTGGTTGTAATAGTGGTGGTGGTGGTAGGGACGATGATGATGTGGTGGTTGTAGTAGTTGTGGTGATAGGTATGATGATGTGGTCGTGGTGGTTGTAGTAGTAGTGCTGGTAAGGACGATAATATGGTGGTGGCTGTAGAAGTAGCGCTGGTAGCGGTAGGGATGGTGATGATGATGATGTGATGGTAGTTGTAGTAGTTCAGGTGGTAGGGATGATGATGTGGTAGTAGTGGTAGGGATGATGATATGGGGGTGGTTGTAGTAGTGGTGGTAGGGATGGTGATGTGGTGGTGGTTGTAGGTGTAGTAGGGATGATGATGTGGTGGTAGTTGAAGTATAAGTGGTGGTAGGGATGATGATGTGGTGGTGGTTGTAGTAGTAGTAGTGGTGGTAGGGATGGTGTGGTGGTAGTTGTAGAAGAAGTGGTGGGAATATCATGTGTTGGTAGTTGTAGTAGTAGTAGTTGTAGGGATGATGATGTGGTGGTGGTAGTAGTAGCGGTCTTAGGAACGATGGTGTGGTGGTGGTTGTAGCAGTTGTGGTAGGGATGATGATGATGTGGTGGAAGATGTAGTCGTAGTAGTAGTAGTAGTGGTGGTAAGGATGCTGATAAGTTGATGGTGCTTGTAGAAGTAATAGTAGTGGTGGTAGGGATGATAATGTGGTGGTGGTTGTAGTAGTAGTTGTGGTAAGGATGATGATGAGATGATCATCATTGATGGTTGTAGTAGTATTGGTAGGGATGATGATGAGGTGGTAGATGTAGTATTAGTGATGGTAGGGATGATAATGGGATGGTGGTTGTAGTAGTAGTGGTGGTAGGGATGATGATGTGGTGGTGGTTGTAGGTGTAGTAGGGATGATGATGTGGTGGTAGTTGAAGTATAAGTGGTGGTAGGGATGATGATGTGTTGGTGGTTGGAGTAGTAGTGGTGGTAGGGATGTTTATGTGGTGGTGGTTGTAGTAGTAGTGGCAGTTGGGATGATGATGTGGTGGTGGTTGTAGTTGTAGAAGGGATGATGATGTGGTGGTGGTTGTAGCAGTAGTGGTGGTAAGAGTAATGATGTGGTGGTGATAGTGAATGATGATATTGTGGTGGTTGTAATAGTAGTGGTGGTAGGGATGTTGATGTAGTGGTTGTGGTGAGTGGTTTTTATTAATTTTTTAAAAAAATTGAAAAAGGAGGAATTGTAATGGGGATGGGCGGAGATAAACCACCATCTAGGCGGAAGTTTCTCAGCCCTGTAATAATGATGTGAAATTTGAACAAGAGACACTACCGCGAAGAAGTCAACGCGATCAAAATGTCATTTAAAGAATAATGCTTGAAATACAATGGAGAAATAAGATATCGATTTGAATAGTACAGGAAGGAGAGAATATTTTCACAAAGAGAATAAGCTTCAACGATGATGGTCGTTTCTGTTGGAATGTTCCAAACATAAATGGCGTGTACAGTAGCCTCTTACAATGATGTACATATGAGCCAGTTTTGGGTTCTTGTATCAGCTCAATTTTGTGACCCCGGATACCATATGCGACCAACTTGATCCCGAAGTAAGTAAACTGCAGCCATGCTTCATTGAAACTATTTGATAATGTGAAATGGGAACAACAGGCTGAAGGGGTAAGAAGTTGTCAGAATAACAACAATGTGATCTACAATAATAGTAATAATAATAATAAAAGATCGTTATCGTCTATATATGGAAATTTGAATGCCTGAAATGCAATGAGGAAATATGATGTCATTTTGACAGTAAGGAAGCAGTATAGAGATATAACCGGTAATGAAAGTTTTCTTTTTATTTCGAAGTTTCAACATCTTGGTCACTGCTTTTATTAAATCTTTAAGAAACAAAACGTCAAAAAGTCCAAGGATGATGGTGGTTTTTGATTGGATGCCACCAAACCTAAATTGCTCATTTAGTCGCCTTTTACGACACGCATGAGCTTACGGTGGCTCAATTCTTAAACCCTCTCAGTTGAGGGACCCCGGAAACCACACGGGGGCAATTGGATTTAGAAGTAGTAAACTCCTCAGATGCTCATTTATATTTTAACTCAGTTTTATGCCATTTTTTGGAACCCCTCAGTTCCTTCATATTATTTATCTCTTTGCTATTTTTGGAACCCCTTAGTTCCTGCATTTAATAACTCTGTGCCTTTTTTTTTGGAACCCCTCAGTCCCTTTATATATAATATATGTGCCATTTTTAGAACTCCTATGTTCCTTCATATATTTTATATGTGCCATTTTTTGGAACGCCCCAGTTCCTTCACATCTTATAACCTTGTCATTTTTTGGAACCCCTTGGTTCCTTCTTATAAATTATCTGTGCCATTTTTGGAACTGAGGGGTTCCGTCATATATTATATATGTGCTATTTTTTTTGGAACCCCTCAGTTCCTTCATATTTATCTCTTTGCCATTTTGGAACCCCTCAGTTCCTTCATATTTATCTCTTTGCCATTTTTGGAACCCCTTAGTTGCTTCATATTTATCTCTTTCCCATTATTGGAACCCTTTAGTTCCTGCATTTAATAACTGTGCCATTTTTTTTGAAACCTGTGTTCCTACATATATTTTATATGTGCCATTTTTGGAACCCCTCAGTTCCTTCATATCTTATAACCTTGCCATTTTTGGAACCCCTTAGTTCCTACATCTATATGTGTACTTTTAGGATCCCCTCAGTTCCGTCATATATTATATATGTGCTATTTTTTTAGAACCCCTCATTTCCTTCATATATTATATATGTGCCATTTTTTGGAACTCCTCAGTTCCTTCATATTTATCTCTTTGCCATTTTTTGGAAGCCTTCATTTCCATCATATTTACCTTTTTGTCATTTTTGGAACATCTTAGTTCCTACATATATATGTGCCCTTTTTGGAACTTAAGGGTTCCGTCATATATATTATATATGTGCTATTTTATCTTTTTGGAACCCCTCAGTTCCTTCATATTTATCTCTTTGCCATTTTTGAAACCCCTTAGTTCCTTCATATTTATCTCTTTGCCATTTTTGGAACCCTTTAGTTCCTTCATATATCATATGTGCCATTTTTTGGAACTCATATTTTCCTACATATATTTTATATGTGCCATTTTTTGGAACGCCTCAGTTCATATCTTATTACCTTGCCATTTTTGGAACCCCTTTGTTCCTTCATATAAATTCTCTGTGCCATTTTTGGAACCTCTCAGTGCCTACACACACACACACACCCACACACACACACACACACACATAATATATATATATATATATATATATATATATATATATATATATATATATATATATATATATATATGTGACCTTTTTGGAACTTAGGGTTCCGTAATATATTATATATGTGCTTTTTTTGTTTTTTGGAACCCCTCAGTTCCGTGATATATTATTTATGTGTTATTTTTGTGTGGAACCCCTCAGTGCCTTCATGTCTTATAACCTTGCCATTTTTTGGAACCCATTCGTTCCTTCATATAAATTATATGTGCCGTTTTTGGAACCTCTTAGTTGCTACATATATAGGTGCCCTTTTTGGAACCCCTCAGTTCCGTAATATATTATATATATGTTCCGTCATATTTATCTCTTTGCCATTTGGAAGCACTTAGTTCCTGCATTGAATAACTCTGTGCCATTTTTTTTTGGAAACCCTCTGTTCCTCCATATATCATATATGTGCCATTTTTTGGAACTGCTATGTTCCTACATATATTTTATATGTGCCATTGTTTGGAACACCTCAGTTCCTTCATATCTTATATCCTTGCCATTTTTTGGAACCCCTTGGTTCCTTCATATAAATTCTCTCTGCCATTTTTGGAACCCCTTAGTTCCTACATATAAATGTGCACTTTTTGGAGCCCCTCAATTACGTCATATATTATATATGTTTTTTTTTTTGGAACCCTTAGTTCCTTCATATATTACATATGTGCCATTTTTGGAACCCCTCAGTTCCTTCCTATTTATCTTTTTGCCATTTTTTGAACCACTCAGTTCCTTCATATTTATCTCTGCCAATTTTTGGAACATCTCAGGTCCTTCATATTTATCTCTTTGCCATTTTTGGAGCCCCGCAGTTTCTTCATATTTATCTCTGCCATTTTTGGAACCCCTCAGTTCCTTCATATTTATCTCTTTGCCATTTTTGGAACCCCTTAGATCCTGCATTTAAGAGCTTTGTGTTTTTTTTTGTTTTTTTTTGGAAACCCTCTGTTCCTCCATATATCATATATGTGCAGAGACACCAACTTTAAATTTGGCTCAAAGGCGTTTCAGACACCTCTCGTAGGAATTTCAATGCCAAAAGAGGAATTTTCGCACACAAGAAAAGGGAATTGGGATTGTATTTAGCATTGTGTTTACATATTGTATAGTTCTAAATAAATAACTGATTAGAATCATATTATGATACATTATAAAGACAATGCCAAATACAATCCCAAATTTTTCCTTATTTTAAATGAAGTAAACCTCCAAAAGGTAATGGTAGTGATTGTAGTACTGGTGGTAGTGAGGATGATGTGGTGTTGCTGGTTGTAGTAGTAGTAGTAGTGATGATGATGTGATTGTTTTAGTAGTACTGGTAGTAATGATCATGTGTAGTGGTTGTTTTAGTACTACTGGTAGTGATGATGTGATGGTGGTGTTGGTGGTGGTTGTAGTTGTAGCAGTAGTGGTAGTGATAGTGATGATGATGTGAAGGTGGTTGTAGTAGTAGTAGTAGTGGTAGTAATGATGATGCTGTGGTGGTGGTGGTGGTTGTAGTGGTAGTGATGAAGATGTAGTGGTGGTGGTTATAGTAGTAGTGGTAATGATGATGATGTGGTGGTGAGGTGATTTAAGTAGTAGTAGTAGTGGTAGTGCTGATGAGGTGGTGATAGTGCTTGTACTAGCAGTGATAGTGATGATGATGGTGTGGTGATGGTTGTAGTAGTGGTGGTGATGGTGGTCGTAGTAGAAATGGTAGTGATGATGATGTGGTGATGGTGGTTGTAACAGTAGTGCTAGTGGTGATGATGTGGTGGTGGTTGTAGTTGTAGCAGTAGTGGTAGTGATGACGACCTGCTGGTGGTGGTTGTAGTAGTAGTGCTAGTGGTGATGATGTGGTTGTGGTGATTGTAGTCGTGGTAGTGATGAAGATGTGGTAGTGGTTGTAGTAGCAGTGGTAATGATGATGACATGGTGGTGGTGCTGGTGGTTGAAGTACTAGTGGTCGTGATGATGATGTAGTGGTGGTGGTGTAGTAGCAGTAGTACCGATGATGATGTGGTTGGTGGTAGTGATTGTAGTAGTATTAGTAGTGGTAGTCATGATGATGATGTGGTGGTGGTTGTAGTAGTGGTGGTAGTGATGATGATGTGGTGGTGGTGGTTGTAGTGGTGCTAGTGGTGATGATGTGGTGGTTGTTGTTGTAGTAATAGTGATAGTGTTGATGGTTGTAGTTGTACTGGTAGTGATGATAATGTGGTGGTGATGGTTGTAGTAGTAGTGGTAGTAATGACGATGATGTGGTGGGGGTGGTGGCTTTAGTAGTGGTGGTAGTGATGATGTGGTGGTTGTAGTAGTAGTGGTTGTGAAAATGATGTAGTAGGGGTGGTTGTAGTAGTAGTAGCTAGTGCGGGGCGGTCCTTGGCAAGCTTAAGGACCACGGTCCTACGGTCCCTGGGAAATGAAAACCGCAAGGACCGGTCCTAGGACCGGCGGTCCTTTTCGACATTGAACATTCCTGAGAGACCGTTTTGACCTTTGGGACCATGGGATCGTTCATTCTTGAACCGTTAAAGACCGCTACACGATGAAAACCGTGGTCTACAGGAGTAAAACACACGGAGTAGTCACACTCATTTCAAATTGTAACCTAATTAGAGAAGAGGGGTGATGCCTTCTTTATTTGATCACAGTACTTCATTGTTACTTCGATAATTTAGCGTGAATAAAATTTGAAATTTATCCCCATTAACGGAGATAATGGAATCACCCAAGGCGTTGATCGAGTTGTTCGTGGCGTTTATACACACACGCAACTCCTACCCCCCCCCCCCCCCCCCCCCACACACACACACATGAGAGGGCAGCGAGCATTGAAGAGTAAGAGAGAGACGTGAAGTTATAATAAGAGGGGGTGGATGCGGTAATAAGTAATAAGTAATAAGTGGGGTCGATGGTGACTTTTCGCCAGATCTAACAAACCCAGCTACCCATTCACTGCTGAGTAGACAGGGATTCAGAAAAAAACTCGACTGCACCCGGGATCGATCTCTGGCCCTTTGCGTATAAAGAGAGTGCTCTATCAACTGAGCTATCGGGGTCCCCAAATATTCTATTGGACCTTTTAAAAATACAGACGTTATAACTGGTTTTTTTGGAAGGAAGAAACTAATGAAACTCATACTATTTGATTAGTTAAAACACCAAACGAAATTTTAATATTATTGTATTATTTTAAATGACAACAATGCGATAGAAAGGAGTGGCGACAAGAGATGGACAAAAGAAAACAAAAAATCAGACTTGCAACTTGCTAGGTTTGAGACACACACACACACACACACACACACACACACACACACACACACACAATCTTTAGTAGTCACATACATTTCAAACAATAACCCATTAGAGAAGAGGGGTCATGCCTTCATCATAGATCATTGTCATTGCGATCATTATGGTGTAGTAAATTTTGAAATTTACCCCGTATAATGGAATCGTCCAAGGCGTGCGCCTCCTGTTCCCCCCCCCCCCCCCCCCCCCATCTCACACACGAAAGGGCGGTTTGCGGAGTGGAGGGAGGTGGTCGTCTGCCTCTATGGTCGTCTGTGTCGTTTAGTGTATGGCAAAGGGGGGTGGGTGCGATTAATTAAGTGGGATGGGTGGTGATTGGTGGAAGATAGGCAAAGGACCGAGGCAACGAATCGCTGGGGAAGTAGTATGGCGCCAGACCGTTGAAAGGTGATAAGAAGTGAGGACCGCCGGCGGTCTTCCTCTTTGGGACCGGACCACGGTTCACAGCTAAAAGACCGTGGGACCGGTCCTCGGTCTGGTCCTCAGCGCGGCACTAGTAGTAGCTGTTGTGATGATTATATGGTGGTGTGGTTGCAGTTCTAGCGGTAGTGATGACGATATGTTTGTGGTGGTTGTAGCTGTAATTGTAGTTATAATGACGTGGTGGTGGTGGTTGTAGTAGTGTTAGTTCAGATGATGTGGTAGTATTGGATGTAGTAGTAGTGGTGGTGGCAGTGATTATTATGTGGTGGTGGTGGTTGTTAGTGATGATGATGTGGTGGTGGTGGTGGTGGTGAATGTAGTATTAGTAGTAGTGATGGTTGTAGTAATAGTGCTAGTGATGATATAGTGGTGGTGGTTGTAGTCGTGGTAGTGAAATAGATGTGATGGTGGTGAAGTGGTAGTGATAATGATGTGGTGTTGTTGGACGGAGTAGTAGTGGTGATGATGATGATGTAGTGGTGGGAGTTGTAGTAGTTGTGGTAGTGATGATGTGGTTGTAGTAGTAGGGATGGTGATCATGGTGTGGTGGTTGAATTGTGTGTGTGTGTGTGTGTGGGGGGGGGGTATCCTTGGAACAAATTGACCACACCGGAATTTGACGGAAGTTGCTCGTAACCCGTAATTTTTTGCTCCAGACCGGAGTTTTGGCATCACTGTATGTGCCATTTTGTAGAACTCCTATGGTCCTACATATACTTTATATGTGCCATATTTTGGAACCCCTCAGTTCCTTCATATCTTATATCCTTGCTATTTTTGGAACCCCTTGGTTCCTTCACATAAATTCTGTGCCATTTTTGGAATTCCTCAGTTCCGTCATATATTATATATGTATATTTTTTTGGAATCCCTTAGCTCCTTCATATATTATATATATATGCCATTTTTCGAACCCCTCAGTTCCTTCCTATTTATCTTTTTGCCATTTTTGGAACCCCTCAGGTCCTTCATATTTATCTCTTTGCCATTTTTTAAAACCCTTTAGTACAATCATTTTCATCTCTTTGCCATTTTTTGTAACCACTCAGTTCCTTCAGATTTATCTCTGTGCCATTTTTGGAACCCCTTGGTTCCTACATATAAATGTGCCCTTTTTGGAACCCCTCATTTCCGTCATATATTATATATGTGTTATTTTTTTTTTTTGGAAACCCTTAGTTCCTTCATATATTATATATGTGCCATTTTTTGGAACCCCTCAGTTCCTTTATATTTATCTCTTTGCCATTTTTAGAACCCCTCGGTTCCTTCATATTTATCTCTTTCCCATTTTTGGAACCCCTCAGTTCCTTTATATTTATCTCTTTGCAATTTTTTTTGAACCCTTTAGTACCTTCATTTTCATCTCTTTGCCATTTTTGGAACCACTCAGTTCCTTCAGATTTATCTCTGTGCCATTTTTGGAACCCCTTAGTTCCTACACATAAATGTGCCCTTTTTGGAACCACTCAGTTCCGTCATATATAATATAATATGTGTTATTTATTTTATTTTTTTTGGGAAACCTTTAGTTCTTTCATATATTATATGTGCCATTTTTTGGAACCCCTCAATTCCTTTATATTTATCTCTTTGCCGTTTTTGGAACCCTCAGTTCCTTCAAATTCATCTCTTTGCCATT
>NC_088360.1:31649599-31664599 GCF_034508935.2 Berghia stephanieae
TTGTAATCTATGGCAGAAAGGGGGAAGAGTTACTGTACTAAATCGTCATACAGTGGAGGGATTTGATTTACTGAAAAATTATGGTCAAAATAATATTTTCCTCCGATGCATATCCACATCCAAATTTTAATGCTACTGACAGCTTTACAGAGAGAGAAAGAAAGTATGTGTGTGTGAGTGTGTGTGTGTGTGTTTGTATGTGTGTGTCTGAGAGAGACAGAGAGCGATAGAGAGGAAGGCAGAGAGAGAGAGATAGAGAGAGAGAGAGAGAGAGAGAGAGAGAGAGAGAGAGGAAGAGAGAGAGAGAGAGATAGGGAGGGAAGAGGAGAGTAATATAATAATAATAATAAATGGCATTTATATAGCGCTTTACCCCGTTGTCACAGGCTCTAAGCGCTTTACAGTGATATAAAACAAAACATATTACAGTGAGACAAGTGTGAAGGAAACGTGATACGAATTCAATTTAACAACAACAAAATATGAAAATAATATTGCAACATTATGACGTAAAAAGATAAAACTTTAAGCGAGATTTGAACGTTGTCAACGAATCCGAGCATCTCACGTGTGACGGGAGAGAGTTCCAAAAATGGGGGGCCGAAAATTGAAAAGACTGTTCACCTATTTTACGCAATGGCTTAGGTTTGACAAGGATTGATTGGTCATTGCTTGACCTCAAGTTTCTATTGGGGACATATATGTTTAGAAGGTCTTTAATATAGGAGGGACTGTTCGTGCTCAGGGATTTGTAGACAACAGTACAAATCTTATAGGCAACTCTTTTTTCAACAGGAAGCCAATGTAACTCACGGAGAAGAAGAGTTGCTGACGGGTATTTTTTGTTATTGCGTATAATGAGCCTGGCTGCGTTATTTTGAGCAACCTGAAGTTTGCTAATTTTGTCTTTAGTTAAATTCGCCCAAAGGGAGTTACAATAGTCCAATTTAGATAAAACCAAGGAATTAATTAAAAGTTCTGTTATATGCTTCGGTATTAAATTACGAATTTTGCTTATTTTTTTCATTTCTATGTACATAGATTGTATGGTGTTATTCACGTGGCTTGTCATGGAAAGATCTTTATCAATGATGACGCCAAGGTTTTTTGCTTTATTTGAAAATTCTATTGTGCTATTTCCGAGAGTAATTAGTGATTTATTTGCCTGTTTAAGGATACTCGGTCTTCCACACATTAAAATCTCAGTTTTACTATCATTTAATTTTAACTTATTGTGGTACATCCAAGATTTAATCTCATTAAAACAGCTCGTAATTCTTTGTATTAAGAACTGTAAATTACTAAGGGGTGCTGAATCATATATTTGCGTATCATCTGCATAAAAATGATAACTCAGATTGAATCTGGATATCACACTAGAAAGGGGCTGCATATATACAGTAAAAAGGACAGGGCCAAGAACAGAGCCTTGTGGCACTCCAAAATTTAGTAAAACTTGTTCTGACTGAACACCATTCACCACGACAGTCTGCCATCGATCCTGTAAATATGATGTAAACCATTTAAGGGCAATTCCTTTTATGCCGAACGTATTTTCTAGTCTTCTTAACAAAATGTCATGGTCAATGGTGTCAAAGGCAGCTGAAAGATCTAAAAGGCATAATACATTGATATTGTTAGCTCAGCATTACATAACAAGTCATTAAAGATTTTAAGAAGCGCCGTTTCAGTACTGTGTTGATGTTTGTAGGCTGACTGAAAGGGTTGTTCCAAACTGTTGTTCTTAAGATGAGATGTTAATTGTGTAAGAACTACCTTCTCCAAAAGTTTTGACAAAAAAGGTAAATTTGATACAGGACGATAATTGTTTAATATATTGTGGTCTAGTGATGGTTTCTTCAGAAGTGGTTTGACGAGGGCACTTTTAAAGCACGATGGAACTTCGCCAGTCAGTATGGATGTATTTATGATTGATGTAATGGATGGTAATAATGTATCAATGGAGCTGGCCAAAAGCTGTGCTGGTAGGGGATCAAGGTTGCAGGATTTAATGGGGGCTTTTTTATCAACTCGTTTATGAAACTAGGTGAAACTGGTTGGAACTTGTCTACAGGGGTACCACAGAATGTATTTGTATCTATAAATTGTTCATGCCGATCTAGTTCTGAACGAATGTTATGGATTTTGTCTTTAAAAAAGTTGACAAATGTGTCTGGCAAGTCTCTTTGATTGGTTGTAGATGGTAATGAAGTGCATCTTTCACGTCCAAGTAGATAATTGCAGATGTTATATAATTGTTTACAAGATTTAGAAGTTTCAAATTTTGAAAGAAAATACGTGGTCTTTGCCTTTTTTATTGTTGTCTTCCAGGCACGAAATGCGCTCTTGAATATTTCACGATGAATCATGAGGCCTGATGTTTTCAGCAGTCTTTCTGCTCTCCGACACTTCGTTTTAGCTTCTTTAACGTCCGACGTATACCACGGAGCATACTTGCGGTTGGTGACGGTCCTTGTTTGGAATGGCACATGTTTGTCAAGCGTTTCAATGAGACAACTAGATAGTAGATATGGAACTGACGAAATAAAGGGTCTTACTTTGAAATAAGGAATCTAATCAAGAAATCCAGTCCTTTGACCAAATAGGCGTTTGTAAAATGCTGCTGTCTTTAAGATTAGGATGCCGTTCCTAAAAGAAATCCACCATGATGCATACCCTCTCTCAAGGAAAGACACTCTCTAGTTTAACAATGTTGTCCCATGGCGTAATATGTTGACTTGTGCTAAAATGAGACAAAATTGATATTATCTTACAGAATTTGATTCTAAAAGTGGAACATGTAAGCCATCAAAATATATTTTAAAACGTTTTAGAGTCAGTGAGTAGAACTAGATGTTCTCATAATGGTTTTTTTACTCTAGCGCATTTGCTGAAAGGAAAAATAATGATTTTCTAGATATTAGGGTTAGAGCAATGAGATTTTCTTTCTCTCTTTTTGCAAAGCCGTCTTACTTCAGGAATGTGCTCATAGGAAAATATACATGTCAAAATAATCTTTTATTATACTATTTGTGCTTGAGACCAAAATCTTAATTCATCACTATAACAGCCATAAATGTTTAGCCAGCTCTTATTCGTCTTTGAAAAAAGAAAAGAAGAAATATTCATATAACGTTTGATCCCGATGATTGTTTTAAAAGTCGATTTTAAAAATCTCTAATTCGACCATGACAAAGAAAACCAATCGTGTGGCTATGTGGTCTAGTGGTATGACACTCCCCTTCGGATCAGAAGGCCCTGGGTTCAAATTCCATTCCCTTTATTCATCCTCAGTGGAAATTATTCTTTACAAGCTTTTTGAAAAAAAATACCAAGATAGTTCAGGCATTGGAACTCGATAACAGGATCTACATCACCCATTGTCATCTTGCTGCCACTACATTGGAGAGAGAGAGAGAGAGAGAGAGGGAGAGAGAGAGAGAGAGAGAGAGAGAGAGACAGAGAGAGAAAGAGAGAAAGAGAGAGAAGGGGGGGGGGGGAGAGTGTGTATATTTGTGCTTTCAACACTTTAGATAAGGTACTTCATTACCTATTTTTAAAAAAACAGGAAGATGGTGGCATAAACAAAATATTATAGACAAAATGACACCACGATTCCTAACAAAATATAATCTATAATAATAACTATCTCAATAAAGAATGCAGGTAATTGTTATCTATGGCAGAAAGGGGGAAGGGTTACTGTACTAAATCGTCATACAGTGGAGGGATTTGCTTTACTGAAAAATCATGGTCAAAATAATATTTTCCTCCGATGCATTTCCACATCCAAATTTTAATGCTACTGACAGCTTTACAGAGAGAGAAAGAAAGTATGTGTGTGTGAGTGTGTGTGTGTGTTTGTATGTGTGTGTCTGAGAGAGACAGAGAGCGATAGAGAGGAAGGCAGAGAGAGAGAGAGAGAGAGAGAGAGAGAGAGAGAGAGAGAGAGAGAGAGAGAGAGAGAGATAGGGAGGGAAAGAGGGAGGAGTAGATATGGAACTGACGAAATAAAGGGTCTTACTTTGAAATAAGGAATCTAATCAAGAAATCCAGTCCTTTGACCAAATAGGCGTGTGTAAAATGCTGCCGTCTTTAAGATTAGGATGCCGTTCCTAAAAGAAATCCATCGTGATGCATACCCTCTCTCAAAGAAAGACACTCTCTAATTTAACAATGTTGTCCCATGGCGTAATATGTTGACTTGTGCTAAAATGAGACAAAATTGATATAATCTTACAGAATTTGATTCTAAAAGTGGAACATGTAAGCCATCAAAATATATTTTAAAACGTTTCAGAGTCAGTGAGTAGAACTAGATGTTCTCATAATGGTTATTTTACTCTAGCGCATTTGCTGAAAGGAAAAATAATGATTTTCTAGAGATTAGGGTTAGAGCAATGAGATTTTCTTTCTTCTTTTTTTTTTTGCAAAGCCATCAGACTTCAGGAAAGTGCACAGAGGTAAAGATCCATGTCAAAATAATATTTTATTATACTATTTGTGCTTGAGACGAAAATCTAAATTCATCACTATTATAGCCATACATTTTTAGCCAGTTCTTATTCGTCTTTGAAAAAAGAAAAGAAAAAATATTCATATAACGTTTAATCCCGATGATTGTTTTAAAAGTCGATTTTTAAATCTCTAATTCGACCATGACAAACAAAACCAATCGTGTGGCGATGTGGTCTAGTGGTATGACACTCCCCTTCGGATCAGAAGGCCATGGGTTCAAATTCCATTCCTTTTATTCATCCTCAGTGGAAATAATTCTTTACAAGCTTTTTGAAAAAAATACCAAGATAGTTCAGGCATTGGAACTCGATAACAGGATCTACATCACCCATTGTCATCTTGCTGCCACTACATTGGAGAGAGAGAGAGAGAGAGAGAGAGAGAGAGAGAGAGAGAGAGAGAGAGAGACAGAGACAGAGAGAGGAAAGAGAGAGAAGGGGGGGGGAGTTTGTTTATTTGTGCTTTCAACACTTTAGAAAATGTACTTCATTACCTATTTTTTTAAAAATTGGAAGATGGTGGCATAAACAAAATGACACCACGATTCCAAACAAAATATAATCTATAGTAATAATTATCTCAATAAAGAATGCAGGTAATTGTAATCTATGGCAGAAAGGGGGAGGGGTTACTGTACTAAATCGTCATACAGTCGAGGGATTTCCTTCACTGGAAAATTAAGGTCAAAATAATATTTTCCTCCGATGCATATCCACATCCGAATTTTAATGCTACTGACAGCTTTACAGAGATAAAAAGAAAGCATGTGTGTATGTGTGTGTGTGTGTGTATGTGAGTGTGCATGTGTGTGTGTGTGTGTGAGAGAGAGAGAGAAAGAGGGACAGAGATCGATAGAGAGGAAGGGAGTGAGAAAGAAAGAGAGAGAGTGGAGAGAGAGAGAGAGAGAGAGAGAGAGAGAGAGAGAGAGAGAGAGAGAGAGAGAGAGAGAAGAGAGAGATGGAGGGGGGGGGGGGGGGGGGGGAAAGAGGGAGAGTAGATATGGAACTGACGAAATAAAAGGTCTTACTTTAAAATAAGGAATCTAATCAAGAAATCCAGTCCTTTGACCAAATAGGCGTTTGTAAAATGCTGCTGCTGTCTTTAAGATAATGATGCCGTTCCTAAAAGAAATCCACCATGATGCATACCCTCTCCCAAGGCAAGACACTCTCTAGTTTAACAATGTTGTCCCATGGCGTAATATGTTGACTTGTGCTAAAATGAGACAAAATTGATATAATCTTACAGAATTTGATTCTAAAAGTGTAACATGTAAGCCATCAAAATATATTTTAAAACGTTTTAGAGTCAGTGAGTAGAATTAGATGTTCTCATTAGATGGTTATTTTACTCTAGCTCATTTGCTGAAGAAAAATAATGATTTTCTAGATATCAGGGTTACAACAAATGATAGCTTTGGGTTTGTTTGGTTTTTTTTTCATGTTTTTTGTTTTGTTTTGTTTTGTTTTGTTTTGTTTTGTTTTTTTGTTTTTTTTTTTTGCTTTTCCCTTCTCTATTTGCAAAGTCGCCATACTTTGGGATGTTCAGAGAGGAAAAACTCCATGTCAAAATCCTTCATAATACCCATATGTGCTTGTGAAGAAAATCTGAATTCATCATTATAGTCCATACATTCGTCTTTGAAAAAGAAAAGTATTAACAAATATTCATATAAAGATAGTTTGATCAGGTTGATTGGCTTAAAAGTCAATTTGTTAAATCTCTATTTAATTTGGACTAAGAGAAACAAAACCAATCGTGTGGTTGTGTGGTCTAGTGGTATGACACTCGCATCCGGATCGGAAAGTTCTTGGTTCAAATCCTGCTCTGAGCGGCACATAGTTGACTCCTTGGAAAAGACTTCACTCACATTATCTCACATGCACCGTACTCATGTATAAAATGAGTAACTGGTCATTAAGAGCATTGTAGCTTGCTTGGTTAAATGGTTAACAAGATTTATATAAGTTTCTGGTATGCCGTAATGATGTAGTAGTAGTATCTTCCAAATAAACTATCAATACTGTCGAAAGCCTTTTCAAAGTAAATAAAATTCAAATAAAGTGGTGATTGCCACTCAAGAGACTGTTCAATTATAATCCGGAGCGTTGCTATATTATGGTCGGTACAGGATCCGTCTTTATGAATCCAGCTTGCTCATGGCGAAGTTTCCCATCAAGTACAATTTTCAGCCTTTCCAATATCACTCGAGTGAAAATTTTACTAGGAATTGGGGAGTATGATGCCTGATCAATTCTTACAATCCCCCAGGTCTCCCGTTTTTGGGAGTTTGAAAGGTATTTGGGTTTGACTTCATATTTCACATGTTCACTGTGGTGTTTAATAAATTCGTTTTGAGGGCATCTGGCGGCCTCCATCTGGTCCTGGATCTTTATTTTTCAGTCCCTTTAATACTTTAGTCAATTTCATTTTTTCATTATTTCTTCTTTTTTGGGGCCTTAGCTCAAAACATCGACAATTTTCGCTATGTTACAATGATATCTACTTTGTTTGACTGTTAAGATAGTTTAACAATTGGTGTTTTTGATTTGCGAATTCTTGTCTTTTATTTATATCACTAATATAGGATGGGGGATTGGGTTCGGGAGGGGGATTCTTTTTTGTATTTTTTTCCAATGGGAAACTACGGAAGTCTTTCCGTGGATGATATCTATATGTAAAACTGTATTTATGTAAATTAAAAAGTTATTATTCAAACTGTGATCGGTACATGTCTTGATTCATGAATTAAACATAAGATGCTATTTCTAGGTGCGGCTATGTGTTTTAGTGGTATGTAGTAGTAGTAGTAGTAGTAGTAGTAGTAGTAGTAGTAGTAGTAGTAGTAATAGTAGTAGTAGTAGTAGTAGTAGTAGTAGTAGTAGTAGCGTATGAGTACACCTCCACATTTGTTTCGTCAACCCAGCTTCGAAAGTCTTCCTCCGCCATAAGGACGGTTTCATAGCCACCATCAAGTTTAATTACTGGACAGTGAGTGAAGGACAATGTGATCGTTGGTCTCTGGGGCTGCCTGGCATTTCCGGCAGGTATCACTGTTCCCAACTTTCCATCTGCACATATTTGATGCAGTACTGCCATGTTCAGTTAAGAGGCGATTGAGGAAACCCAGTATTCCTGGCGTTGTGTATGACACTGCCTCGGATCGCGAGTATGCTGTTCCGTTGAGCGGCGAGTTGATGTGAAAGGCCGTTATTTCCGGCGGTGTATAGTATGGCAACTTGCTCGCGGAGGAAGTACGGGGGGGAGGGGGGGGGGGGGGGGAAGGGGCGTATTCTCGTACGCTCTGAGGGGAATAGTTGAATCCTTGAAAAGGCACTTTACTGATCATTCACCCTACTCAGTGTAAATTAGTACTGGCGTTAACTCTTAGTCTGTCGGGAAAAAAATTAATATCGCTGACAGTCATGTTCGTCTTACGTTGTTGTTTTGGTTAAAGAACCCGCGTTAGCATTTAGTGGATATTACGCTACGTAATGCCATATGTATTAACGTAAAGCTGTACGGTATCATAAATTGGTCTAACAATTTTTCTTGGATTTTCCGCAGTTTCCATCCACCCCCCACCCCACCCCCATTTATTGTCAGCATTAATTTGTTCTGCTGGATTACCCCCCCCCCACTCATTCACACTGTGCTTATACCTTGATACCTTGATACCTCGATACCTCTTCTTCGGGTTGAAGGCTATGCCTGTATTACCCGTTCTGCACTATCTCTGATATATCTACGCGCACCTGCATGGTTGGGGCGGAGCTGGTAACGCTTGTAATGCCAGTGTTTGTCTAACTTGTCTTTGAACTCATTCACTGTCCTCGCTTTAATTACATCTTCTGGAAGGCTGTTCCAGTTATCTGTCACTCTGAGTCCAAAGGAGCATTTTCTTACATTTAATCTGGCCTGTCTTTTTTTTAATTTGTCGCTATGTCCTCTCGTTCTATTAAATGTGCTCTCTGGTAGTATTTGCTCTCTATCTACTCTATCTTTCTCGTTTATTATCTTATATACTTGTATCATGTCTCCTCTTTGTCTTCTGTAGTACAATGATGGTAGTTTGAGATGCCTCAGTCTATCTTCATATGGTAGATGCTTCAAATCTGAACAAAGCTTCGTTGCTCTCCTTTGTACCCTTTCAATTTTATCCATGTCACCGACATGCTGTGATATCCTCGGTGCGTTACCATATTCAAGTGATGGTCGTACCAGAGCAGTGTAGAGCCGCCTAATAATATCATTATTTCTGCTGGTGAATGTCCTTTTAATAATTCCGAGAGTTCTGTTTGCTCTATTTATTGCATAGTTGACATGATGGTGGAAGGATAGTCTGTTGTCTACATGCACTCCTAAATCCTTTTCTACTTCTGTTTCCCTAGCTGCTGGTACACTCCGTTATCGTCTCTCATTCTGTATGTGTGCTTTGGATTTTTGTAACCAAGATGCATTGCGCTGCATTTGCTTGCATTAAACTTTAACAGCCACTTGTCTGACCAGTCTGATAATTTGTCGATATCATCTTGTATAGTATGTCGGTCACTTTCTGTTCTTACAGGTCCAAACAACTTTGTATCGTCAGCAAATATTCTGATCACGTTTTTTACAACATCAGGTAGATCATTGATGAATACCACGAATAATACTGGACCCAGAACACTCCCTGTGGAATGTCGCTGGTGACATCCGACCACTGTGATGTGTGCCGTTCAGTGAGACTCTCTGTTTTCTGTCGTGCAGGAAGTTAGATATCCATTCGTTTATCTTTCCTCTGATGCCATAGCTATGTAGTTTTTGAATGAGCCTTTCATGGGGTACAGTGTCAAATGCCTTTTTAAAGTCGAGGTATACCGCATCCATCGGTTCTCCCCTATCCAAGGCGTCTGTCCATTCATCAATGCAGGTAATTAGTTGTGTTATGCATGATCTCCGAGGCACGAAGCCATGTTGCTCATCACAGAACAGATTGTTTGTGACCATATGCTCCATCACATGTTCCTTAATTATTGCCTCCATCACTTTGCACGGAACTGCTGTCAGACTCATAGGTCGATAATTGCCAGGAGTGTTTCTATCGCCTTTTGTAAATATTGGAGTAACTTGTCCAAGTTTCCATTGTTGTGGCAAGTTCCCGTTGTGTAACGACGTTGTGAATATGATTTGAAGCGGTGTGGCAATTTCATTCGCAATTTCCTTTAGCACTCGAGGGTGGAGTCCATCAGGTCCATCTGATTTGCCTGGGTTAAGCTTCATATATTTTTCAGTATGTCTTTTTTCTTTATAACTATACTGACAAGTGCCTCGCTGTAATGTCTTGTCTCCAATGCTGGCACATGGTTAGTGTCCTCATGTGTAAATACACCACAGAAGAATTTGTTCATTATTTCTGCTTTTATAATGTCCTCGTTTTGCAGGTCTCCATTACTGTCCCGCAGATCACCTACCCCGCTTCTTATTGTTGTTCTCGATTGGGTGTATTTCCAAAAGGCTTTTGGGTTTTCTTGGATCTCATTTGAAATACTCTCCTCAAAATCGCTCTTAAGCTTCCTTGTGTAACTTCTCAGTGTATTTCTGGCGTCACAATACAACCTGTAATCAAGGCTATTTCTGGTCTGAAGGTATCTTTGCCATGATCTGTCTTTAGTCTTGATAAGTCTAAACCCTTCTTTGTTCATATATAGATTTCTTTTTCTCTTTCTTTTAGTGTCGTTAGCCTTGTGCACAGGTATGTATTGCTTCATCGCGGATTCTAATATATTCTGGAAAGTGTCCCAATCCTCTTGCTCACTGCATTCATTAAGTGTATGGGCCCAGTCTATGCCACCAAGATATTGTCTCATTCCTCTGTAGTCCCCTTTGTCATATTTGTACTTCACGGTTTTACTTTCAATTGCCTGTGTTTGACATGTATAATCGAATATGATGGTACAATGATCACTGCTGCCCACTGGGGCCAGATACTGGGTGTTATTCACAACATTCTCCTCGGATGTTAACACTAAATCTAGTACTGATGGTTGTTGGTCCCCCTATATCGTGTTGGTCTTTCGATATGTTGTGTTAAGAAACAGTCCATGAGGCATTCTGTAAATAAATCACTGTCTGAACCTTCAACTGTAGCTGCACATTCCTCCCAGTTTATATGGGGATAATTAAAGTCCCCAACAATTACTAGGCGCTCTGGGATCATATCTACTATGGCACGTAACATATTTTCCAGTTTCTATTATTTTCATAGGTGCTTGACGGACTACGATATATGCATCCAAACAGAAGTTTATGATTGTTTCCAAGAGAAACGTTAGCCCAAACACATTCAGAAAAGTATTGTGTACTTGTACATTTGAATTCCGCCACGCTAAGTTTAGTGGAAAAATATATACAGATTCCTCTCCCATCCATTTGTAAATTATGAATTGGGGTGTGATAACCCTCAATACATATCTCTGCCTCTGTGAGGGTGGTTTTACTGTACTTCGGTTTTACTTCTGTCAAGGCAACAATGTCAGGTTCATGATCTTCAATAAGCTGCAGCAAATCGGGCATCTTTAAAGTTATTACGTCTACATTAGTTAATAAAATCCTTAACCCACCTCGAACAAAACTTTGGTTAATTCTAACAATATTTACAGGTGAGTAACAATTTAAATTAGGTTTATGTACAATTTGTCTGTTCTCCAGTGGTTTCTGAGCTAGAGATGATCCTGAGGCTTCCCTTGGACAACTCTGTTGTTGCGGATGACCCAGTTTTCCTCTTTGCCTTCTGCTCTTGATTCTTGGTTTTTCTCTTTCCGCTCTACTAGTAGTTTCTTCCATTCCTCTCGTTCTAAAGGGGTCCTGTCCTTGTTTACATAGATTGTATTGAGAGTTTCAATCTCCCTGAGTTTCCTCCCGATCCTTAAAAGATTCTAGTGGCATCTTCTTCACTTGTTGTTTGTATCCTGAGGGGTCTTGCCGATGTCGATTCCTTCTTTCCTAGGCGAGTGGGATTGGTAAAGGGAACTTTAATGCCCACTTGGTCCAGTATATCACTCACTGTCCTGAGGTCATCGCTTTTCACCTGCTTTGGGTCCTCGGCAGAGCTTTCGGCCAAATTGTAGAAAATAATGTTTAGCCTTCTTTCTTGCCTTTCCTGCACCTCTTTGACTGTTAGCTCTACATATTCAGAAGGATGTTTGACTACTCTCTCCTCCAAGGATTGCACCTTCTTACCTAGGTCTTCGTTGATTCATCCACCTCCTTAAGTTTCTCTGAAACTCGTGCTTCGAATGCGCCAAAATTTTCTTCTAGGGCGTCTTGTCTGGCCGATAGGCGCTGTAGCTCTGACATAAATCCACTGGCAAACCTATTACATTTCTTGCAGTACCGGTGTAGGCCCTGTGTTTTGTCGGCTTCTGCATCCTGTATTGCTTTGTATAGTGAGTCACTAACTCCTTCACAAGAAGTGTGGTGCCACAGCTCACACATGTCACATTTTAATGCATGATCATTCTTCCCAACATCTCTGTCACACTTTCCACAATTTGTGTCCTCTTTCCTCGAATCCTTTCTAGATTGTCTCGTGGACGTTTTGCTGCTTCTATCTGAACTCATATTGCTTGATGGCTAGTAATGTAACAGTTACAGTTAAAGTCCTGCGTTACAGTTACAGATTAGTCGGCTATCCTTATCCTTATCTTTTTTTATCACTCAACTTTCGCTCTCTTTCTCCTTGTTGTCTCTTCCTTTCCCTCTTTCTCACTCCTCTCTCACCTTTTGTCGTAACAATCAGTAGGATTCTCTTTCAATCTACCTTCTACAGCCTCTCCTCTTGTTGGGCCTCGATCCTTTTGATGTTAAGCTACCACACTTCCAGGAATTCCTATGAGGTCACTTTTTGTTTACCGTAACTATTTGGAAACAAAATGGCTACCACAGTTCCCGCCAAAGTCGACGGAGAAAGTCTTAAATTATTCTTAAATTATCCTCATAATGCAAATGGACCACATTCTTCCAGTCTTTTTACTATGAGCACACCTGCTGATCAGTGTGATGTGGCTGATCAGTCACCTAAGGGGCAATTTTTGTTATGGAAATATTAGGTAAAAACAAGTATGGCTGGCATTCGGTTGGCAAAGGTTTGGTCACGAGGAAGAAAAGGCTTAAGAATAAGAAAACAATGAAGAAAATTGATAGCAAAGTTGCTTGCTTCTTGCCGAATTTGAATTCATAATGCCGCATTTGCTTTCCTTTTGCAACCATATAAATTAAGTCACGTAAATAAAATGAATGAATTTTGAAACGTCAACAATTTACATTACATCTTGCACATTTGAATTCCTTTTGCCGCATTTTTCCTCTCAATAACAACATTGTGGTTCGCAATGCCGAATTTGAAGAGCAATAAAGCAAATTTGATCTGTAAACACTATAATATTATGGACAGGTCTTCCATCTGATATTTCAAGAACTACAGAGGCTATCACATTTCCAATACCCAATCAATGTCACTGTTAAAAACTTTTTGTTTTATGTGGAGTAAAGTTTGGTTCAAAATCAATTTATTGAGTCGGTTGTTTGTTACGATTCTGTAGATAAAATAAAACCAATTTCCAATATCTATCTAGAATTAGGCAGTAATTGAAATAATATGATAAAACAGTAATTTTCTCACCATCAGATGAAAACGGCCTCTCAAAGATTTCAATGGTTTCTTCATTCTCTAAAAATGCATCTGTCCAGTTCTCAATCTCGTGAAAAGTGTCGGTCACCGACTGGTGGTTGGTGTGTAGTTGTGAGTTGTTTGTGAATAAAACATTAATTCAATTAAATTAAAATCCAATCAGTTTATTTTTAGGTAATTAATAATCATACTGTATTATTTAACGTCCAACAAAAGGTAATTTATATGAGGTTAACATTGCTCAACCAAAATGGGTCAGCTCTGACACGAATTAAAATTCACCTGAACAGATATAAACACCCATGCACATAAAAACACATTGTATCGACACTGAAGTACACACACAATACAAATAAATAACACGCAAAACATCGATACAAAATGTTGTTAACGAATGCGTCCACGGACCCTTCCTCCTCCCCCCACCCCCCGGTCACACACACACACACACACAACGATGGCTACACACACACACACACACACACACACACACACACACACACACACACATTGCAACGCACCTATTAAATGAAGAGGCTTATTTTTGTAACTCGTTGCGGTCTCTTTAAAGACGGAAAAGGTCTATAGATGACGTCACTCAGGTCTTTGTTATTTTTGTTATTTTTTTTTTTTTGCCATTCGCGTTTATGAGTAATGCTCACTGAACTGTATTAACCCGACTATAAACGTTCATGGATACACACAGTTTTGTGTGTTGGTCCGTTATACTTCCGGATGGCAATGTTATGAGCTTCTTTGCCAAGCGCATACTATCTATAGATAATATGAAGTTGACGTCACTCAGGTCTTTGTTATTGCTTCTTGCCATCCGCGTTTATAAGTAATACTCACTTGACCAGACTATAAACGTCTGCCATCGTTCAAGATTACACATAGTTTTGTGTGTCGGTCCGTTATACTTCTGGATGGTGATGTTGTGAGCTTCTTAGTCAAGCGCATACGATCTATATTGTTCAGTGAATAGTAATAACAAATCTTTTCTGTTCCAGAACGGCATTGTGAAGGCGAAGTAATGTACACAATGTACCGGTAGACTTAAGAACAGTGATGTGTTGCTACTGTTGTCATTAGCTAGAGAGAGAGAGAGAGAGAGAGAGAGAGAGAGAGAGAGAGAGAGAGAGAGAGAGAGAGGGAGAGATAGATAGATAGAGAGAGAGAGAGAGAGAGAGAGAGAGAGAGAGAGAGAGAGAGAGAGGACACGATCCCTGTCTTTAGAAAAAGGAAAGAGAGAAAGAAGTAAAGAAATAAAGGAAGAGAGAGAGAGAGAGAGAGAGAGAGAGAGAGAGAGAGAGAGAGAGAGAGAGAGAGAGAGAGAGAGAATATAATGAGGGAATGTAAGAGAGAATGCAATGACAAGTGAAGAAGAGAGACAGAGAGAGCACGATCTGAGAACACGATCTTTGTCTTTATGGTAAGGGATATCAAAGCACAAACTTTCACTCTTACATTCTTAAAATTAATAATATAATATTATGAAGTAAGATGCGGATGATGATGGTGATATGGCGAATAGTAAAAGAGAGATGTAATGGAAATAATATTAGGAAGGTTGATGTGATGATGATGGTGATGATGATGATGATGACGACAACGATGATGATGATGTGCATGTGTGCGTGTGTATATGTGTCAATCTATTATGTCATGTATGTTCTTCATAATAATGTAATATCACGTGTAACTAAATGACAAATTGCCACTATTTTGAGGACAATAAATATATATTATCATCATCATCATCATCATCATCATCATCATCATCATCATCATCATCATCATCATCATCATCA
>NC_088360.1:31669599-31759599 GCF_034508935.2 Berghia stephanieae
TCAAAAGACGAGTAACCACTTTACACTTTGGTTGATTTGAGATAATGTTAGTGAGATGTGATTTATCAACGGGGAAAAAAGTGTAAAATTTGTAACAGAGAATGGAAAGATCAGTCATGTCAAACGCTGTCAAATAATGTGATGATAATAACTGTAATGCTATTACACCACAGAAGATGTTGTTTTTGTTTTTAAGAGTTTTACGGCGCAGAAGAATGTCACTTATAATCTCTTTGTCGTCTGTACGATATAATATGTGGCATGCATGCGCATCGACATTCGGGACAAAAATATAAGATACCAACAAATGTCTTTATCTACTCAAGAAATGATAAAACCTGGATTTGAACCAATGGCTTTCCATTATCCAGCCGATGGCCTACCTGTCCGACTATTTGACGCATACATTGTTGGTGAAAAAAAATATCACTACTAAGACGCAAGGCGTGAGGAAAATCGATTTGTACTTAGTTTCGTCATAAAATATAATTTGTTGTGTAGATAATGGCTGAGGGGTGGCATTTATGCCGCCTTTATCGTCAAAAGCAAGGGGCACAAATCTACAAATCAATTTTGAATGGGATGGTTATAATGGTGGTGATGTTAGTGTTGATTTTGGTGCTGTTGATTTCGGTGGTAGCGATTGTAAGTGTTGTGGAGGTTATCATGATCACGATGCTGAGATTGCTTTTATGTGGTGGTAGTGTTTATTCTGGTTGTTTGTGCTGTGATGATAATGGTGGTTACGTTGTTGTTGATGCTTGTATATAGGTAATCAATTAAACGTGATTTATGATGTCATCAGGAATCATCCATGTTGTCAAAAGTGAGCAAATTGGGTAATTGCGCTATATAAATACTCATATAATAATGTCCATTGGCTACAACGAAAAATCTTCACTTCAAATTCCAAATTTCCTAATACTGTACTGATCATCCGGAAAAATTGTAACCTCCTAACAGGCGTCATGTATCGTCTTACTTCATGTTAAGTGTTGCTGTTTGCTAGGGACTCATTGTAAAGCGCTTTCAGTAGGTTCAGTGGATATTGGGCTATATAAAAGCTCTCTTAAAAAACAAAACAACAACAACAGAATAATAATAATAATAATAATAATAATAATAAAAATAATAATAATAATAATAATAATAATAATAATTATAATAATAATAATAATAATAATAATAATAATAATAATAATAAGGTAGTTGGTCGACGGGTTGGATCGCAATAAGGGGAGCAGTTGGTGTTTTCATGGGGGATGGTATGTACATTGACATAATTTTAATGCTTCTTCCAATATCGATGCGAGACCAAAATCGACCCCCCATTAAACACAACAGCGGGTCATAATTAATTTCATTTTGTGCGGTTAAGTTTATCTTGATGTGTTACGATAGTGATTAATAGTGAAGGTAGAATGAGAATAAAATTACATCTAATGCATTAAATGATTATTTTGAAACGTGTTATTATTAGATTTTAGAGCTTTGCAAACACATCAAAATGTCATAAACTGTCTTCCTATGAGAGTAAATCTTGGACTAATCTTTTAGGTAAGGCACCTTGATTACAGTTATTTATTATTTATTTATTTATTCATTCATTTATTTATCTATTTATAGAGTTATTTATACATCTATCTATTTAATTAGTTTAATTTTGAGCCGTTAAATTAGAGACACAACTTTTTTCGTAACGTAGATAATTACAATATCTGCAAGAATGAAATGGTTTTCTGGTTTCTAGTTTATATTGCTAAATTTAGAAATTTACTGGCTTAATCGGTTTCCAACCTAATACCATAACCAAATCTGCTGCTTCTGATAATATTACGTTGACTCTATCGAACTCATGTCATCACCTCATTTTAACGTGGTGAAATAGCCTAACACATAGCCTAACTGTTCACGTATTATTGTAGTCTATCCAGTTTGATGCAATTACATATTTCGGCTCAAATCCAAATTTCACATAGTATGTGGGTCGATATAGCGTGGATAAAAGATAGCACTTCCAACTAGAAACCCAGCTTTGTGACCGCTTCGGCATCTTGTATTTATCCTTGAGCGAGACATATTATAGATCTTCTGCGCACCTTGAGGCGCTAAACTGCGGCTAAAGCCTGAATTATATTGGTATTTACTAGAGATCGACACTAACGCACACACATACACCCACACACACACACACACACACACACACACACACACACACAAAATCCCTAAGGGATGGATACAGGGAACATATTTGATCATCTTTATTTTCATAATGATGGTCTGCACTTAACGCGTTTGAAATACTTTGTTAACTGACTGTGTCATAATATCTGATAACAGTAACAGAGACATTCTGGTGACCAGCTAACTCTATGTGAAAATTATAAAAATAAATAACTCGGAAGCATAAAAATGGTAGAGAGAGAGAGAGAGAGAGAGAGAGAGAGAGAGAGAGAGAGAGAGAGAGAGAGAGAGAGAGAGAGAGAGAGAAGAGAGAGAGAGAAGAGGAGGAAAGAGAGAGAAGAGAGAGAGAGAGAGAGAGAGAGAGAGAGAGAGAGTATATTTTGTATATTACCAAAATAACTTCACAATATTTCAATATCACGGAACTATTTTCGTCATAGTAGGGTATGGAAAAATGTAAACGTTTCAAGAAAAGTTGTCTTCTTATGGCCGGTCCAATAACTAAGTTTCAAAAGCTATTTGAATTTGTTTATTTATTATTATTTATATATATATATATATATATATATATATATATATATATATCCATCGAGAAGGGATATATCGACATCGTCGGGACCGCGGTAAAATGTCGATATAAGCGTGATGTCGATATATCAGTCATTCTAAAAGATGAAAGAGAAACAAATGAGAAAATGTCAAAAAATAACAAGGGAAGTCAATCTTAATGGTATCGTGGCCTTTAAAGAAGAAGAGGAAGAAGAAGAAGAAGAAGAAGAAGAAGAAGAAGAAGAAGAAGAAGAAGAAGAAGAAGAAGAAGAAGAAGAAGAAGAAGAAGAAGAAGAAGAAGAAGAAGAAGAAAGAAGAAGAAGAAGAAGAAGAAGAAGAAGAAGAAGAAGAAGAAGAAGAAGAAGAAGAAGAACGTTAGAGGAGAGGATGAAAATAAATCTTTCACGATGACAGAATGATATAATATTATATTAATATTATATATTCCCAAAGCGAATACGGTTCACAATACTTGCCACTACCACTTAAGTTAAGCTAAATCACTGTCATTTCAATCATTCCAGGGGTAGGTATGGCCAACGTGTTTCAATCCCGTATTCCTCGCCAGGTCTACCATCAGCTCATCATATTTGCCCTGGCATTGAGTGCCTTTGTTCTCACCATTATGTTCTTGTTTAGAGGCCAGGGCAGAAAAGAAGTCTGGCAGGTTCGACAGGAACAACGTGAGTTGCTTTTGAAGCCTAACACTGACTAAACGTCTGTCCATCATCTTTACCAGCAATCTTTTACTTCAAACATCGATGGGTTAAGATAACTTAAGACCTAGAAAGTGGTTTCCTGGGAAAAGTTGGGGGTAATCTCAATTCATCCATTTTTTTAACGTGGTTCATCTTAATTCGTCGATTTTTGAATGGGGGTAATTTCAATTCATCCATTTTTTTAAATGGGGGCCATCTCAATTTATCGATATTTGAATGAGGGTCATCTCAATTCATCGATATTTGAATGAGGGTCATCTCAATTAATCAATGTTTGAATGAGGGTCATCAAAATCCACCGCTATAAGAATGGGGACCACCATCTTAAATATTAGAATGGGGGTCATCAAAATCCATCGGTATTAGAATGGGGGTCATCTCAGTAAATCGATATTTGAATGGGGGTCATTTCAATCCATCGATATTTGAATGAGGGTCATCTCAATCCGTCGATATTTGAACGAGGGTCATCTCAATCCATCGATATTTGAATGAGGGTCATTTCAATCCATCGATATTTGAATGAGGATCATCTCAATCCGTCGATATTTGAATGAGGGTCATCTCAATCCATCTATATTTGAATGGGGGTCATCTCAATCCATCGATATTTGAATGGGGGTCATCTTATCCGTCGATATTTGAATGGGGGTCATCTTAATCGATCGATATTGGAATGGGGGTCATCTTAATCCATCGATATATTAATGGATGAATGGATCATTTGAAGTGAAAATATTCTGCTAAATTTAAAATAAAAAAAAAAAAAATATACGAATTGGAATTATCCAGTTCCTAAAAAGGTGATATGAAGAATACACACATATGCTTACACACTCAGAGAGAGAGAGAGAGAGAGAGAGAGAGAGAGAGAGAGAGAGAGAGAGAGAGAGAGAGAGAGAGAAGAAAGAAAGAGAGAGAGAGAGAGAGAGAGAGGAGAGAGAGAAGAGAGAGAGGTAAAGAGAGCGAAAGAAAGAAAGAAAGAGAGGGAGAGAGAGAGTTTTTTGTTGTTTTTTTTAAAGAGTGTGCAAGACGAAATTTGGTTCGAACTCCTATGCTTTCGTTTATTCGCTACGTGTGAGAATTACAGCGCATAGCCGAGTCGTTATAAAAGGCTATTTATTTATCACGTGCTCTCACCGAACTCAAGTGTAAAATGAATACCTGGCCATTAGCAACGTTGTCTGGTGTGGGAAAAAAATGGTATCATCGCCTAACAGGCGTCATGTATCGTCTTATAAGTTAAGTGTTGCTGTTGACTAGGGAGCGTTTGTAAAGCGCTTTGAGCACGTTTAGAGGATATTGCGCTATATAAATGCTCACGTTAAGTAATTTATTCAACAATGCAATTTAGCTATTTTTGTTTGTTTTATCTTTACTCTTTTTAAAAAGTAAGGCCAATCTACATAAAAGTAAAATGTAGGTATAGAAAATTTATTGGGAGGGTGTAATGCGTTCAGAACAATCTCTCATCCTATTTATTGGGAACCAAACACACACTTGGAGTTTTATGACATTTAAGATAGCAGCACACCATCGCATCTCTTATAATTTGTTTTGATCATTACACGTTCACATTTAACACACAATAGCGTCTCGGTGAACTTTACAGTACAGATCATATACAATAATAAATATTTCTCTCTTCCGCAGTTCTCAAGTATGACATGCCAGAAATCAGCATCGATTTTATTCGCAAGTTCGGCCATGTCGATCACAAAATTGAGATGCTCTCTGACGAAATCATTGCAACAATGAACGAAACAGAACTTATGGTAACTGTGCACAGCTTTCTTGACAATGCTGACATTTTATGCAGACGCAAAATCCGAATGGGCCACATGGGAGACGGTGGATGGGAGATATGTGACGATGAAGGTCTTCGCCCTAGAACACCTCCATGCTTAGTTTATTCTTTTGGAGTCGTTGCTGATTACGCGTTTGAAGACGATGTTTCAAGAATCTATAAATGCGAAATTCATTCATTTAATCCAAATTTGCCTGGGACTGATTTCAACCGCTCTCACCTGATGTTTGTTCACCCATACGGCGTTGGGCGCAACACAGAAATAACCCCTCATGGAAAAGAGCTTTACACATTGGAGGACATCCGGAA
The DNA here is from genome assembly GCF_034508935.2 of Berghia stephanieae. Classification (NCBI taxonomy): domain Eukaryota; kingdom Metazoa; phylum Mollusca; class Gastropoda; order Nudibranchia; family Aeolidiidae; genus Berghia; species Berghia stephanieae. Next base: position 31,675,168 of record NC_088360.1, read on the forward strand.
TATCCTAGGTCATGTTGACACGGGAATTGACCTTATCAAAATTGATACAGAGAGCTCGGAATGGTCAGCGCTGACTCAGATGACGTCAAACAATCAACTTGATGACGTAAGACAGCTCTTGGTAGAATTTCACATAGGATTCCCTCCTAATATATACAAACTGAGCCGAGCAATTAAAATCCTTCGAAGTTTGAGTAGGTTAGGTTTCCGGAAGTTTTACGTCCACAAAAACCCAAAAGGTTCATTTCACCATCCAGGTTTCCCAGTGGTTCGCGCTAAAAACTATGAAGTTCATTATATCAACGCAAATTTTCTCAGACCCCAGTAGATAATATCTCACTAGATATTTAAATATTATTATATTTTTTAAAATATAGTATCATCTACTAGTATGGTTTTGAATTGCCCATGTGTATGCGATGTTGATAGAGAGCATCATTGTATCTAGTATATTTTGTGTTAAAAGGAGGGTGTTTGAATTATGTGTAATTAACTGTAAACATTGCGTGGAAGTTAACTTGATGATATGTTTTAATATTTCAAAGCTAATTAAACTATTAAAGACGTGTTTAATATTACTGATTTTACTGCTATTTTGTGTCATATTATAAGCGTGTTGAAACCATTTAAAATGAGGAAGGGACGGAGGTGCGCACAGGATAAGAATGAGTCAGTTTGTAGTGAATTAGAAGCCTGGATACATTGACATTCAATCAGCTATAAGCACAAGTCACATCCGACTTAATTGGTTTACAGTTTGATTAACTTGAAGACTAATATATTGGATTGAACAATCCAAATATTTTACATTGTGCTTCTTTTAGTAAATTTAACTACGTTTGCTAGTGGAAAGAAAAAAAAAAGCGAGATTCAATTCATGCGATAAAGTCCCGGAATTTATCCCGATTTCTGTTGCCTTCAATTGGCAGTAACTTTTTTTTGGTTACATTTTGGATTGGATGCTAGTATTTACAAAGTACTCTCCTACATATCAAACCAGATACCCAATCAGTGCTGGAGGACAGAACAATTATAGAGTGCAGCAGAGCTTATGACATCATTTTAGCTTGGAGAAGTGTTCTATCAACTAAGCTACTGGAAACGCTTGCACCAAGTTTGAGCTCCCCTCAATCAAATCCCTGCTTGTGGTAATTTGGTAGATTATATCTATACCGTTGAGTCAAAATGTCTGCAGGTTTATGTAGTTACTACACGACATACACATCTAGGTAGACGGACTGTATGATGTCGGAGCCCCTGACGGTCTTCGAAGGTATGGGTTAACTAAAAGGTGATCATCCATGTGCACTTATAATGGGATGGCTCGCCGGACAAACCCGATAAGCCACTATTTGTCACACTTCCCCAACTGTTTATTCCTTCTGCAGCGAGCCTGCAATCTAGCCGATACGGTGCAACCAATTGCACGTATATCTGGTTGCGTTATGCCAATTAATTGGGTTCTGGCCTGACTGCCCCTGTCTATGAAATCCGTTGTCTTCTGGAAGGCAAGAGGCACAGGAGAGCCAGACCCCTACTCGCATAAACTAAAAAAAAAAAAATGACAGCGATCTGCATTGGTGCTATAGAATTATTGTTATATTTATATCAACGTTACTAAAAATCTATACTGGCGGGCTTTGCCTGGGCAGCGGGTTATCTGACACTGTCAGGTCTTGCTGGGGACCCAGAGTAAATGGGGGTGGGCGTAAGGCATCGGATACTGCTGCCACAAAAACCTGTCCTTGCATACACATCAGCACAGGATTCCCACCAGCGCCAGACAAGATGCTCTCAAGTGGTTGAAGATATCAAGATATGTGTATAAAAACATTTATGCTCTTTGGGTATTTGGTGGTTCTGACAACATAGAAAGGGAGAAGAGGGAGACATGATAATGCGGTGACTGATTTTCAAATTCGATTAAACCAGGGATTGCAGCTGATCTTTTCCCTCTCTCTCGCTGTGCAAAAGACCATGACTGGCAGATGGGTATATTTTGTAAGTGTGCTCTAGGTTATACCATTTAACTACTCTTATACAGCGCCCACGAGAAAAGGAAGACAAAGTGAAAATGTAAAGGCTATCATCTAATACGTATACCTGTACTTTGGGTCACAAGCAGTGATTAAAAGAAAGGCAAAGACTTGTTTAAAGACAGAGTACAAGTAGTAGACATCAACTTCGATGCGTGCGTTCTAGTCATAGTATTTGTATTATCCAGACACATGCATGGGACAAACACAAAAATGGCTCATACTCATACCAAACATAAGGTTGTTTGATAACACAAAGAGAGATGGATTTATACAGATTGTATACTGTATTAAATTCAAGATAAATATATTCATTATACATTATATGTGCTAATCTATATAATGTATGTATGGTGTAGCCTGCTGTTACTGATAATAAAAAAAAAATCATTTTTTGGTAAAGGCCCAGGTGAAGCGATTATGTTTGTCTCAAGACTCCGTACAAAATATTTCTTCTCTTGTTCTTCTATTAATCAACATATAGTAGGCCTATCGTCTATTTTGGTGCTTAAATGACCAAATTGTGTTGCAAGAGCCTAAAAACAAACATGCTTAAACAGTACATACAAGATAAAAGTATCATCCCTAAAAAACACATTATGTGCTGTGAAAAAACATAAAAAAAATTGTGGACAGAAAACTTATCCTTCAAATATTGATTGATAAAAATTACACTCACCTTGTCAAAAATTCTTAAACCCGGGACTTCGAGAGAACTCTAAATGATAAGAATTTGGGCTACCCCAAATCGTCCAATACCAGTGAACAGGTCAACATCCTTAGGCGGATAGTAATAGTATTAATCCACTTTAAAATGTAAAAAATTAAAATAACTGCCCATCCTCGACCCCTCGCCCACACACACAAACGGAAAAAGAAACAAAGCAAAACATAGGCTGAACCAATAGTTTGTGAGAAACATTTTTATCTCATTTAAATTTACATTAAATTTAATCACCATCACGAATGTAGTCATAAATATAAATAAATAAATCAACATGAAGCTCAAAATTTTCACTCTTTATATTCCAACATTACTTACATTTTCCCTTCATTATATCATCCAAGTCATTTTGGATGAATTTGAGTAGTCTTCCCTTCAGTATATCATCCAAGTCATAAAACCTTATTTTCCCCCCCCCCCCCCCCCCCCAATTTACAGCATATTTTAAAGGAGTTAACAAAACATGTGACAATATAAGGGTTAAACCAGTGCCATAAAAAGATAGCTAAAAGGAAAGTCAAAAGATTTTAGATCTAAAGTTGCCTTCGTGAGCAAAGACTCAAAAAAAACCCCCAAAAAATAAACAACAACAAAAAAGTTGATAAAGACACTTGTTAAATAATGAAGAGCCAAAGCAACACTGTATGTCTTACCTTGATACCACTCTAAATGCTCCATCCAAATACAAGATCAGGAAGCCAATTAGAAGATATAACGTCTTTTTTAGATTTAATATAGCACAATATCCACTAAATGTACTCAAAGCGATCCCACACTAATAGTAAAAGTTAACAAGTAGACAAAATAGCCAAATATGACATCTTTATGATGTTATTACAATTATTTTCCACAGGTCAGGTTTTCATTTGACACCTGAGTATGGTGAGAGAATTTGAGTAGTCTTCCAAAGATTCGACCTTGAGCTGCCCACAGCAGGGCTGGAACCACCAGGGACCTATACAGGTCTCAAGACAAGTGTATTACCACAAGACCACAATTTTTTACAAAACGCATGTTAATAACTGACCATTTCTGCACCCATAATAATCATCTGTAATAATGCTCACTTTTTCCATTGATGAAACTTGGACATGAATACACACACCACTCAAACATGCCAATCAACATATTAGCATCTGAGAATTGGAAACCTGCTCAAAGATCGACTCGATATTAGAGTTGAATTCAAGGGATGTTATGGATAAATGGGCATAGGTTACAACTATAATATAATGAAAACTGAATTAAAAGAAACATTTGGGACAAACCAGCCTGTGTCATTTTATGTAGGATCAAATCAGGAGGTCTATTAAATAAGTATAAACGGTAACTGTATGGAACTACTAAAATAAGTCCACATACCAGTATTGGGAAACAGCAGAGGCAAAGGAGGAAATAAAAAAAGCTATGGTGAGCAACCTGATTGCTCTGCATCTCTGCAGCGTGAAACAGATTATAACAATTGCTCCCTTCACTCTGATTAGGATGCTGGTCTACTGAAGAGTACTTTTTGCTAGATTGAATATTCTCAGCAACGTAATTCTTACAGAGTGAAGAGAGAATTTTCAGAAAAAAAATTCAGATGCACAATTACTCAAAGGATGTTAATTTGTGCTCCGAATCGAGTGATGTACAGATGAAGTCACACACACACCAAAAAAAAATAATAGTAATAAATATATCTTTTTAATCAAAAGAGATTTTGTCTCCCTCCTGTTATTCAAATCCTACTCCGGTATCACCCATCAACAAGCAAACAACGGAAGAATTTTTTAAAATAGAGATAATACAAGGGAATAATTCAAAACAAGATACAGTGTATCGTCACAAATATATAATGGACTATCATTGGAATCTCAGTTGCACCCTGAAGAAGCTTACAATTAATAATCAGAAAACAAAATAACAAAACTCCCACTCTTTTCCCTCCCCCCACCCCTCTCTCTCTCTCTAAATAAAAAAATAGTATTTATAACAAAAAAAAATCCCTCCAAATATTGCAAGTCATAATACTGAAATCAAAGATGATCATTCCAGGACAAAATGTATATCGGCACAGCACACAGATTGACAGAAATCCTTCCCATATTTCATCCCTTGCAAGAGAAACAAACCTGCTATATTATATTGAAACCACTTTTGAAAAAATAAAAAATACAACTTTATTTTTAAAAAAAGAAAAGCAAAATAAAACTTTGAAATTGAACATAATAAAATTTTGAATTTGAACAAAAGAATTTGAACAAAAAAGAAAAGATTTGAGTGTTACATGTTCTTGTTTTTCAACAATCCAGACTCCCCTATCAAATATAAAGGGCATAATGCAAATAATAAAAAGGTGATATCAGACTTGCCAACCAACCTCAACCAATTGAAAAGATTTATCATACTTTTTCCAATAATATGCTAATTTTCTCATATTCCCCCCCCCCCCCCCCTCCCTAAAATCATATTTTTTAACAAGGGCAGCCATATTATATTTCAAATTTAACATTTGCTAAATTTATGGTGACTTATCAAGCTAGTACAGGGTGGAAAAATCTTGCAATTCCTATGTATGACAATCATCTGTCTGGCTACTCAGATTCTCATCTAGGTGGAGACGATATTTAATGATCTTCAATAATTCCACTTTTATTCTCTCTCCCCCCCCCCCCCCCTTGTTACAAATTCTGACTTTTTTGCATTTAGCATATTTTGGTCAACTTTCCCATGTTATCATATTTTGGACCTCAAAGCGTATTTAAATATGAGAATTCATACTGGTTGGCAAGCCTATGATATCCCAGAGATGAAAGCAAAGGAATTCATCCCTTTGATCTGCAGACATAAAGAGAGCCAGATGAAAACCTAATAAGAAACATCTCATTTGCCAACTTCATCTTTGAGCTTGTTGAGTTTGTCCTTTTGAAATGCCTCGTTTGACTGCAGCAGTTCTCGATTGGTCAGTGTTTTGAGAAACGTCTTTCTTTTCTTTATGCTTGTCTGAAGGCTGAGGAATATTTTTAAATATGGAATTGCCTGGATTGTTGTTGAGTTGACCAGCATTTGCATTATTTGGAGTGTTGCCTGGATTAGCTTGTTTCACATCACTGTTTGGGTTAGTATTGAAAGCATTGTTGGTCGGTGATGGTATATTTCTATTTGCGCCTGCATTCTTAAAAATTTGTGGATTTTTAGCACCTTTTGCTTGAATTGGGGGTCTTGGATTATTATTGTTTTTCACGCCACCAGACTGAGTTGGCATTTTAATATGGGAAGGTGGAGGCTGAGTCTTGACGTGTGCTGCAGTGACAATTGTTTTTGGAGTGGTAATAGACTGAGTTGATGAGGCCACAGGCATGTGGAAGAAATAGAGCTAAATGGAAGACAAAAAAAAAACATTTTAAATTGCATAAGCAGTATGACAGCTTACTTTCTTACACACATGATTTGAGTTATCAACATTAAAGAATATGTAAAAAATAAATTATAGAATCATTGTTATTTGTTTTTGTGTATATATGACATACTGACTTAAGGCCTTTCGCTTTCTAATCATCTGTTTTTGGGATGCTCAGCTGCCTCTCTAATCATCTGTGCCAATTCCTTCAACAGTTCACGGTCTTCCTTTGATTTTAGTTCTTGGTCATTTTGGAGGCATTTTAGGTCTCTATTCAGGACGGTGTGAATTGCCTTTATATTTGTTGTGTCCAGATGGGGTGAAAAAAGTATTCATGACTTTATTAGCTGCTGGTATATTTTCATCTCTTTTGAATATATGCCAGAAAGTCGCCATCTTGCCTCCAGGATTTGAATAGATAAGGGTCTTTCCTTGCACTTTTCATACAGTTTTTTATTGCTTATCTTTGTGGGGTAAATCGTCATTCAGGACTCTTATAAGTTGTTTCTGTGGAATCTGACTAATCTTTGCTCTTCGGTTCCAGTCAGTGCCCATGTGCTGCAGTTGTAAATAAGCACTGATTTAAAAAAGGTTGTGTCTAATTTGATTTTAGAGTTACTTTTTATTTTATCATTTCTAATCCATATATCTAACAACTTATTTAGTGCAACAGTCGATAAACTTTTTCATTTTTCTACATCTTCCTTGTCTCCGATTAGTGATCCTACTTTTATTGTGGCTCTCCATCCATCTTCCTTCCTTGACAGTAATGTTACATTTGTTTTGTCAGTATTAATGTATAGTTGGTGTTTTTGTAAAACTTCTTTTATCTCGTTTACATTTAAAAAGTAAATTTCGTCAGCATAAGCAAATTATACGGGAAGTTTGTTCTCAAAATGTGAATGGGTCGAAGGTACAGATTTACGCACAACTTTTAAAGCATTTTCTAAGTAAATTATAAATAAAACAGGGTTCAAGCTGTCTCCTTGTGGTGTATCGATGTTGCTAAAGAATGATTGTTGCTGGCTGAGACGCGTTGGCACTTTTGTCTCTTTATTCCACTGCTTTTGGAGGATTAAAATTCACTTGAACATTGAAACATTTAATGTAAGAACGAGTATGTTATTAATATATATTTAATATTTTCTGGTCTGACTGTATTGGGGACAAAAAATTATCAATGAAAGCAATTGTAATGATGCAGTGATTAGTTCGCATTAAATGAGGAATACCGCTTTGATCAAAACATGTTGTAAAGTAGAAAATAAAAGAAGACCTCGGGACCTCAAGCAACCCTAAGACTATACAATAGAAATAGAGAGAAAAAAAAAACAATTTGACGACAGCTCTGCACTACCTTCCAATGTACGAGGGCTCTTTCATAATTAACCGAAAAATGCCTGTAAAATCCGCGTTTTTTATGCTATCAACAAAATTCTTGCACGTGTTCATACCTTGACTCGTCCTTCATTTCTCTACGTAACAGCCAAGTCTGTCACACACTTCTGCCAATGCCGCACCATGGAATAGATACCCTCTCGGAAGAAATTTCCGTCAAGGTTTTGTAGCCATTTCCGCACATGGTCAACAAGCTCTTCATCGACATCAAAGCGCTTTCCTGCCAGCTCACGTTTCAGTGGCCCAAAGAGGTGATAATCAGATGGTGCGAGGTCTGGACTGTGTGGTGGGTGTGGCAAAATCTCCCATCCATATTTCTCTAGCCAACCTTGCGTCACTCGTGCTGTGTGGGGTGTAACCATGTCGTGTTGCAAAATGACCCCGTTGGTCAACTGCCCTGGGCGCTTTCTGCGAATGGCCTCCCTAAGCTTGTCAAGAGTTGGCAGTACCTTGCAGCATTCATTGTTTCTCCAGGTTGTAAGGTTTCGAACAGAATAACACCACGAATGTCCCAGAAAACAGTTCCCATTATTTTCTTTGCTGACCGCATGACTTTGAATTTCTTCGCGACAGGTGAGGATGGATGTTTCCATGTCATCGAATCTTGCTTTGCTTTGTTTCTGGGGTGCAATGGTGCAACCAAGTCTCATCACCGGTGACTATGCTGTCAAGAAAAGTCACATCGTACCCTAGAAAGTCTCCGCCGGCGTTGGCAGTATGCCCGTGAACCCTGCGTGAGCTCTTGCTTCTTCTCAAAAGTTCCCTGCAGATAACCAATCTTTGATCTTTATGATTGTCTGTCAATTGCTTAGGAACCCATGCATCTTGCGCTGACTTTTCTGTAGCCAAGTTCATCAAATACAATTCTATGGGCAGAAGTTTCCGAAATTTCAAGACTGCTTGCAATTTCATGAAGTTTCAACCTCCTGTCTTGACGAATAAGCTCATCAACTCGCTTCACATTGTCTTCTGACGTCGCAGTTATCGAACGCCCTCTCCCTTCCCTGTCTGTCAAGTCGGAATGGCCGGCTTCAAACAAATTACACCAGTGATAGACTTGTGTACGGCTTATAACATGCTCACCATATACACTCTGAAGTTCTTTATGAATTTCGGTAGGATTCAGACTTTTGGCGTTCAAAAAACGTATGACAGCTCTGATTTCCTCCTTTGACCAAGTTTCAAGGTGGGTCGCCATCTTTAAAATCGTCTAGAAATTCATTGTGCAAAATGATGCACTTCATAATTTCTGGGAATATCCGTAAGGAAATAAGGAATATCATGTCGTTTACAGAATTAAAAAATCTCCACTGGTTGCTGAGCAATGGGCATTTTTCGGTTATTTCTGAAAGAGCCCTCGTACTTCGACGAAATGGTGACAGAGAACAAGACCAATGGTCATATTAGGAAATTTTAAACTTTTATCAATCAATCATGGTTTGTTCTATAAACGCCACTAAAAATTGACAAATTTAAAAAATAAAGTTAATAAACGACATCTGACAAAAGATCCACGAGTAAAATAACAATATAAAGTGAAGCTACAACGAGGAATGTGCAGAAGGTCTCTCGCCATCTACAAATGTTTCGGGCATGTTGCAGAATCGTTTAGCTTTTGTTCTTGTATTTATTAGAAAGTGGATCAGTGAGCTTTATTTTCTTGCAGATGAAGCCGGCAAAACAAAACTAAAAAAAAAAGAAATCTGTTTCACTTGTAAATTACATATTCGCCTTCACATAAAAAAATTGATTCAATAATGTTCAGATGAACAATCGTATATTACAAAGGAACCGTGGAGACAAAGATTGATTGCCAGAGAAATTACAAAGAAATATAGCAAATTGTGTCAAATTGTGTGTGAAGACAAAAGATTATAAGAGAATTTACAGGCCTGCCCATACCACTCTCGTAATGGTCCAAAATATAGGCCTATTGGGTGACCATTTCTAAGTCAGAGTGTAGGTCTAACTGATGTAATCTTGACTACTTACCACAAAACCAGCTGCTAGAGCTGCATGCATGACAAATATAAAAACCATGACTCCAATTGCAATCTGTAGAAAAATAAAAGATAAAAAGATGAGGTGGATTTGGTTTGTTTTGTTTTTTTTTTTTGTTTTTTTAGGGTTGCAACACATTTAGGTTATATCAGTGCCAGTAAAAAGGAAGAAAATGGGATAGTAAAAAGTTCTAGAATTACACTTAAAGCACCCAAGAGAAAGTAAGACAAAGTGGAACTGGGAACAAATAGGGATCTGATGTAGATTCCAAAAGCAATCCACCAATGTACTTAGTCTGAGATCACCTATAAGTCTCATCTGGACACAAGCACAAAATCCAACAAAGAGGAATACACTCAAATGCTTACATTATACATAATACAAAAATAACAAATATAATTATACATAACGGAGAGATGATTTACAAGGAAAAAAATATCTCCTAAAACAATAACTATGCATTTGACTGTTTCCCTCCCAGCCAGGACTCCGGCCAGGGCAAGGACAAAACCAAGTAATCTCATTCCAAGACAAAGACAGAAATCATGTTGGAAAACAGACATAGGGGGATAGAAGACACAGTATGTACCTCCCTGCCCACTATGAGAGGTCAGGAACCCCACCCAGCAAGAGGCTGCTCTCTATCCACGAGGTGGATTTGGATTAAACAAAATAAAACAAACAGAATAGAAACAAATAAAACAAACAGGAAAAAACATAAAACATACACAATTCTTACCTTTTTATTCCCTTCGCTGACGGTGGGCCAAAAGGTCAGAAGCAGAACACTACCCGACATAACAGCGCCCACAACAACTAGTGTCCACTGTAACCATGAGATCTGAATGGCCCAGAGTACCTGAAAATGTTTTCATAAACATCAAAACTCTGGAGAAATGGTTGAAGTGGGTAAACATTTTTGTTTAATTACTGTTAACTTGAGCAGCTTTGCAATGAATCTATGCTAGTTTAGTGGCACATAATGAGAATCACGTGACCAAGAGTTAAGATGTCTTGCTTTTAACAAAAGTGTAGCCAGTGAAAAGATTGATGACTATTAACACAAACTCCGGCCCCCTTGAGCTAGGACAAACTCTGGCCCATTTGGGTTAAGCAAACTCTGGCCCTTTTGGGCTAGGCACTTTACAAACAGTAACCTTTCATCTCAGGACGGATATTGTAAGAATGCAATCACCAAAAGGACATCTGAACACAAATTTGTATACTGCGTGAAATGGAGATTTGGTTCCCTATGACCTACTGAATAAGGCATTGTCAATCTGATTAAGCATAAATAAACCATTGAAATGTCATATACTAATGAGTATAATTATATATTCGTTTTATGATAAAACATTAAAAATCATTTATACCTTTAAGGGATTTGTTGCTATGACAGGTCATATTTCTTAACCAAACACTGTACATTTTTATTCCTTGTACACTTCATTTTAAATGACGCAAAAGTTTTACAATTTTCTAATATACTATGTCTTGAGCTATCCAGTGAGATCCTAAGATGCAAGTACACTTATTACTATTGATACAGAAAGATTTGAGGCTCTGCAACACTAAGAACGTATATATCATGACGAGGGATAGCCATTTCGCAATCAGCACATAAAAATTTAACAAACTCACAGATATTGGAATATAGATGGCCAGTGAATACCCATAGACACAGATCATCTCAAGAAAGGAAAACCTGTCTCTGTATCCCTGCCACCACATCAAGCCAAACAAAACAAGGGGAATAAGCCACCAGTAGCTGAAGATTGCTGTTGCTGCTAATGTCACTATGTTGAGAAAAAGGGAGAAGATGTACTTAATATCTTTATGCATGTAATGCAATATATATATAAATAATAATATTAGATCTTTATTGTCCATAAAAATGGTAATTTGTCATTTAGTTATACTTGTTATAACGTTATACGGTAACTATAACATTGAACAGATATTCCTACCAATTCTTTCTCTCTACCTATCTTTCTCTCACGCATGTGCGAACACATATACACAACTTAAACAGATGCATTTCGTTTTCAATGTGTTACAATTGTGGCAATTCGACACAAAATGTTATCATCATTATCAATTGTTCAATCCATTTTCATCTAACATTAAAAAAATCAATCAGTCAATCAACTAACATGTCAGTCTGTGGTCCTTTTATAATAATAATAATAACAATAATAATAATAATAATAATAATAATAATAATAATAATAATAATAATAATAATAATAATAACAATAATAATAATAATAAGCATAGTATAATAACAATGGAGAGAATCATATTTCATTGGATGCGACTTATTCACTAGTCTGATATGCCCTAATAAATGTATACCTCCCATTCCAATAGAGTTGTTGAAGAGCAAAGTATATAGTTTTGTTTTGATTAAAAAAAAAAATCTTTATCTTAAAAGGTAAGTATAAACTTTTGTTTTGGTTAAAAAAAAAAAATCTTTATCTCAGTGAGTAGAGTGAATTGTTGAGTGGGATAATACAGGTAGAAGGCAAGTGCTAGACTTACTGTTAGAATAATCATCTTTAACAGCATTGTTTAAAAAATTTTTAAATATGGAATTTTGATTATCTTGAACAAACCCTTCTTATGCATAGTCCGTCAGAGCCATTGGGCCCATGTAGCCAGAGTTTATCCCAGTTTCTATAAAGTGAATTGGACAATAGAAATGGCTTGATATCACTGAGTACTTTCCACAAGATCTAACGAAAAAGATACTAAATCACTGCTGGGTGGACAAGAGTGTCAGAAAAAACAACAATCTAACGAATTCACTCGGGATTGATCTTGAGTCTCTTTGCCTGTGAAATGAGTACCCTCCTTATATAAAGCATAATGAATAAAATATTTCAAAATTACCTTTGTGAAAGTCATACCGCCAATGGTAATCGCCAGCTGAACTGAAATAATTTGCTAAATTCCCAGCTATAGCAGTTGTGAAAACAAGTGTTGTACAAATCCAAAATGGTCCTAAAATTAAGACAAATAAAATAATCAGACATTGATTTAGCATTTTACAACATGTAAAATTTGCCAATGGCAAACATTTCATTAAAAAATTGCAAGACGGCAGTACAAAAACAGACTTATACACTACACAAATCTTTACATTATAAACAGCAATAGGCTTGCAATCCTGCGGTGGAAAATGCATATTTGACTATAAAAGATGAAAAAAGTAGTCTACCAGAATTAGATGGCCCATGCAGCTGGAGTTTTCCCTGGTTTCTGGACCGTTAAACAAACACAGCAACAATTTCTCCCTATCCTTTGGATAGGATACAAGTCAACTGAAAAATTCTTTTTACCAGGCCTAACCAACCCAACTACCCAGTCAACAAAGTGACAGACAGAGTCTGAAACATGAATAACAGGATTTGAAAGCAGTTGATTACTCTGTCAACTGGCAATTCTCCCATGAAGGATAAGAAAAGCCATAATTTTGATTCTTATGAATAATTTCTGACAAAATCACATGAATACTTAGATAGGACCGTCATAAATTCATAATTAACTAACACAATGACCATTTACCACTCACTAGATAGACTTATCAAACTAACAAGTGAGAATTCAAAATAATGGGATTTAGCTTGGAGAAATATTGAAAGGACATCAAAGGAGGATAATGGGAATATGTTCCTACATGTAATTCTGAAAATATACTGAGCTACAATGCATTCTAGACATTTTTTAAAACTGTACGAGTATAAACACTGAGTGTCTCCCCATTTGAATCACATGGCATTATAAAATATGACCGTTTCTGAACGTCATTTTAATTGTCGACCACTAAAAAATGTACATTTCCACCTAACTAAATTACACAAACAAAGAATACATGGAAAAGCAACAAACAGGTAATTAGGCTTTCTATATTCTAAGAAATTTCTACAATTTGAGATATAATAGTGAAAAAATAAACATATTACTTGCAGGATGGCTATCTCTCAATTGAAATGCAGTGAGATGATTATTGAAAAGTACTTGAATGTAAACAAAAGTAATATACAGAATTTATAATATCAGAGCCACACCTTATAGGATAACATAAAAACCAGAACAGCATTTACCATAGAGGTCTGGGTTGGGTCTGATTTCTTTCAAAAGATAATTGTTCCCTGGTTTCGGCACCATGGAGCCCAGAATTCTCGTTCCAACTCGCTTGGTTTCCACATCAAAGAACTGTTGGTAATAGGCAAAAGTCCAGAATGATGCAGCTGAACTTGCCTTTTCCTCTTTCAAAAGCTGAACGAAGAAAGAAACAAAATATGTATATGATTAAAAATTTGAGGACACATGCCAGAAAAAAAATAAATCTCAACCGCATCCAGGATTGATCTCGGTCCATTTGCATGTGATGTGAGTGCTATACCAACTGAGCTATCAAGGCCCCCTCTTCCAAGTAAATACATAAAAGTGATTGCTAGGATATCTACTGTTCTATCATTATTAATATTTTAAAAAGTGTATATATATGATTTTTTGGGATGTTTTTTTTTCTTGTGTTTTTCTATCTTGCTTTGTCTGGCACTGTTTCATATTCACTTTTTCAGATCTTTATCTTACAAGAGTGCCTGCTCCCTAGTTTGTCATCTTAATTAATATGGCACTACACTATACTGTTTTTTTTTCTTTTTTTTATTGCCATGAACAACCAAGTCTTCAAAGCAATTTTTACCTTGGAAGTGTCCTCCTCAGCATCATCATCTGAATCCACTGCTGAGTGTGGAAAATTTGTGAATTCATGGGTCTTCCCTTTGCCAGAATCACCTGATGAATGTGGAATATCTGGGTGGACAAAATTCAAAAATATTCTTTATCATCTATAGATCAAAAGGAATATAATTTTATGCTTTATTCATATTTTGTTTCTTTCCTTTTCTTAGCTGCAACTTTAAAACTTGTTGACTTTGAAAAGGTAGTAAGTAAAAAACAAACACAAAGTTACAGATAATAACACTGAAATTCATAACACAGTTGCCTTGGAGAGGTTATGTAAAAAAAAAAAGAAAGAAAAAAAGAGATCAGTTAGGTTGCTTGTCTGCTGTGAAACATTAATTAATTCAACAACAAATAATGAATTCCTTCATTTTCATATAAAGGACAATCATAACAAATATTCAAATTCCATTGATACTGAACATAAGCGAGTTAATCAGTGATAATTAAGTTCCTCAGCAACTCATTAAAAAGGTTTATGAATAAAATGAGAAAGGAATTTAAATAGATCACTAAGACCAACCACCACAATTAATTATTCAAATTCTAGTAGCATTCCTGTGCTCTATATGAAACAAATGCCAGGACTGTTTTAGCCAGAAGCATATGTTGGTGTCATACAAAAAATATTGAAATATAAATGCCATATTTTAATGAAGAATGTCATGAAAAATTAGAAACCGAGATAGGGTAAACTAGAACCAAGACGAAATGAATGAGCAAGTCAAGAGGAGGAAATGGAGATGCCTTGAGAAAGCCAACAACAAATGTTACATGGAAATTTTAAACATTCAACATGGAACCCACCAAGAACAAAGAAAAGACAATGCTTAGAAATAACTGAAGGACGGATGCAATGACTAAATTAAAGAGGGAAGGAATTAAATTGTGAAGACTGTACAGAACTGATATATTAGAGGCTAATTGTCAAAGACCTAAATATGCTCCCATTAGAGTCAGTGATCATAGTTCTATGCCCTTCTCTGTAAACATTTGACCTTTGATTTCTTCTTATATGAGGACAGTGGTCAAGATATGCACCAAAAATAATGTGACAATCCAAAATTTTCTTTAACCATTATTTCATCGCATATCATCACTCACCCTGGAAATCCAAGGTGTCCATCCCACCATCTTCTTTATCAATCTAAAAAGATAAAAATGATCATGATACATAAATACATAAATTCAAGTTGTATAAGCATTTTAGTAATAGTAGGTACACCTTGCAACTTATAATTTATTGCATTAGTTGCTATTAGTATTAGGACAAAATTCACAGAGGGGAATTCAAGGAGGAGAGCAGGTCTTTAGAGTCTTTCTCTCTCTTTTTCTCTGTGTGTGTGTGCGCGTGCGTGTGTGCGTATGTATGTAGGATCTTTTGCAAATTTTTTAATGCACATTTTCAATTTTGGCCATTTAAAAAATTAAATGGTAAACCCTCTTAATTTATCATAAACACTCTTTTCAACAGCATTGGAGGTGATCATGGATTAATTGATTGAACAACAACAAATCTAAAATTGTATTTTCTATTCGGTAAAACTGTGGCTGAATCCTTTTTTACATGTTAACAATAGCATGTGACGATGGCTGCATGTTCCGGAATGTTTTGAATGGTATGATTAGTTTAACAGTGATGATAATGGCAATTTGTCAAAAAGGAGGAAAATGTATCTGCCCATCGGTCAAACTCAAACAAAATCATAACACAAAATAACATAGATTTGTATATAGCATTACTACTTCTAGTGTACAACTAATCTTAATAGTAGAGATGCAACTTACTTTATGCACACATTTAATGAATTGTCCATTCCTGAGCATGATTTTTAAAAAAATATCTTAGACTCAAGAGATTTAAAATTAACTTTTGGTCAAAAGGCCTGAAAATATTTGTTTTAACTTGCTTTATCTTTGTTACTGTAGCCCAGTGGTTACGGTCTTACAAATAGGACTCAAGTGTTTTTAATAAATTAAAATTGTAAAACATTGTACAAAGGTAAAAAAGGTTAACAAAGTTGAGCATCCCTTATAATTGTAACAGATTAATATCATTTTTCAATAACCATATGACGATAAATGTAATAATGTATTAATTTGAAATTTTTATTTCTCTCTTTATCAATGTAAATGCATTGTCCTCGATAAGACAATTATTTAGATATACAATATAATGTAAATAACTCCATATTGACTGTATTAGCCATTTTAACGGCATGCGATTTCGATCACAACTTTCCAATGGTAATTTTGGGGTAAAAATCAGTCTGAAATTTCAACTTTGAACTGTCAAAACTATATTTCTAATAAAGATAGAGAAACAAAATTCAAACTGTTTTGTAATCAGCAGTGATGATAATCTTCCACAAATCCGCGGAATTCCTTGATTTTAGTATTTTTTCAGAAATATTCTGCTGTTTTTGCCGTGTCAAACAATTTCCGCTAAGTGGTAATTCATCTGAAAAATCAACGTTACGTCTTGTGTCATTTTTTGACACCTCTGCTCAGCTGCATGATTTTTGGTGACACTCCCATGCCATGGCGTTAGTCTATACAAACTGGTGCCAGATGTGAAAAGTGAAACAATACCCAAGAATCAATCGGAGTGGTCCCTCTCTCCCACTCTCTTCCATATTTTTTTCTTAGCCAACCGTCTAACATAGAATAGAATAGAATAGATGGTATCGACGTCGTTTGATTAGGCCACTGGCCGTGTCGCCGAGTCTTTCCAGTCATTGAATGTCTTGTTCACAACAGATCTAATGCATTTTCCTACCTGATCTTGTGATCAGGGGTTAGTCTACACTGTACTTTCTCTACCGATCTTTTGATCATAGCTATTTTGAGTGGGAGGCACTTCTACACTATGCATATATAACTTTCCATCACAGCATCTAATCTATTCTTGAAAGCATTGAGGCTCACGTTTCAACGACATTTGCTGGCAATGAGTTCCAACGTTCAATAACTCTGTGTAAAAAAGTTCTGTCGAAGGGTGGTTTCAACTCTGGCTTTCAGAAGTATATATGAGTGACTGATTTTTTGTCTACTGTGAACAGTCTATTCTGAGTCGTGTACAAGCAATGTGTGAACTTATAGGTCTCAATCATATCACCTCTCAAACGTCGATAGACCAGACTTGGCAGTCCTACTCTTTTCAGACGTTGTTCATAACTCAAGTCCTTGAGTCCATCAACGACCTTTGTTCTCGCCTAAGCACACTCTCTATAAGCTTCTTATCCTTTTCAAGATAAGGTGCCCATACACAGTTTCCGAACTCCAAATGCGGTCGAACCAAAGCTGTTTTTATAGATATCACTCGGTAATAGTAATAGTAATAAATAGTAATAGAGAGATAATATGTAACAGTAAGTTAGGCTGATCTATTAAGTAATCAAATTTGTTCTTTTGATGGAATATGTTTTGCAATTGATTAAAGATTCTTATTTATAAACTGCATAACCACAAGCTTCCAGTAATGCACACACGAGCTGGGTATGTAATATAAAAACAAATGGAAGTGTCAATTGCCAAGGAGTGAGTCCTTGGTAGTTGACAGTTCATCAACTGCCAAGGAGTCAAATTGGAACTCTTCAGCTGCTTGTGGTGATTTCAGTCGAGCCTCCATTTGCGCGCATACGAATCTCGAATCACGTCACTTTCTACTTTCTTCGATTCACTCATTCCTTGTCAATCGTTGTGGAAAGGATCAAGTCAACACTTGTTGGCATTTGTTTTTACTTTTTATGTCTTTTTACGAATTCCAAGACAAGTTAAAATTCAAAACAAAAATTACTGTTGATTTCGGATTCAGCAAAAAAAAACAAAAAAACAACAGAATGACGAAGTGGCAAATCTCTGCCAAGCCCTAAATTAAAAAAGAAAAGTAAGATTTCCTTTATTTTAAAGGAAATATACTGCACATCGTCTTAATAAGGAACAATTAATGTAAAACATTTGTGCAACAAGATCAATCCGTGGCAGTTAATAGTAAATAGTTGATGATTTACCAACTGGCAAAGGTCCGTGACAAAAAGAGGAAATATGAGAGAGAGAGAGAGAGAGAGAGAGAGAGAGAGAGAGAGAGAGAGAGAGAGAGAGAGAGAGAGAGAGAGAGAGAGAGAGAGAGAGAGAGAGAGAGAGAGAGAGAGAGAGAGAGAGAGAGAGAGAGAGAAGAGTAAAAGAGAGTATTAATTAATATTAATAACATCACTCTGTGGCAATACATCACTTCATGACACTAAAGGTACTCTGTGGCAGTTAAAAGTACACATACGTAGTTGATGAAAGGCACGGTCTTTGGCAATTGACGATTTGACAATTGTCAAGGTCCTTGGCAATTGACGCTACCAAAACAAATACCCCCTACTGTTGCCGTTGGCCAAAAAGTTTATCATCGGGCGGCATTATAATCATACACAGCGTACACAACGACAACAGTTTAGTTGAGACGGTATCTCATTCCTGACACCTGCTGACCCGGTCACGGTGAGCGGTCAATCACCGAGAGGAATTTACCTAACGGGGATTGCCGTTTCACTCAATTTAACAATGTTTTGTTTTATTGTCTGTTAGACACCCATATTGAATGAGTTGAAATATCACTACTTGGTATAAAAGTTTATATTTTCTACTTTTACTGTGTGTTTTTTATTTTTTCATAGTATTACTAGATTTCTCAATATAAGTTATCAATGGACGGTAACAAATTACACAAAAAATATAGCGGGTGCAACATTTCAAAAATTAGAGAAAAAAAAACGTTGCTATGGATTTGTCTGAATTTTATGTATTATAAAGACAAGATGTAAATACTTCTCCTCACAAAAAAACGTATTTTTCCTCAACAAAAATATATCCGCTACGAGCAGTCAAACTCGTCAGTGTAGTTTGGGGCTGGTCTTTAACTGCATTGCGTTGATGACAAATCGCATTTTATTCATATCATTGATAATGCCGGATGCTCTTTTTTCCCAATTTTGCTGTTGTTTGGTGACAGGTCTCTGTGCCTTGTTCTCCAAGAAGTCTAAGTCTAAACTTATATTGAGTGATGTGTGGTATGCAGTGGTACTCAAGGAGGTGTTGTTTTGGGATTATTTTGTTTGGAAAATATTTTCTGTATGTATCCGTGTAATGTTTTATTGCACTTTGAATATATTGGATTGTGTCTGCTTTGATTGATTTTGTGTGTGAAATAAAGTTGTGCACATGACTATAGGCCTTGTTTATATTGTCGAAAATTAATCCAATACTGCAAGCGTCGTCAATGATGAGTGGGTCGTGGGTGCAGTTCTTTGTTTGTTGGATAATTGTAAGTGTAGACTTTTTCTTGTAAGTATTTGTGGCAGTGGTTGCCAATGAATGATCTGCTGTGGTAAGCCTGTTGTGTAATGCGGTATTCTGTCCAATTCAGAGGCAATAGGACCATGGGTGAAAGTTCACCGGAAAAATCCGGCATGGCCGGATTTTTATTTTTGGAAAAGAGGTCTCGCCGTTTTTTTTTTGTCTGGCCGGAATTCGAAAATGAAAAAAACCGGCATTTATATAATTAACCGCACTTCTGTTTTTTCCTCTTATTGGTAGTTGCAGGATTTTTTTTTTTTCTGAGCACCTGCCTTTGCAGGATTAGTATCATTGAGTAACTTTCACCCATGAATAGGACCATCCCTGAGGGTCAGTGGCTCGTGCATGAGATTTGAAAGTCTCTCCTGCGTTTTGGAGTTTGTTGTTATATTCTACTCTGTCGATATCAAACATGCAAGTGCAACCCGTTTCAAGGTTGATTTATTTATTATTAGCGTCTTGGCAATGAGAAAATACAAAGAAGCTAATGAGTCGTGTGTTCAATGTGCTTTATAATGTGTACTTTTTACACATAAATTATGAGTGTGCTCCTTGCTTGTCCAATGCCGTGTCAGTCCCATAGACTAAAAGAATGTCATTAGAATAATTTGAACATTTAAATGGTTTCTTGCGGGCACGTTTCTATTTCTGTGTTAAACAAATCATACCACATGTCCTACATAATGAATTCACTGCTTGGTTATGACTTGCAATTGTGTGGTCCATGCTGTAACAGAAAATTCAAAATTGACTGAGCGATGTAAGCAAGATATAGTGAATTAATGAATAAAATGAGTTTTAACACACTCTGTATTACTTCTCATATCCATGCATACATAACAGCGTACATAAAATTTGGAAAAAGAAAAACCAAATACTTCACCCAATTTGGTGAAAGAAGGAGGGGGGGGGGGGGGGGGGGGGGGGGGGGGGGAGGAAAATTCTAACAAGCAGTTGAGCTAAGTTGAGGCCCAACACACAATGTCATTTAAAATTAAACATTAGCAAGATAATTCAAATTATGCAATTTAAAAATCAAATTAACTCATCATTGAAAAAAAATAAAAAATAAAAATATAATTAACAATAAAACCGCAGCGAAATATTACGTTTCAAGAACAAGGCTAAAGAGGTAATATCATTATTACCTGACCTACCGCGGAAAAATAATCATTACAAAATAATGAAAACTGAAGAGTAAATGAAACTTACCTCATTTCGTAGTAAAACTTGTGCCTTGTGAATCACACCAAAAAAAATTTGAAGTTTATAGCAACGTTTTTTTAGAATCCTGAGGTAATTACAAGTAATTTTATTTAAATGTTATAGAAAAATAGGTGAATTTGAATCACAGCTTGTGAAATAAGTACTGGAGATATTGAAATAAAAATTGGACCGATGGAAAGAGGAGGTCTGCGAGAATTCTTTGCATTTTGGGTGGAATTGCATCGTCACGAAGATCGTGAGGTTAATTGGTACGGAAATCACCCATTGGTATCACCCAATGCACGTCAAATCTACGTTCTGGGAATTGATATTGGCTGACCGCTGTTGACCCCGGTTACCTGTCGGGTGAGGTTACGTCGGCGCTAGGAACAGCGGGAAACTAAACGGTCAGATTTATAGTGCAGTTTAGACGCCGTGCATAGAGCTCTAAAATGTTTAATTGGAAATGACAATTCGTAAAATTATATTTACAAAATGTCACTCTGTATCTAATGATTAGAATAGATGTGTTTTAGAATTTAGAAGTTAGCTTAACTAGACTTGGACTCTCTGTACTGTAAAAGTAAAAGTAAAATTGACTACAATTTTCAACGGAAAGACATATCAATATCAATGACTTTGGAACCGATTGTCGTAGAGAAACAAATAAGGTAACAAATTAAATATTATTTCATGTCCCACCCATCTGATTGGGTCAAATTACCAAATTAAGATAATTTGAGTTTAAAGGATCACAATTTAAAAAAGTAAAAAAAAAAGTAAAAATAAAAAAGCGCCTGACGACTCGTCTATAAAAATAATTTTTAATATAATCTTTGTCTTATTTGTGCTCTTTTAGTTTGATTTTCTTCATATTATAAGCACATTTTTCGGGAAAATGTCCCCACTATCCTTAATATGAAATTTTAATAGGTTTTCCCTCATAATTTCTTACTTCATATTCCTCCGAATCCACGTCAATCATTGTTGATGTCGCCATATTGTTTGTATCAATAACTAAAAAAGATGTCGTTTCCTATTTTTCGCCATCATTATGAAAACAAAACAAATTTAACTTAATTTTCAAATAATTATAAAGTAGGGAACAAACAATCAAATTAAATATTTAGGTTGTCGATTTTTTTCTAAAATAAATCACTATTTTCTTACTTTGCCGAAAACAATATTGCTTGAATTATTAAAAAGTAGTTTTAACTTGTAGCCTCTATATACGATTCGACTTTTTAACTAAGTTTTCAAGGACATTATAAACAACAATGGCTTCCAGTGGCATGAAAGTTGCAGGAAAAGCGAAAGTAGGAATTCTAAGAAAAATAGGTAGGTAATGGTATTTTAGTTGTCTTTTTTTTATTGTATTGAATGAGCTGGTATGCATCTTATAAGGTGTTGGGAATGAGAAGCGAGCGCATAGGTTTTTGATAAAAAAAATAAAAAAATTCCAAGTCCACCAAGGCCAAGGCCAAGAATATCATCACGGTCACGAGATGAATTTTTAATTCAGAAAAGTGAGTGCAGCAAGCAGGCACTTATGTTGGTAACAACAAGATATGAAGTGAGTAGAAAAGTGCCAGAAGACAATAGAGAATAAAAATTTTTTTTTTTTGCCAGGCGGAGTTGTCGTACCAATAAGGTCGCAGGTTCAAACCCCACCACCGCCGCGAAAAATTTTTTTTTTTATTCTCTATTGTCTTCTGGCACTTTTCTACTCACTTCATATCTTGTTGTTACCAACATAAGTGCCTGCTCCACTCACTTTTCTGAATTAAAAATTCACCCCATACACCGGAGCATACCATAATTAGTGCAAAGAATAGAGATAATAAAGTAGAGTTTTGTTTCACAGCTTGTTCTATTTTTATTTTTTACATTTTCCACACCATGACTCTGACTCTGATCCAACGTTTTCATTCCTTCCCCTTCCTGTTTGTCACATATTCCTGTTACAATAATTACAACGCAGAGCAGGTGTTCCTATCTCCCTGTTCCTAAGGTTGTTCTATTTTGTTTTGAATATTAATTTGATTCATTCATTACAATAAAATCAAAACGAAGTGAAAATGGCGGCGGATACAAATAGGAATGTTTTTCAAGCATTTCAAGGGCCCTCAACAACATGAAAACAGTTCAGACTTTATTGATCTCCAGCCAGTTCATCTTTCAGATCCGTCACTCTTAGAATGAAGTTCCAACCCTACATCAGGTAAGTCCCTTCTGAATCTATTCTTGCTTTTTTTTTTTTGTTAGGGTTAACCTCTCTTTCAAGTACTATAGGTCACATAAAGATACTGCACTACTTTAACAATTATTAGTGCGAATCAGACTCAGACATGCAGTGTAGCACAAATCTTAGCCAGTAAGTGTTGACAGACACCAGGCCAGCCAGCCGTATCACTTTTCCTATAATATGCCACGTCTGGCAGGGAGCTGATAAAATAACTGTGTGTTTGTCCTTGGTTTGAGAAGCTTATCTACTGTACAATTTTGAGCATATAGGGTCACGTAAAGCACTTATAGTATAGGGTCTACTCTGGATTCACTTCCGGAAAGATGTATTTTAATCAACGAACATGCAGTCGGTAAATCCAATTCTAATACATATTGAGAAATTCATGTATAGTAAGTATGCAAACAGACCACCCTGTTCTTTCATTTTGCTGTATCATATGTTCCATTTATTTGCATCATTCTCTACAGATGTGTGCCGCGAAGACCTTGCTGATCTCAATTATGAATCTTCCCTCATTGATGATCCCAATGTACCATATTCAAGTCATTTAAATGCACCAAGCTTACCGAGTTTATCTGGTAATTTTTTTTTCTTTTATCAAGCTTAAGTTGTATCTTATGCTGTCACCCTATAGTGATATGAGGCCTGACCAGTCAGAACACTGTTCTCATGACGCCGAGTTCCATCTACTACAATACCGATTTTGATGTCTTGGTATGATGCAGCCTGGATGCTATTCCATATTCATCTTTGTGACAGCACAGCAGTTGTCAAGTAGCACTGTTGCTGAAATGACCTATGTCTAAAGTAACGACAACAATCAGATGAAACGAAGAGGAATGGTGTATCTTAGGTGTCAAGTACCGGTATATTGCTTTTGCTGAAATTGAATTTTAATACAATGAATAGAAAAATAAATGCCTATCAAGTGAATTGCTGTTCCTGTTTCTATTTCAGATGTTTTGTGCCAATCAGGGACCTTTTTGATACCATCAACAATCAACTTTCTAAGATATATACTCCAGACATGAACCTTACAGTGGATGAGCAATTAATCCCATGGAGGGGGAGAGTCAAGTTTCTTCAATATTTACCCAGCAAACCGGATAGGTATGGATTGAAAATATTCTGGATATGTGATTCTAAGACTGCTTATCCACTGAAAGCAATTCCCTATCTTGGAAAATATGGAGAAAGGAGGACAAATTTAGGAAGAGAAACTGTCAAGGAATTAGCTATGCCATATTGAAAAAGTGGTAGAAATATTACTTTTGATAATTTTTTCACGGACAAAGAGCTTTTGTTATGGCTCAGAAAGCAAGGATTGACAGGAGTTGGGACAGTTCGTAGAGACAAACGTTTTCTTCCTGAGAAATTTAAACATGGCAAGGATTTGAAAAAAATCAGAATCAAGCTTTGCTTTCACCTTTCAATTGTCTTTAGTTAGCCATAAATCAAACCACAAGAAAAATGTAATTGTTTTGAGTTCAATGCACAATTCTAAGGATGTTGATGACGAGCCCAAATGAAAACCTGAAATGGTGAAGTACTATAATCAAACAAAAGGTGGAGTTGATACGTTTGACCAAATGTGTCACAGTCTGACAACCAAAAGAAAGTGCCGAAGGTGGCCAATGGTGATTTTTTACAACCTGTTGGACACGGTAGGTATTTCATCTCAAATAATTTATAGGGAAATTTTTCCACAAAGCGCTCTCGCAAAGGAAAAGAGAAGGGCAGAGTTTCAGGAGGACTTGGCAAGATGCCTATTGCAGGATCATCTTTCTCGCAGATTAGCAAAGCTGAGGAAGCCTAACATTATGTTAGAACTCTCAATCCACCATGTTTGTGAAGTATGGAAAATCACCAGACCAAACCATTCTGAACAAATGAGACAAACTGCTAGTGGTACACCATCAAACAAGCGAAAAGGAGAGCAGGGGAGATGCTGGGACTGCCCAAGGAATAAGGACCGGAAATTTAGAACTTCATGCAGTTCATGTGGCAGATTTGTTTGTAAAGAGCACTCACTTCTCGTATGCAAGTCCTGTTGAGAGTGATAACAAGAGATAATGGGAGGCAGAGAGTTGAGAGAGGATGACAAACTGATAGACAGACAAAAAGAAATATTTTGGACCCTGGTAGACCAAAGGAAGGGAGGGGGAGGGGATTGGCATGCTGCTCAATGTTACATTCTTCACTATATATTCTCGTCATTCAAAGTCTTTTCTGACTGGTAAGTTTGCTTTGTTATCAAAATTATGAAAGTTAATTCTGTTATAATGCCTTTTTAAAGTTATTATGTTATTACATTTGACTTGATATTTTTGTTGCTACCCTATTAAATTTTGATTTTGAAACTAATTTCTTCCAGTTGGTTACGAGAAGAAATAAATTTAATTCATGTTTCATATTTTAAAAAAATTAACTGATATGCGTGTAATATATGCGTGTAATATATCATACATATCAAAAATTAAAATAAAATAAAAGTTGCCACAGTGTTATATTTCACTTGTTCTAAAGATAAAATTTAATTTCAATAAAATTCACTTGGTTTTTTTAAAATAAAACTCATTATGGTCTCAGTTTTACTTATTGTGTTATTGTTTTTCTATATCATGTGTGTTTTGTATCTACATGTATATAATACTATCAAAATAGGTTAATGAAATCCTTTTCTGTTTATTGCTTGTTTATATAAGTATTTGATTTAGTTGCTCATGTTTTCTCTATACATAGGTTGGGGTGTAAAACCACCCCATAGGATTGAAATAGGAATGTTCCATTTTTTTTCTCTTTATTGTCATGGGGTGGTTTTACACCCCATCGGATATGAATAGGGTATCTGACATTTTATACCTATATAACCCAAAATATATCATACTGATATAAATGATACTTTGTGGTCACAATTATCATATAACAATTAGCGATTACATAAAATTTCAACTTTCTAGCTCAAAAAATAAAAAAGTTATTGGTGAAAAACATAGGGCTGGGGTGTAAAACCACCCCATGGAGTGGAATAGGGTTAACTGCTGGTCAAAAATTATTTCGCGATGGTGGTGAACGAATCGGCAGTCTCAAGAAGTGGGTGAGAGAGGGATCTAGAAATGACTTTGGGTTTGAAACGAATATTTTTGTGTTCGTGGATAGCTCACACGGTAGAGCCACGCTCTCACCTGCCAGGCGGAGTTGTCGTACCAATAAGGTCGCAGGTTCAAACCCCACCACCGCCGCGAAAATTTTTTTATTCTCTATTGTCTTCTGGCACTTTTCTACTCACTTCATATCTTGTTGTTACCAACATAAGTGCCTGCTCCACTCACTTTTCTGAATTAAAAATTCACCCCATACACCGGAGCATACTCAATGTATCAATCGTTTCTATGTTATATGTTTGTGATGAGAATATTGGCTATTAAGCTTAACTGCTGGTCAAAAATTATTTCGCGATGGTGGTGAACGAATCGGCGGTCTCAAGAAGTGGGTGAGAGAGGGATCTAGAAATGACTTTGGGTTTGAAACGAATATTTTTGTGTTCGTGGATAGCTCACACGGTAGAGCCACGCTCTCACCTGCCAGGTGGAGTTGTCGTACCAATAAGGTCGCTGGTTCAAACCCCACCACCGCCGCGAAAAAATTTTTATTCTCTATTGTCTTCTGGCACTTTTCTACTCACTTCATATCTTGTGGTCACGAGATGGTGACATTGACAGTGACAGTAGTCAGTAGTGACTTCTGACTTCATTCTCATCCATTAAATATAAATAAAAATATTAAATATAATCATTTCTCATGCATGTCATGTTGTCATAGTCCATAGGTCATGAGTCATAGTCAGACAGGGGAGGGCTTCCGAAAGCTCCTCGTCCTAAGGGAAACAACCCAAATATTCCCTCAACTTCAAATAGTCTATCTAATCCCAGGAGTGTTGCGGTTATCCGGAGTGGACTGTAATTATATCAGAAAATCCTGTAATAATGAATTATTTCAAATCCCATGTTAATGTATCGCAATATTATCCTATATATATATGCATTTATATTGGGATGGCAATGTACACAAACCTATCAAATCTCATAATCCATAATCCAACATATTGCAGTGGTACGGAATTTAAGGTGGGGTGGGAGAAGTAAAAGAAATGCCTTTGCTTTATTTGTTCTTTTTTTTTTTTTGGGGGGGGGGGGGGGGGGGGGGCAGCATTATTTTAGAAAATGGCCCTTTTTTTTTTGTCAACATATAACATCTACTGAAAAACATAAGAAAAATTGCTCTTCTCGGCAAGGGCTATGTAGAACGTATCGGCATGTTCATATTGAATAATTGAGTGGGGGGGGGGGGGGGGGGGGGGTATTTCCTTTATCATGAGGAGCTTTTGGAGGGCCTCCCGAACGGCTGCCATAAAATTTATAATTATAATTATTTCTAAGAGTAAGCTTCTTTTTGTCAGTCGAGGATCGTAAATTCCTATTTGACACATATATTTCTAACATACTTTTAATGTAGTCAGGTGCTTCATCATTTAGGCTTTTAAAACAAAACAGAGCAATCTTAAAAATGATTCTTTACTTGACAAGCAGCAGTGCAGCTCATACAGAATAGGCAGGGAATATGCCATTCTCTTTTGTCTTGTCACTAATTTAGCTGCACTATTCTGTAGGACCTGCTAAGCGCGAGATTTTATCATGGCTTTTGTGAGGTAAAAGACCATTCATTGCAATAGTCTAGACGTGATAAAACAAGAGTTGTGATGAGTGTCATTGTTGCATTTTTAGTAAGGAAATCTCTAATAGTGGATATTTTCTTAAGATTATTTGTAAGAGTTTTACAGAGGCTGCCTACCTGCATTTTCATAGAAAAATCATGTTTCAGGAATACCCGGAGAGTTCTAATATCTGTCAAGGGCTGAATTGGACAACCATTTATATTCACACTTAAATGTTCCCTCAAGCCATTTCCGCTTTTATTTCTAGGTATAGCATAACTTCTGTCTTTCATCATTCAATTTCAACTTATTCGTTTCCATCCAACATTTTACGTCTGCAATGCAGTTCTCGACAGATGATATCAATGAAGGAATATTGCCTGGAACATCAAATCTGTGTATAGTTGTGTATCATCAGCATAACAGTGATAGGAAATTTCATTTCTTACAAAAATTTCGGAAAGAGGTTGAGTATACATGGTTAAAATAACTGGACCCAAGACTGACCCTTGTGGAACACCATACTGAAGGCAGAATTCATTTGATCTAGCCATATTTATCTTGAAACCTTGTTTCCTACACTCTAAATATGACAAACCATTCAATCACTGATCCTCTGATCCCAAATGTTATATTCAAACGTTTGATCAATATTGAGTGGTCAATTTTGTTAAATGCAGCTGATAGATCTAATAAAGCCAAAAGAGATACATTATTTACATCTAAATTGTGAAGAATGTCGGTACTAAGTTTTACAAGGGCAGTTTCAGTGCTGTGGTTTGATTTATAGGCAGACAGGAAATGCTCTCTAAGATTATTACAATTTACATGAAGCAGCAGATTTTTTAAGACAATTCGTTTATAGTTGAAAGTAATTAAAATTATGATGATGTCTTGCGGTCGTGCTAGTAGTCATAATGGTAATGATAATGATATAAATTTTAATGAATGGTAGTTAAGGTAACAATTGGTGATACTATTATTCATACAAAGTATAAATAAAAGGAATTCATTAATTTGCAAATAATTGATCAATTCAATACGATAATGATGGAGTACTGGTAGTTGTAGTTGTGATAGAGTTGATGAAGCGGTAGTGGTGGTGGTGATTGTAGTGATGAATATATGGTGAGTGGCAATGGGGGCTGTAGAAGTGTATTAAGGATGAATATGTGGTCATGGTTGTAGTCGTGGTCATAGTGTTGATGATAGTGGTTGTAGATCTAACATATTATTATAACAAAATACATTGATAGTTGAAGTACCAACCCCTATTTTTAATTACAAGTACATGGTGCATTCGATAATAATTACATTCACCTTGACCTTTTCAAATCGAGAACTGTTCAGATTACATTGTGCATTAAGTGTGTTCTTAAAAGGTCAAGGTGGTAACTCACTCATTTGCATGATTTTTATTAATTCCTCTGAGCTCTTTATGTATATTAAAAAAACAAAGCAAGTTGACTTAATTTACACATTTGGCTGTTTTAGATTATATTTTGGTTAGAAGTGAGAATGAAGAAAATTCTAGGATAAAACGTGACAAAATGTTTAAATGTAACTAATGTTAAGATGGTTTTCAAGACAATGCTGATGTGTAATAAAGCTCACTTAATGAAGAAAGGGATGCAAGGTTTTTATTTTTTATATGCCCGTCTTATCTTCACTCAGCATGTTTTCATGGTTTTGATTATTTCTACGTAGACGATTATAAGCCTTGTTGAATGCGAAGTGGCTTTAGTAGTGTCAAATATTGAATAAAAAAGACAAACAAGCTAGCACCTATTGGTCAGTATTGGTGGATTTTCACTCTTGTTCGTCAGTATGCTAAATGCCAAAATATCTGAATTGATGTCATCTGAAAATGCAAAAAATGCAAAAAAAACTTCCTAAAAGAACACATACACACAGACACACAAACACACACACACACACACACACAACACACACACACATACACATACAACTTTCAATCTTTTTTCTTTTTTTTAAATGATAATTACGATTTATTTTTCTGCATTCCATTCTTAATTGTAATCTTTATCTATTAATGTCTATAATTAATATTATTGTTAATTATCGCCACCACCATTATCACCAAACATACTTATACTATTATATTATCAGTCTGATTTTTAGCGGTTTTGCTTGAATATTTTCAGTTGGTGGCTTGTCATAAAGTTTATTGATATTCAAGAGATATTGAACAAAACATGTGCTGTCGCACATTAATCAGTACTGACCAATAGCCATAGCCAGCCCCCTCCCTGCCGTTTCATTGGACCTGAGGTCACTGTATTTGAGATGCACTGCATCAGCTGCAAAGTGTAAATCTCAAGTGAGATTATGTGATAGCAGCAATATGAAACCATTGTTAAAATTGGAGTGTAAATTTTACTGTTAGTGTTATTAGAATATTAATTAGGTAGCCTAATAATAATAATAATAATAATAATAATAATAATAATAATAATAATAATAATAATAATAATAATAATAATAATAATAATAATAATAATAATAATAATAATAATAAATAATGTTTTCTTTTCTCATTAATTATGATTATTATTACGAAAAATTCATTCTACTATTAAATGATTGTGCGTGCAACTCTTTTTCCACTGAACTAAATACACAATCTTGTATTTTTCTTTAATAAAAGCTTCTTCCTGTTTTTCATTCCCAACAAGACACGAATTAATCTTATTGTTTTTCATTGTTATTCACCCTCTATCCTTTATGTATTATTATATACCAAGTTCAAGAGTCATACTCAATCCTCAACAACCAAAACACCAAACATGGGATTGAACAAGATTTAATATATATGTTTCTGCTCGAAGCTCGAAGAAATAAATAGCAATATGAAATTGAATGTAAGCTTTAATTTAATTACGAAAACAGATAAAATGGACATTTTGGATTTCCCCTTTATCAACAAACAGGATGAATAAAACAGATAAATGGGAAACCCAAAACGTCCATTTTATCTGTTTTCGTAATTAAATTGAAGCTTAGATTCAATTTCATATTGTTATTTATAACAAGATTTAATATGAAACTAATACTAAGACACTAGTTTATTAACCATGGCTTCTTCTGAACATCAGTTTAGTCTACTTATAGCACTTGTTAACAATTCTTTGCTGAAATTGTATTCTTAATTTTGTCTACAATCTAATTTCAGGAAGCTACTTCAAAATCATAGTTGATGACTACAAACTTGTTGGTAAGGAGATCCTCCAGGATATGTCAGATTCGCCCATCAAAGCTTCAGTGTATGGAATCACTCTTGCCGCAGCAGCGATAATGGCCAAAGCAAATCCTTCAGAAAGAGATCTGGAAGATACTTTAATTAACAATGCCCAAGAAATTTCGTTAGTTGGTGCTCCAATTCGCAACAAAAATTCTGACAAATTTATTGACAATCTAAGATCTGCTCAAAGAGATGGACGACTTCATCATACAAGTTTTGGACTATTTTCATGTGTATGGATCAGTGAATATCGTCATGAATTAGATTTATATGAAGCTCAGTGCAAATACACTAAAATTCCGTGGTATCAGTGGCATCGTCAAATTGTAGATATTGGATTTCTTGGTAAATTTATCAAAATGTCACAGGCAATGGAAGACTATGATGTAAACAACGAGGAGTGGAATACGAATGATAAATCTTGATTAGTATATTCATGGAAGTGTGTGTGTGTGCGTGGTGTGTGTGTGGGTGTGTGTGTGGGTGTGTGTGTGTGTGTATGTGGAAAAGACTATGAATGTGTACGTATGACATTTTGCATTTTTTTATCAGAACGTTTCAAAATCAGTATGGAATGCAACTTGATATTGATTTCATTAAATGAAGCCAAACTAATTCATCAATGCACCTGCCATTTTTTAGATTTATTTAAACAGCATTCAATATTCTTTTAATGCTTTTTTTTCTTCTTACCACACTTCCCCTCCTCTAAAATCTTCCCCACCCCTCCCCTTCTCTTCCATGGTGAGCCATGGGGTTGACTTAACGCTGTCTTCTCTTTAATTTACTTTATCTGTTTTGCTCTTCCTCTTTCTGCCCGTCCTCGTCTTGGAATGGGGTTACTTTGTGGTCCTATCAGAACCTGGCATTGTTTGGCTGAGACTGAGAGGATAACGGTTAAGGTAGCCATAGTTGTCAGCAGGGAAGGGTTGATCAGAATTTTTTTTCTCTTTGAAAATGATTTCCTCATCAAAAATTGTTACTGTTCTTCTGGTTTTATTTTGTAAACTTTTTAGTGTACTCCTCTTAGTTGTACCCTGTGCTTATGTCTAAAACTGAATGAGACTTTAGTTGTTTTCAAACTAAGTACATGCACTGATGGTATTAATTGAGCTTTTATAGCGCAATATCCACTAAACATGCTCAAAGTGCTTTACAATGGGTCCCAGGCCAACAGTAACAACATTTAGGACGGGATATGACAGCTGTTAGGCGATTTTACAAATTTTTTTTCAGACAGAGACAACGCTGTTAATGGCCAAGTACTCATTTTACACCTGAGTGCGGTGAGAGAATGTGAGTAAAGAGCCTTTTCCAAGGACTCTACTATGCACTGAGCAAGGCTCGAACCCAGGACCTTCCGATCCGAAACAAGACCACATAACCGCATAGAATGCCCTTGGAATCTACATCTCTTCCCTATTTGAACCAATCTCCTTTGTCTTAGATTTTTGGTCATATGCTTTCAACCATATAATTTGGTATGCTCTTGGATGCTTATAATTGGAAATCTAGAGTCTTCTTATTACCCCATTTTCATCTGTTTTACTGGCGCTGTAAACCTAGATTTGTTGCAAATGCCATTAATAAACCCTTCATCTTTTAAAATACCAAAAATCATCTCTCGATCATATACAATTTGAACATGATATTTTGTAAACAACTGAGTGTATTCCTCTTAGTGAGGTCCTGTGCTTATGTCTGGATGGGACTTTAAGGTGATCTCAAACTAAGGATATTGAGGTTTATCTCTTGGAATCTTCTTCATTTCTCTATTTTAGTTCTATTTTGTCTTGGGTGCCTAATATGATTGTATTTCTAGAATTTTTAAAAACTACTAGTGGAGAACCCGCAATATTTGCGGAAAAATAAAGGCAATTTCAAACAGACAGCCATCTATTATACTTATACTACTGAATTGTGGAAATAAACATAGATCGAGACGAATCTTCTTTTAGTCAACGGGCAATATAATTACCCTTAATTTAAGAAAGGTTGGTACATGGTAAGTTACTGGTATATCAATCTCTATTAAAATGTGTTTTATCATTTTTAGATTTGCCGGTAATTCTGTGCTCAATAATAATAATTTAACATTGACTTCAGTGGAACCATTTTGACCCCCAAACCTATCTATTTTTTTTGTTTTAAATATAGGGTTGGAGATCAACATTGTTCCGAACAACCAATGTAAAATTTATTTCATGGAGCACAGAATTACTGGCAAATCTAAATATTATACAGTGGAAACCTGATATAACGGGGATGGTGGGACCAGAGCAAAAGTCCTGTTATAGCCGATCCCTGTTACATCAGAAATACAAGGGAAATAAGCACATACTACTATTACTACTACTACTACTACTACTACTACTACTACTACTACTACTACTACTACTACTACTACTACTACTACTACTACTACTACTACTACTACTACTACTACTACTATACTACTACTATTACTACTACTACTACTACTACTACTACTACTACTACTACTACTACTACTACTACTACTACTACTACGACTACTACTACTACTACTACTACTACTACTACTACTACTATTACTACTACTACTACTACTACTACTACTACTACTACTACTACTACTACTACTACTACTACTACTACTACTACTCTTACTTCTATTACTACCATTACTATGACGACTACAACGATGAGAGAGAGAGAGAGAGAGAGAGAGAGAGAGAGAGAGAGAGAGAGAGAGAGAGAGAGAGAGAGAGAGAGAGGGGGGGGGGGGGGGGTGTTCTCTTGCCCTCTCACCATACTTGACATAGACTTGTCTACTTTGTTAGATCAAAGGATGGATGCCGCAATTTCGCATGTTCTTCACATTTCACTCTATCTACTAATACCAGGTACGTGTCATCATCATTTAGAGAGACTGGCCAGCAAGTTCAAAGAGGTGAGTTTCGCTCTTTGTGAAAAGGCAGTGTCCCTGTTATAGCCGATTTGGTTCAAGTGAGGCCATGCTATAACCGATAACTTTTAATTAAGAGAGGTAAAAAAAACGGGGATTTGAAAAATCCCTGTTATATCCAATCCCTGTTGTAACCGGGCCTGTTATAAATGGTCTCCACTGTAGAACTATTTTTTACAGACTGATAAACTTGCAAACCTTTTTATTTCAGACCAAACAGTTGTCCCACAATTCCAAATTCCTTTGATCTTTTCATCGTTTGCAATAAAATATGACTCAAACTTTAAAATGTTTATTCTAATGGTGTGTTTACTCTTTTTCCCGGTAAAAAAATTAATCATAACAAAGTTGCATTCAGTGGCGTAGCTTAGCAAATATTTTTTCGTTCATTCAAACAGTGTAGTGTAATAATAGAGAGCAATTACGTATATTGAACTTCACAGCAATGAAAACAGCGCTTTATAATTTATATCTTCCCTGATGGACAACGCACATATAATCTATGTAGAAATCACAACATGAAGCTACATTTTAACTATTAATTGTAACCATTGTTTATGTTACGTGTGTACAATTTGCTGTGTCATTTTACCCAGGGTGACATTGTTAGTGAGTGAAAAGTAAACTCCTGGCCAAGCCTGTGGGGAGTTAAGTGATCGTAATCACCACAGAATGTTATTGTAAACCATCCAAATGTTCACTCATCCCAGACCCTTCGTTTTTTATATACTGTAAAGAATAAAAATCCCAAGTATGGTACTGTAACCGATGAAAAAATAATTGTTTAACGTCACTTCCAATTCAGTGTTCGAGCCAATTTTAAATTCCACCAGAAGGTTGTGAAGATAAAATATCAACGTCAACGCGTGCTCGCGTGTTGTGGAACGGACTATAGATCGTAATACTCAGTCCTTTTTGACATTTAAATTTGACTTTCATTGCGAGTATAATTTATTCTAAAGATCTGAACACCAAGTGTGTATGAAAGGTGCCAGACAAAGCTAGAAAGAAAAATACATTTTTAAAAAAACACGTCCAAAAAAAAAAAAGTCTACCTCGACTGGGGATCGAAACTCAGACCTGCTGATTACCAGTAATGCAAACATGTATCGATGGAGTATGAGGGAGTCAGCCAACGCTAGAGACAACAGACCACATAATCTTAATGGAGATTAAGAATAAGATAAAGGGAGTAAATCTGACTTAACAACACAAAATAGACGCCGTTTCGGCCTTTGGTCTTTCTCAAGGAAACACACAAAAAAGAAGGCCGAAACGTCGTCTATTTTGTGTTGTTAATTCATGAGTCAAATTTACTCCCTTTATCTTAATCTCCATTTTATTGACTCATTTAGGCACCTCTATTTATTAGTTTCACATAATCTTTCACTGCCCTGTGACGGCTGTCCTCAACTGCGGTGACGAATTTAAAAGACTGGCTGGAAACTTTCAGTGTGGAGATGTAGTGCGCTACTACTACTACTACTACTACTACTACTACTACTACTACTACTACTACTACTACTACTACTACTACTACTACTACTACTACTACTACTACTACTACTACTACTACTACTACTACTACAGTCCACTCCGGATAATCGCAACACATTGGGATCAGTGAAAATGTTGTGAATAACCGAAGTTGATTTCCTGTCCACTATTGCAACATTTTACACATATATTGGTTAACTCAAACCAGTTGTTGTAAATATTGTTCTTAGTCCACCACAGACTGAGCAATTTGATTGAAACAAAAACCATATGGCAGCCCTGTATAGATTTGTCAACCAAAAGCAGCTATGATGCAAGCTGGCATTTTATATAGATTGGATTAACTTTCACTCTTTTGTTCTCAACATTTATAAGAGTCAAGAGATTAGCCGTGATGATAGACAATAAGCTCTCACCAAACTCATTGGTCGCAATGCACGTAGACTATGCCCGGTCCCCTCCCCTCCTATTTAATGGCCACAGATTACATCGCAAACCCATACTGCAAAGCCCCGCCCTCTTTTGTTTCAAATAGAGTGGTGACACACTACTGTAGCATTAAATCCCGCTCATTCTCGATTCTTCAACCTGTCACGATTTCATCCATGATGAAATTTAATCATGATATTTTGTTTGAATTTACCACTTTTTGAGGGCGAAAATTTGTTGCAATTAACCAGTGACTTTTATATAGAATTGATTCCGTTTCTTGGGAAATGTTGCTATTAACAGAATTGCGATTATCCGGAGTGGACTGTACTACTAGTGGGACGACGTGGGACGTGGTTTACCCAAGGACACCACGTCGGTAACCTTTTTCCACGATCACTGTCACAAATTCAGCAATGCTTGATATCGTTGACTTTTGTGACAAGACAAGTCACCATACTGCTGAGCCTTCGAGCCATAACAAACAATCACTATCTATGACTGGAATTATCTTACGAATTACATACGTATTATTTCAATTTTTAGTTACAGTGTTAGATTCAATGAACACCGTTTAGCCTATTTAAGCGCTTATTGTCTGACATTTTTAGTCACACACAGCTATCATGTACTTATTTGCTGGTCTGATAACCCAAATTATTATTGTTATGGTATCATTGTTGTAATGGAAATACTCTCGAACTAACGGAAAATAATATCCGTTGCAACTATGTTTAATCAAGCCTATATTTGCGCTGATTATAGGTCGCAAACAAATATGTACACGTATGTTACAGTACAGCGCTATACTATAATATTATTAGGATTCATGATTAAAATAACAGTCCCTATTTAGCGCAGACGCCGAGCAAAGCCATTTACACATTTACACAAGCCTAATAAATTAATTAAGTGAAACCTAGACGAACCATTGTTGTTTTCTCCATACGCCTTAGCAACCACTACTAGCAACTAGCAACTACCATCATTTATCCTCTACCCTACTCTTCATCATTGCGTTTCACTATTTCCTTATATGGCAATAAGATATACAATTTCTTAGAAAGGATTTCTATTTTAACTCACCAATCAGATTATAGCTTTAATGTATCCAGATTGAGTCAATCGTCGTCAAGGTAACTAAATTTATTATTTCCATAACTCTAAAACGAGCGTATAGTTTTCCATATTTTCTGTCTCAAATTTTGCTAATATTTTTTCAACTAAACAAAAGGCAAGATGTAGGATACAACTCTATCCATGAGGTCTTCAAGTTAATTGAAAGATTCATTTCCGCCAAACTACCAAATTGAAATTTAGGACCTAAACTTTCGAATTCCAGCCACACGATTCCGTCATTGCACTTTGTACCAACTTCCTTTTCCTTTTCTCATTCTTTTATGGCGGTGACCTTATGATTTGATACTAGACCAGACCTAGCCTACTTCAACATCGTATTTACTTCTACAAACTGTTTTTTGAAACATCCCTCTTTGGATGCAACTTATTTTAAAGTCTTGAAAGTTTTACCAGGATATTGTACAGATCTGTTATTCGACAATGTGTGACGAGGATGTTGCCGCGCTTGTTATCGACAATGGGTCAGGAATGTGCAAAGCTGGATTCGCCGGAGACGATGCCCCTCGAGCTGTATTTCCATCCATAGTTGGAAGACCAAGACACCAGGTAAAAAATAGATATTTAAAAACGCTCTGATATCACATAATTAAAATCATGATTTTAAATTTAGATTTTAATATTACTCAACGGGGGCCAGTTCCTCTCAGTCTCAGTCTGTCCTCAGACAGAAAAGCCTTGGGCCTAGTCAAGCCGGGAGGCCTTCCAAAAGCTACTCGTGCTAAGGGAAACAACCCAAATATTCCCGAAACTAACCCTAAGAAAAAATAAACCTGTCTAATACCTTTAACTAACCCTAATAGGAAAAACAAACCTGGGACTGCTTTACACTACCTTTCAATACTTAACCCCCCCCCCCCCCCTAAAAAATGGCGGCGGATAACCAACAAAAACAATGGTCTTATTAAGAAATTTAAAAATTTCATTGATCTATCAAGGTTTGTTCTAGAGTTTTTAAAATACTATTGACAAATTTAATAAATAACGCCCTACCAACGATCCACAGTGAAAATACTAATTGAAAGAGAAGCTAGGCCGAGGATCTTTCGGAAGGCCTTCTTTTAGAAACCATGGTCGGATGTTTTTAAAGTTTTTTGTAGTTTAATGTATGGGTAAGTAAAAAAATGGAATAAAAATGTAGTTCTCATGGTAACATTATAAACTTCAAAAAGACGGGTCTTCAGGCCTTGCCGAGCAGAGTAAATTTACCGTTGTTTTGAATAGCAACCAGGTTGCCAAAGTAGATTTTTAAAAGTTACTTTTTCTCTTACCGGCTGGTGAAGACAGGGAAACAGTTAAAACAAAAGTTTTTAAACATGTAATCGGGAAGAGTGGGGGCGGAGAATAAATATAAATCTCCAATCATATTTTCACTAGGATTGAAAGGTTTCAAAACTATGACACTTAAGATAAGTAGCTTTTCTTAATATCGTATTAATAATCTGGTCCCACGTTCATGTCCTTGGGTAAGGCACTTTACACACATTACCCCACTCGACTCTGATGTGAATGAGTCTATAGTAGGCAGCAACGGATAGTGTAATAGTGTTAATATAAAAAGACCCATAGGCAATTGGTATTGTATGAAATGGAAATATGGTTGCATATATTGGGTGCTGGAAGAATAAACGAAACATTTTGAAACGCATTAAGCTGTAAATGTGAAATATACATTTTCATATTTATTTTATTTATTTCAACATTGTACTTCAAAGTTATGATC
Source organism: Berghia stephanieae (assembly GCF_034508935.2). Lineage (NCBI taxonomy): Eukaryota > Metazoa > Mollusca > Gastropoda > Nudibranchia > Aeolidiidae > Berghia > Berghia stephanieae. The sequence continues at coordinate 31,713,973 of NC_088360.1, forward strand.
ACAATGTACATAATATGGGCTTCGTTCGAAAGGTTCTAGGTTTGAGAGTGATCGGGACGAGTGGGGATGGAGAACAAATCCCCAAACATATTTTCACTATGATTGACAGGTGTCAAAACTATGGCACTTAGGATAAGCAGTTTAAAAAAATATCGTAATAATATTATGGCCCCAATTTCATGTCCTTGGGTAAGGCACTTTACATTACCCCACTTGACCGATGTGAATGAGTACCTGCCTATAGGCAGTGACGGATAGTGTAACAGTATTAGTAAATGTTCCTGTTTTTTATTTTTATTTTTAAAAAATTTTTTTTTTACAGTTTTTGGCAAAATGAGGGTAATTTAAATCGAAATATATTTGAAGAAGTTTTGTGGCCAAATTTTTAAATACTTGTTTTTTCAAAGTGCGGCAGTTAATTGGTAAAATTCATCAAATTTTCCTTCCACATGTATTTTTTTAAATACGATTTGTTTTCTCTTTTTGGTGCATTCTTGGATAATTTAACAAAAATGCCTTCTCTATTTGCCAGCATTTTTATCAGAAATTGGTCCTTTTCTGCCTACATTCTTAGAAAAGGCTCCTTTTTGACGAGACCTTTAAAAACATTTTTAAAAAAATTGGTTGCCATTTCTCTAACCAACATAAACCATCTGGCTAACAAAACTTCTCCGCTCGGCAGACCGACCCTTGAAAATAAAAAAAACCCCAAAAAACAACGAACCGATTTTTAAGCTACTGTAACGAACCGATTTTTTAAGCTCTGTATACGCCAGATTATTAATTTTCACTTTCAGTCATATTTTGAAAAATGGCATTTAAAAAAATCAGTAAATCCATTAAAAATAGATGAAAAGTCTTATATTTAACAAATAAATGAAATTGTAAACGAACATAACAGCGGGGTTATCTTGCTTTTTAGGCTGCGCCTTAATTATGAATGGTTTCATATAGGCTCAGGTAATAAACGAAGATTTATTAGGTCCCTAAGGAGTATTGATACTTTAGGGGAGTTTCTATTATTATTATCTTTTTTTCTTTTGAATGTCTATATTTAATAAAATGCTAGAGACACCAAGAAAAAAAAAAACCCCAACAAAACCCAAGAAAACTTGAGCTTTTATAAAGTGCAATATCAACTAAAACGTACTCAATGCCCTTTACAAGAGATCTCTAGGCAACTGTGTGGGACGAGATATGATAGCTGTTAGGCGATATTACCATTTTTTCGACAGAGACAAAGCTGTTAACGGCCAGGTACTCAATTTAAACCTGAGTAAATGAGAAAATGAGTGAAGAGCCTTTTCCAAGGACACTACTATGCGCCGTTCTTACGACTTACGACCCTAAGGCGAGTGTCATACCACAAGACCACATTGCTGCAAACTTGATTAATAAATGCTTTGTCTTATAGCTGAAAATAAGTAACCCCCCCCCCCCCCCCCTAAAAAAACAGAAAAAAAAAACAAACCCAAGCAAACAAGAAAAACCAAAATAATAAAAAAAGAAACATAAACATAAGCAAACAACAGCAACAAAAAAAAAAAAATCATGCACACAAAACATCAAACAAAAATTAAAAAAAAACAAAACCCCTCAAACAGATATTGAGAAATTGGCCTTGAAATGACATGCACTGCCAAGGGCCTTTAACGTAAGAAGAAAAATTAGAAATAAAAAGCGAGTAAGTTTTCATGCACATTACATGGCTGACAGGGGGTTTGCTTAAGATAAGCTTTGCTTAAATGATACACATTAACATCCACCATTGCAGTCAATGTTTCGTCACCGAGCTCTCTCTCTCTCTCTCTCTCTCTCTCTCTCTCTCTCTCTCTCTCTCTCTCTCTCTCTCTCTCTCTCTCTCTCTCTCTCTCTATCTATCTATCTATCTATCTATCTATCTATCTATCTATCTATCTATCTGTCTCTTACCTTTCCAACCTTTTCATTGTTCTCCGCCCCTCCCTTTCCAATCAGGGTGTTATGGTTGGCATGGGCCAGAAAGACAGCTATGTTGGAGACGAAGCACAGTCTAAAAGAGGTATCCTTACCCTCAAATACCCGATTGAACATGGTATTGTCACAAATTGGGATGACATGGAAAAGATCTGGCACCATACATTCTACAACGAACTTCGTGTTGCCCCAGAGGAACACCCTGTTCTTCTCACAGAGGCACCTCTCAACCCCAAAGCCAACAGAGAGAAAATGACTCAGATCATGTTTGAAACTTTCAACTCGCCAGCCATGTACGTTGCTATCCAGGCTGTTCTATCATTGTATGCGTCAGGACGTACCACTGGCATTGTTCTAGACTCTGGTGATGGTGTTACCCATACTGTTCCAATCTACGAAGGCTATGCCTTACCTCATGCCATTATGAGGCTTGATCTAGCTGGTAGGGATCTCACTGACTACTTAATGAAAATCCTAACTGAAAGGGGATACAGTTTCACCACAACTGCTGAAAGAGAAATTGTCCGTGACATCAAAGAAAAACTTTGCTATGTTGCCCTTGACTTTGAACAGGAGATGGGAACTGCAGCGTCATCTTCTACATTAGAGAAAAGCTATGAACTACCTGATGGGCAGGTGATCACTATTGGGAATGAACGATTCAGGACACCAGAGGCCATGTTCCAGCCATCTTTTCTTGGCATGGAATCTGCTGGTGTTCACGAGACAACTTACAATTCCATTATGAAATGTGATGTAGACATTAGGAAAGACCTTTATGCAAATACTGTTCTCTCTGGGGGTTCCACAATGTTTCCAGGAATTGCTGATCGTATGCAAAAAGAAATCACCGCTTTGGCTCCTAGTACAATGAAAATCAAAATTATTGCACCGCCAGAACGAAAATATTCTGTGTGGATTGGAGGTTCTATTCTTGCATCACTGTCTACATTCCAACAGATGTGGATTTCAAAACAAGAATATGATGAGTCTGGCCCTGCCATTGTCCACAGAAAATGTTTTTAAAGTGGCGTTGCTACTCAAGACATCACACCTCAAGTTAACTTTATTGGATATACAATTTGCCTGTTTGGTTCGAACTTTTTAGCTGTTATCATGTTGTTTCCTTTTGTGCATGTCATGATTAATTACTTTTTTTATCGTATTAAAATTTCCTGATGCTTAAGGTTTGCTTTAGGTTAATTTTTGAAAACAATAGTCAATATATAGTGCTTCACTGCCTAAAGCAAGGTCCTAAATATGTTTGGTGTGGTAACGTAGACAAATTAGTCAAGAGTACTCGAGGTATATCTGTAACAATATTCCATACATCAGCCGTATTTAAGAAGAGTGCCAATCATATCACAAGCCTTGAAAAAGATACTATACTTTATGAAACTATTATGTCATTACCTCTTAAGTGCAAAATTCTGTATTTTGAAAATATTTTTCGATAATATTCTTCCCCTATTTTCTTTTGATGTACCAGCATCTGAGGTAATCTCTCACGATATAAAAGTTTAGGCAGGAATCATTTAAAGGAAAATGCAAAAAAAATGACTGACTTGTCTGAGCTGCCACACGAAAAAGTTTTGTTTAAAAAATAAAATGACAGCCATGTGTCTCAAATCAAAAAAATCAAACCAAGGGGATCTACCGTCATGTCCCCTGTTTTTTTGCAAACCCCTTCAAAGCTAAGGAATGTTTGCATGCCTAGCCGGGTGATTCTAAAGAGGCCCATCATTGGTTTTAAATATATTACTCTACATCTGTTGCCCTCATTAAGAATGTTTTTATTATGGAAATAGATCTGTATTACTGTAGCTAAGGATCTACAAAATCAGATGAGCGTTTATTTTTGCAGCTGGATAGAAGGGTTAAACTGAATGATGCAATAAAATATTAAAACTTCGTGGGTTCTATGTTGCGGTACTTACTTTAGCATGGGAAAATATGTTAGAGACGAAGCCCGCTCTAAAGGCATCATTGCATTACATTAGTTCACGTAGGCTCATAAAGTGCTCACATTTCATGTATTGTTAGATAATATACAGGAATACATGGCCTTATAACTAAGTAGTGGTAATCTTGACAATCCTCTACAAACGAAGTTTGATTTTACTCTAACCTGTCCTTTTATCTTACTGTTTAACTAATGACAAAAAAGCAGTAACATCGATGTGACTCAAGGTCTGTTGAAACACGGGTCGCATCGCTGTTACTACTTACTACTTTCTTTTTTGAAAACCACAATATATGGTGTCATATATTATGAATAAATTCAATACCGCCAGTCTGGGTGGGGTCTTTTGGCCTCCCATAGTGGGCACGTCACTAGCTGTTTCTATTCTTATCCCCCTTTTCTGTTTTCCCTATCCATGTTGCTCTCTTCTTTGTTCTGGATTGAGTTTGCTCAGTTCTTTTACCTTTTCCTGGGAGAGAGACTGAGACAATTAAATATACAAATACAATACCTTTTTTAAAGATAATAATTGTAAATTTTCTCTGTTACTCTTGTTTTATTATGGTTACGGGTTTTGGATATTATTTATTGTATATTGCACAATGTAAAAGTTGGTGTTTCCTTCATAGCGGGGTCCTTTGCTTTTGCCTTGATGGGACTTTTAGATGATGTCAAAAAATGCAAATCGATGGACTGATCGTGAAATAATCTGTACCGTATTCGAACCCGTCCCCTTTGTCTTATTTTTTCTTCGGTTAACTTCATATCTACAACTTCCCCCTATCACCTTCCTCTTTACCTTACCTTCTCGTTCTAGCGCCATCTCTGAGCAGTCCTTCATCATCATGTTCCCAGTCATTTCTTTTATATTTCCCGACCAGCTCTTTCGTTGTCTCCCCCTCCCTCTTTTCCCATTAATCTTTCCTTCAAGTTTGACGTGGAAACTGTTGTGGCGTCGTATGTGGTCATAGTACGCTAACTTTCTGTACAGTCACCAGGAATACTTTCTTATATTTTTAGTCCACCCAAAACCATAATACTGTTTGAATTTGTCTCTTTCCATGACGCATCTACCATCCGTCTCTAGCACCATATTTCAAAATCAGCGGTTCTTTTTTTTTCTATTCACCTTCCTCTTTACTAGCACTGAAATGACTTAATAGTGTTGCAAGCGCCAAAATCCATTAAAACGAACAAAACCGTCAGTAATAACCGGATAAATGGAAGTTGGCTTCATTGTAATATTGGTTTTTGCTGCACATAACTAATTTGTAACCATTTAAGTATCTTTACAGTTTATGAGCATGGGGCAATTGAGTGGTCATCGGCTTTATGCCGTTTTGTGGTATAGTAGTGATATGTTGCTTTGTAATCAATATCCTAGTTTCGGGTCCCGCTGTGTTGAGTTCTCGGTTAAGAACGTTTGTTTACATTTTTCACCACACTTTGGTTTCAGGTGAGACAAGAGTTTTCTCTTGATGAAAGCGTGACAAATGTGTCAGGTTTCATCTTAAATCCTGATACAGCTGTCTTGGGACACCTTGTACAGCGATTTGAGTTCATTGAGTGGGAATTGTTCACATTATTTACGTCACGAATAGAGTATTACCCGGTATTGAACTATCTATGGAACGAATAGAGAACTGGTATTAAACTATGGATGAAATACCCTTTTTGTCCCATTTTTTCTTTGACGTTGCAAGCGCTGGTAAACTTATGACAATCTTACTGTCCCATCCTCTTTGGTAAAACTATTGTTGAAATAACGTGAAAGTAGTCCCAAATGTCTCTGAGGTTCTAAACAGAAACAATCGTCGGTGCGTGGCCCTGTGAATATATAATGTAGATCTGACCACGTGGTTTTTTGCAAAAAAATATTTCAAAATTTTGCAAATAAAATGATGAATTTTGCAGAAGAAAATAAGTAAAAAATTTAGCAAAAATTTCTTAATATGTTGTATCACACTTAACTACATGCAACCCATGTAATAAAATATTCCCGCGGAATTACGCAATTTCGAACTCAAAATTATGCTAAACTATGGGACAAAAAATGGCAAATTTTGCCAGAAATTATGCTGATTTGGAAATAGGGGCAAAGTTGGGGGAAAACAAAATTTACAATAAAAAATTGCTGTCAATGAAATTATTATAATAAAAAAAAAAATCTAAGCTTTCAGGGTTGCCTGGCTCCAACTTCTCCTTCGATCACTTAAATTCATATTGTGCAAAGTAAAAGTCCTTTCAACATCAGCAGAGCTGATGGTTGGAAATATATAACGGCGTGCACTAGCTGTGAGGGGAGGCACAGTTTCCTGGCAAGAATCCCAAAAAAGCAAAAGAATTTGTCAAAAATGTGCAAAACGTGCAGATTTTGCGGTTGCAATGCAAATAAGAAAACTTTCCCCAATTTTGCGTTTCAAGCTTATTGAGACTACAACATGGAGTTCACTTGGGACCAGAAAAATAGTCCAGTAGCCTCTATTCGCGAAAATCGAGTGCTTTACTCTTCATCAACGATGCAAGCATGGTCTTATCATTGTCATTTGTGTTAAGCTGGGCACCGTTGAAGAGTTTTGGGATTTTTTGAAGAGCGTTTTGGGTTTTATTTTTCCTTTTTTTCTTTTTGTTTTTGGTTCCGGTATTGAACTATCTATGGAACGAATAGGGAACTGTCCGGTATTGAACAATGGATAAAAACCCTTTTTCGTCCCAATTTTTCTTGGACGTTTGCTCGTGCTGGTTAACTTTTGGAAATCTTACTGTTCCACCCTCTTTGGTAAAAGTGTTGTTGAAAGTGGTCCCAAATGTATCTGAGGTTCTAAAAAGAAATAATCATATCATCGGTGCGTGGCCCTGTGAATATAAATAAAATATAGAGTGTATGTACTTCAGTTTATTGAGACTACATAACATTGGAGTTCACTTGACAGACAAAAAAGGTTATCTTATCCATTTTCAAGGGAAACAACCTTTCATTAGAAAATGAGTGCTGAGTAAAAGTCCAGTAGCCTCCCCTTTTCACGAAACTTGAGTGCTTGACTCTTCACAACTTCAACCGTGCATGCATGGTCTTGTCATTGTCATTGTCATTTGATAAGCCTGCACATTTGTTTTTTTTTTGTTGTAAAAAATATATATTTCTAGGGGGAGGGAGGGGGTATTTGGTGGAAAAAGAAAGTCGTTCTGGCATGAGAACAGTTTAACCAGACCAAGACCGATTCATGGTTTTCTTAACGACTTTAATTAGCTGGCTTAGGCTGTAAACTGAGTACCTTCATTTTCGTCTCCTGTTCGTGAATAACCAGTATGTCATAGACGCTATGCATGTGTAAACCCTAAAGTTAAAGGTTTATATTACTATTACTATTAATATTAATTCAAACATTTATTGGGTAAGAACCGATCATCTAAACATGTTCTAAAACCAATATTCATTCAATAACAAAGAAGCTCCATGTGTTCTTTCACTTGTTGGTAGGAAACTGAAAGAAATTTAAATTCCGAGATAAAACATTCGCGTTCGGTTCGGCAACTAAAAACGAGTGAGTTGCACTCACTTTGCTATGATTATGATAAAACAAGAGATCAACTGAGAGGAAATGTCAAATGGAAGACAGGACGGACCTTGAGAGGAAAATGAATGCAATCTGTGTAACCTTACTTAAACGTTTATAGTATGATTAATGCAATTTAGTGAGTACTACTCATAAAAATGGCTGGCTAAAAACAATAACAAAGAGTTGAGTGAAGTCAATTTCGTTCCATCTATAACAGAGGGGGGGGGGGGGGGGGGGGAGGGTAGAGATGTAACAGGTACCCGGTTCAACTATTTTTGTTCTCTTTGCCAAAGAGCTGTGGTCAGTGTGGGTATGTCTACAGCTAAAAACCATTTTAAAAAAACAAGATAACCTTGAGCTTTTATATAGGACAATATCCACTAAATGTGCTATCAGTATCAGTAACACTAAACATTTAAATCCTGATATGACGCCTTTTAGGCGATATTACACTCCCCCACCACACACACAGAGAGAGAGACAACACTTTTAACGGTCAGATACTCATTTCACATCTGAATACAGTGAGAGAATGTGAGTAAGAGCCTTTTCCAACATACTATTTACTATACTACATTTTCAGTAAAACATTTGCCTTCCTGCAGGCAATGGGTAGCACAACACACACTGCTGCTGCTGCTGCTGCTGCTGCTGCTACTACTACTACTACTACTTTTTCATAAATTTTATTTTTAAAAACCTATTATTATGATCACAATATCTATAATCTTAAGCCTAGTCGAGACAGAGTTTAGGAATTAAAATCCTAGTAACAAGCTGCTTTTGCTTTTTGACTTTACCAATCCCCGTTCCCTTTTTATAAATTATTAATATTACTGTAGCTAGACAAAGACATAACTGACAAGTGTTTTGCTTTTAATATTGCTGGTAGTAAATTACTTGATTCCCAATAATACTTATTTATGCCCGGACAGATCTCTCGATAACCCGTTGTGATTCGATAAATTCATTCCTGAAAGAAGTACTTAGGATATATTATGTAAATTTTCACTCACATTTTTTGCCGAGACGATTCGTTTCTGTGTTTTTCACACTTCTTCAGTCGGCATAATCCATTTTGTAATCTACGAGATGCCTGGATAAGTCCAGCTGATGACAGCCATTGAAATGATTTCCTATCTTATTCAGAACTCGAGCCGCCATATGGAAAGGGACACAGTTGGGTTCGGTTATGCATTAAATTATTTCTCCCCTGATTTTATCTGCCGATTTAGATTACAAAATGGATTATGCCGACTGAAGCAGTGTGGAAAACACAGAAACGAGTCGTCTCGGCAAAAAATGTGAGTGAAAATTTACATTATATATTAGCTCTAACCACCATTATCGAGCACTTTTGTACCTACAAGTACCCACCAACACTAAAAAAAAATAATAAAAAAAAAAAAAAAAAAAAAAAAAAAAAAAAAAAAAAAAAAAAAAAAAAAAAAAAATATATATATATATATATATATATATATATATATATATATATATATATATATATATATATATATATATATATATATATATATATATATATATATATTTATATAGACTCGTGCATGGTTTCTTACAATATAGATTATAATGATTTTATTAATTTTTCGCATCAACTGTTACAATTTGGACTAATCTAAAGTTTGAGACAAAAATTTATAATTCAATTAATAATGTAAAGAATGCCATTGATAAAAAGCTTAATAATATTTGATTTTGACGAATAATATAACATGACATTGGATAATTGTATTTTGTATATCAGTTATTTGAAACTCTCGAATGTGCAAGACGGACATGCCATATGAATAGAGTTAATTATACTATGAATATTGAATAATACACTTATTTATGTAAGTGGATATTTAATTCTCAATATTATCAATTAATCGACATTGAATACTATTTATATAATTGATAAATTGTATCAATGCATAAAAGTTACACAGAGCATAAACATTTTAAAAGAACATATTAGCTCTTAAACGATAGGATACGATTATAATAAAACAACAATAAGACGGCTTTAACTTTACAATCTTTGATATCCACCAGATGACAATTTGAAATTGGTTCCAGAAAATGTGTCTTATATTTTTGATACATTTGTCGACTTTTAAACGCTGGAACCCTTATTTGACTTTTACAATGCTTTGCTCATTCAATTGCAGATCAACCTTAATAAGACTTAGTAGGTCAAGTATAATATACCTACATTAGAGAGTAAATAAAGTATGGAGTGTCAAATGTGATAAATTCTAGAATAGAATTTGTCTTTATGAATTATTTGAAGTCTCTAATTTAAGAATTATCAGGTTTCTCTTTTTCTTTGACAAGTTTAAGATAATAGTGTAGCCCTTCAGAACAATTATGCCCATGGAACGGGAGTTTATCCTGGGTTTCTACAGCGTGAGGCGGACAATAACAATTGCTTGCCACCCTTTGGAAAGGGCGCTAGTATATCACGAAGTACGTTCCGCCAGATCTAACAGACCCAGCAATCAAATCACTGCTTGGTGGACAGGGGTGGGGTGGGGGAGGGGGGTTAGGGGTCGGAAAAAAATCTGGACCTTACCCGAGATCGATTTCTGTCCCTTTGCTTCTCTACCGAGACCCCCTAGCTCATAGTCAGGGATGTCGTTTGGCCGGAATACAGGCTTTTTGAAATATTCCGACTGACGTTGGTCGGTATCGGTTACTTGATTTTATTAAGAGGTGAAAGTCTTGCTTCGTTAAAAGGAAGCTATGTGGATCCTTTTCTATGATTTAAGGAAGATATCATTTGATGGAGAGAAGCTTTCCATGAAGTATTTTCAATATGGTCTTTACGAGAAAAAAAATCAGGCTTTTCTGATTTTAGCGAAGGGCATCACTGTATACCTACATACGGCAGATAAAATCAGGGGAGAAATAATTTAATGCATAACCGAACCCAACTGTGTCCCTTTCCATATGGCGGCTCGAGTTCTGAATAAGATAGGAAATCATTTCAATGGCTGTCATCAGCTGGACTTATCCAGGCATCTCGCAGACCGCGATTCAATGCATTCGATTTTTATCTTGAGACACACTGAAAGACAGCATACGTGACTTGCGGTTCTATAATATTTGCTCGCTCTCCAAAATTGTATCAAGAGTTGGTGAACAACATCACGTGATCGGTCATTTCCTGCAGCAATCATAATGTGTTATGTGGAGGTAAAAAACGTGAGCATATATTGATGATGGTCTTTATAAAGATAAATTGTACGGCAATACGATAATCGATCACGTGTTTCTACATACTGTTAGTGACAGGAGTTTGTATGTATTCTAGCTATTTGAGAAAAATACACTGTATATCAAAACCAGGATAACCATGTACTCCGTCTTTCATTCAAGAGTACACAGATAGACAAGCGAACAAGCAAACAAGTCTGTTTTCAATTCAATGATTGTTGAGATAGTTTGACATTAACCATATTTTCAAAGGGTCGGATGTTTGGCATGTTATGGTTTAAAAGAAGTGGCCTGCTGGCAACTCAGCCAGATACATTCAATCTTTGATCTTTTAACATTAAGAAGGCGGACCTTATTTACTTATTGATTTTGACTCTACGAATCAGTAGCAATACCTGGCGACGTGCAAGAGGGAAGTTGGCCGATAACAGCCGATTCATTGTAACAATATGTGCTGTTGATTTCTGAAAGATTGGTTAGTTAAGGGGTGTCGGTTGCTACCCACGGATATATGACCAGTAAATCTCGTTATCTCTACGACAAGAAGTCGACAAGTTGTGAAGTTCAAAGTTGTACGTATCTGTAAGGATTTTCAATAGCTTGCAAGTTTAGGGACAATATTATAATCTTAACAAATTAAACATATAATTTTTGTGCTATTGGTATCTAACAAACGTTATTATCCCGTGGTATTACAATTTGACCATTGCGTATGGCGATTTGTGAATATTGTGCTTTGTTTTAATTTTCAGTGCCACGTTTTGATTATCATTATTATTTTTTGAATTAAAATTGACATGAAACATAGAGCTGTACGCAATATTTGAAAATAAATTAGTTTGTGCATTCACTGTATTTAATTGAAAGGTAGGCTCCAGAGTTTCAAAATAGAGAAAAAATATTCATAAGCCAAATTGATAAAATAGTAGATAACGATGGCGGTGATGGAGATGACGACGATGAGAACAATAACAACGGTAGCAATAGAGATGATGTTGATGATGATGATGATGATGATGATGATAATGATGATGATGATGTTATTATTATTATTATTATTATTATTATTATTATTATTATTATTATTATTATTATTATTATAATTATTATTATTATTATTATTATTATTATATATTATTATTATTATTATTATTATTATTATTATTATTATTATTATTATTATTATTATTATTATTATTATTATTATTATAACTATTGTTATTATTTTTATCATTGCTACCGTTGTTATTGTTGCAATTGCACAATCTCTACTGCCGTTGCTATTATTATTACTTACTATTACTACTACTACTACTATTACTACTACTACTACTACTACTACTACTACTACTACTACTACTACTACTACTACTACTACTACTACTACTACTACTACTACTACTACTACTACTACTACTAGTGTACTACTATTACTACTATTACTACTACTACTACTACTACTACTACTACTACTACTACTACTACTACTACTACTACTACTACTACTACTACTACTACTACCAGCGATAGAACTATGCAATATAATCTTTAAGCAAACAATGCACAACTGTTATAAGCAATCATCATCATCAAATCATATACATAACATAATATTTCAGGACATTGAATGCTGCACTAACAATATAATATATGACTGGCTAACCCAGACGAAGACAAAACAATAATAATTACATGTATAATCTGGAAAGACCACAGTAATTCTGAGAGTAATTTTTTAAATGACAGTCTAAAATAACATTTTTTATCTGTTAGAAATCTTGGGTTTCATTTTGACGACCTAGAATCAGCATTTAAATCAACAAGATGTGCCAAAATCCACATATAAATGGTGTGTATAAAACAAGGACAGACAAAGCACAAAGAAAAATACAAAATTAAAAATTGTCCCAAAATATCAATCTGCCTCGACTGGGGATCGAACCTCAGAGTACCCGTCAGACGTGCTGCCAATACACCACAGAGTGTGCTCGATAGTTGGAACGATTTGATGCCTGTATTCTTTACAAGAATGTGTCAATATAGATGAGAGAATATAGACTGAAATGGTTCGGACATGTAAAGAGAAGAGGGAGTACATGGGAAGGAAAGTATTGGGCTTACAATTAGACGGAAAGAGGAAAAAGGGACGCCCAAAGACTAGACTAGATGGTTGGATAAGGTAAAGGATGATATGAAAGAACTGAGCCTGGAAGATGATGATGCTCTGAATCGATTTTCATGGAGATGTGGCATTCATTATGGCAACCCTGCAAAATGCGGGATAAGCTGAAAGAAGAAGATTCTTTACAGGGGTATGCTTTCCGTCATAATAGATATGCGTCACCTTGTCTAATTCTACCTAGTTAGTCAACAAAAAAAATCTTTTTTAAAATTAGGGAGAGGCAAATTAAAAAAAAAAAATTCACGTGTAATAAATGTAGAGTATGATATTCTGTTTTTGATGGGCTGAAAATGTGAAATCAAATTGTCACGATTAATATATGTAGCTCGTGCATTTAAACAACTTCATTTGTTTCAATTGGAGTAAAGAAATGAATTCAGAGCTTCATGATTTATAATGGGAGTACTTAATCAGTACTCTGGAAAAACTCGTATTAAAAAAAAATTTGCCAGAAAACTTGCTCTTCAAATAACAAACGATTTAAATTACCCTCATCTTGTTAAAATTCTCATAAAAAAAATTTCCTGGGTGCGCCAATTAACTGGATAATCTCCTTTATTCAAGTAAGCAATCCTATCTGTCGGTTAAGAATCAGCAAAATCCCTCATTCCGGGTAGGATGTTGGAAATCAGTTGCAATGCCATGTCGTCTTTTGTATTTTAACTTTTTATTCTATCATTCTGTGAAATGAAAACTATTTAAAAACAAAGAAAGACACAAACAAAAGTTTATCTATACCAAATAACACTTGCTTGCAAGTCCGATTACCTAAATTAAATTATGGTCTCATTAGTGTGATGGTAATACCTGCTCTCAAATCAAGAAAAATTACAATGACTCAAGAGGTCGCAGATTTCGTGACGCCACACCTTCCTCCGTTCCGGTTCCAAACTCATTGGAAGTATGTAGCCAGTCCTCCGGAGGATTAACAACAGGCTACATATTGCATCATTTCATGGCATAGCTATTTGTAAGTGTAGGCAGAATCTATAACGGGGAGTAAAATAGCGAGGATGGATGATCTTTATTGAAAACCAGAATTTATTTAGGCTAGTAAATATGATGCTCGTACTGAAACCAGAATATCAGTTGCACAAGGTTGCATATATATATATATATCCGGTCCACCGGAAAGCTGATTTCCCACTCACTTCCAAGGAGATTGGAACCAGTATATGTTCCCTATTGCGTTCGGTTATCAAATCTACAGATGAACTTTACACTTTACATCAATACCAATTACAATCGCTTGTTTTATGGCCTTTCCGAGTTGAAAAATTTCCCACATGGTCTTTGTAAAGCCCTACCAGTCAATTATTTACCCTATCTATGGTAACGTATATACGATTGTATATGATTCATTTCTACATTTTATTTATATGAATAGATTATACATGTTTTTAATTGGAATAGATAAAGTAATCCTGTTATTATATTTAGATACACAATCATCTCCTACGACAATCTCCTCGGTTTTCACAATGAGTAACAAACCTACGCCTCACAGTAATAACAACAAACAACAACAGAGTCATCACCACCAAGAACAACATCCGCAGCATCAGCCGAGTAATCAAAATGCTGATCATACTAAAAGGAATACAGAAAGAAATAGAAGAATTAGCCAATTCTCAAGGGACATCCACAACATGGTAAATTAACATAATATTAGTTTTGTCCTGTCAATTTTCGTTTTCCTATTCTACTCCTCCTCCTCTACTTCCTCCTCCTCCTCATCCTCCTCCTCCTCCTCCTCCTCCTCCTCCTCATCCTCCTCCTCCTCCTCCTCATCATCATCATAATCATCATCGTTTTCATCTTCATCCGCCTCTTCATCCTCTTCTTGTTCCTCTCCCTTCTCCTCTTGCTCTTCCTTCTCTACTTTCTAATCCTCTTCAATTTTTCATCATCATCATCATCATCATCATCATCATCATCATCATCATCATCATCATCATCATCATCATCTTCTTCTTCTTCTTCTTCTTCTTCTTCTTCTTCTTCTTCTTCTTCTTCTTCTTCTTCTTCCTCTCTCTCTCCCCCCCCCCCCGCCCTCCTCCTCCTCCTCTTCCTCCTCCTCCTTTCTTCTTTTTAATCTTCGTTATTCTTCTCCCCCCCCCCTCCCCCTCATTACTTACTGATCAACAGCCATTAGTTCCCGATTCTTATAATTAGATACAGCCCTAATTCATGCACAGCACAGAGAATAGTAGCCAGCCATTCAAATAAATCTGTTCCTCATTCTACGAACTTTCATGATCAAACAACAACAATATTTTGTTTATAAAGGGCAACATGATCCTCTGTCCCAATCCGGTGAACTGTCGCAGTGAATCAGATGACGGGGAGCGAATTTATCAACCAGTTAGCTGCTGTACTCTGGAAAAAAACTCGAATTTTAAAAATTGGCCAGAAAACTCGTCATTAAAACATGTATCGATTTAAATAATCCTCATCTTGGCCAAAACTCTCAAACCTGGGACTTTGCGAAGTCCCAGGTTTGAGAGTTTTTGCCAAGATGAGGGTGATTTAAATCGATCGGTGTTTGAGGGACGAGTTTTCTGGCCAAATTTTTGAAATACAAGTTTTCCAGAGTACGGCAGTAAACTGGTTAACAAGGGCAACGTGAGATTCTCTGTCCCAATCCTTTATTATTCTACGAAGTGGTTATTTGTACTACCACTACAAATAGCGAAAACTACCGCTTTTCACTATTTGTACTCCAGAACTCTTATGTGTTTAAAGTTGCAAACCACCGCTCCTTTACCTATTTGTAGCTACCTACTCCCAGCACTCTTATGCGTTTAAAGTTGCATTTGTGAGCTATCAAGGACCAGCCGACCCCAGCCTCCAGGGTTGCCAGTTTGGCATTTTAAATGCCAGATTCCAAAAATCTGGCATTTTTGAAAACCGTTTGGCATTAGAAAAATCATTTGGCATTTGGCATTTTCATTTGGCATTTTCTTTTCTTGTATATTATTCTTCAAATGACACCTTTTCTTAATTATTTCTAAACGCGTAAAAACAAATCTCTTCACATCGGAAAATTTTGCTATTAAAACTCACACCCTGAACTAGCCCTGCCTCCCTCAGATATTCACTCAAATTCAGCCCTCGACAAGTATCCTCGTAAGTTTTCTGGGAATCTCCTGCAAAACTCGTGAAAATTTGCGTCATGGTCGCCTGTTAACCCCAACAGGAAATTTAGTATAATTCAAAAAAAAAAAAAAGAAAAAAAGAAAGAAAAGAAAACACGCAAGCCACCAGGATATGATAGTAAATTGTCTATCAAAAGTGAGTAGTTTTCTTAGTAGGGGTGGGAGTCAACAGACTTTGGCATTTTTTGGAGTGTTTTGGCATTTTTTGAGTCTTCCACTGGCATTTTGTTGAAAAATAATCTGGCAACCCTGCTCCACTTTTCACGGTCTTTCTTTGAGAAGTGTGAAGCAAAGAAAATGGCCCTCTCGGTAAACGAGACATTCTCATCTTTTCTCCAATTTGAAAACATTCGAAAATGAGAATAATGTACTTTTTATTAAAAAGTCAACAAAGAAGGTAAGTAAACTAGATACGACAATTTTTTTCCTTAATTAAGTGGCAACTCATTTCTCGTCATTCTCACTCTAACTCTATCAACTAAGAAGAGTACACCACCTCAAACATTTGTCAGTTCATATCTTTGCTTGCATGAGGTCTATTTTCATTTTGAAAAGTTCAAAGTGAACAACTAAATGACGCCGATTCAGTGGTGTATTTGGTCTATCTTCATGTGAATAAATATTTTATTATTGACTTTTCCAAAATTCCAATCGGCCATTCATTTGCATGTCGTGATCTATTTTTCCTTGATTTCAGCTGTCTCAGCTCTAAACTATACTTTTCTTTCTCAAAATAATTCATTTTCTGTTTGCAATGTATTACAGAGATGTTGATTTACCACATGTAAAAATTTGAAAGTTGTATCTGAAGCTGTTTCTGAATTATACGTGATTATCCATTGGGATGCTGTGCTTTTGTCACATTTTTTCCTATTAATTAGAGATTTTCCACCACATAAACGGTCATAACTTTTTAACCAGTTGAGACAGAGCGATAATTTTTCACTCTAGTTAATGTTTCACTCCCCTTTATTTTTCTACGCTAAATTAATACCCATAGCCACTATTTTGAAAAATTCTTGCAAGTGCCTACTAAGAAGTTAAAGAAGAGGGTTGAACTTGAACCTGAACATGCTCCTTCTTCTTCTTCTTCTTCTTCTACTAATAACTACAACTAGATAGGTACTACTCCTCTCCTGAATGATCGGAACCGTTTAAGAAACTAAATTACGGGTTCCACCGGCGCAGCTCTCTAGACTTCCAGTCCCCCAGTGCCCAGTATGGGCGGGAGACCTTACCCCCGATGTTCCTCGAGCCTCGAGGTAGTTTCACTTTATAATTGTTTTAGCTTTTGAACTGTGGATCTTTTGTCAAACGTTTTTTTAATTTTTCAAATTTAGTAGCACTTTAAAGGTCTGCGTTAGGTATAGCTCTGCTGTACTGTAACTGTAAGAGCGTAAGAATAACATGGTAAAAGTACTGTAAAAGTATGCTGATGAAAATGATATTGACAATGAAATTATAATAAGAAGAACAATAGAACTTATAAACAAATCAATAAAGAAGCTTTAAAAAAATGAAATTTAAAAGAAGTAAGAAAAGACTGCCTCAAGAAGTGAAAAAAATTGTCCCTGTTGTTGAGATGTGAAGTGGACATGTTTTAATAATCGTGTCTGTTTAGAATTACAAGAAATGAAAGATGCCACTTTTTATTTTAAATGTAGATTGCACATTAGCAGAACACTAAAAAAAAAAAAAGTTAAGAAAGAAAATCCAATGTGGCAACTTGGTTGCTAGTGAAAAAAGTAAAATTACTCCGCTCAGCATTGCTGCTGGTGTGATGTCTAGTGTTAGTTAGGTGTCACTATATTAGAGTGATATCTTGTTACTTCATATTTTCATTTTAAAACCTGTAGAACAACTTGATTGATTTGTAAATTTCCTTATATGACCATTGTTTTAGTTTTCCGCAGCCATTATAATTCAATTTGAAATATTGAAAGGTACTGGAGAGGAGTCTTAGCGGGGTTTTTTTTTTTTTGTCTGTTAGTTTTAGTTATAGGTCATAGTGCAGGTCCAAGTGTTGGAAATGTACAATGTTTTATTTTTTATTTTAAGGTTAGTTGAAGGAATACTTTCCTTAGCTCAAGGAATGTGCAGAAGACCTCCCCTATTTACTACTTACTACTACTACCCAAGTACTAATGCTAGACTACTTCTTCCGCCACCTCACTCCTAAACGGACTGACACCACAGGCAACTGATATTATTCTCTCTCTCTCTCTGAGTGTGTATCTGTCTGTCTATTTCTGCCCATCTCCCCTCTTTTTACTAATTAGTTTGTAGGTGTTTGGCAAATTCTCAAGAACAGCCAAGATATATGCGGCTGTGTGGCACTCACTTCCGGATTGGAAGGTCCTGGGGTCGAGCCTCATCAAGGACTCACATTCTCTCACTGTACTCGTGTGTATGATTTCCTATCCGCTAAGAGCGTTGTCTGTCAGAAGAAAAACGTCGCCTAACGTTCTACTTGTTACGTGTTGCTGCTAGTCATGGATCCTTTGTAAAGTGCTTTGAGCATGTTTGGTGGATATTGCGGCTTATGAAAGCTCAATTCTTTTTTTAATATTTATATATATATAATAAAGATGCAGGATGATGACGGGCATGCGCTACTTTATGATGTAGTATAAACCATTCCTAATATATGATTTTGCTAAATAGGCCTACACTCAAATTTTACGAGTGTATCTGGTGGCAAATATTAGACACTCGTTGCCACTGTGATTTTGATGAAACTTGGCTTATACACAAATACATGAATTTTCCTAATACGGCTTCAAACATGCGATCTGAACTTCAATTTATAATGAAGTAATTTTTCTCAAATGACAGCTTGATTGAATGTGACAAGATCCTTTTACTTAATACAATTCAATTTAGTGTGGTCTGTAGTTGTTTGCCTAATATTAGAATGCACAGAATTTGAATTTTTATTGACTTTAAATATTGAAAACAACATGCCTTTGGCTTTCCATTTGTGCCATTCAGCTTTTGACCTAGTCCCTGATTTGAGTACCACGTCACAAATTTAAGTTCTTCGAGAAAACTCTCGACTTACTTTCTTATTCTTCTAACGTACTGAACTGTAACACCTTTGTCTCAGTTGGAGAAAATATTGCAATTTTTAACTTAATATTTAGGTGTTTATGTTATGATCTTTTATATTATTCCGTGTTTTTCAGCTTCCATCATATCACCCTGAGGAAAGTTGGCTAATTTATGACTTTTGTGTCTATGAATGCAAGCAGGGCAAAAAGCAATTGACTTCAAGCAAAGGAGTTCGCCCTAACCAGAGGTAGGAGGTTGTTTTTGGACGGGGGCAGGAGGTGTTTTTTTACTTTTACATATTTTAAAAAAAATGAAAATATTATATGCACAAGGTTATAATATTTCAGCATAACTCGGAAGTAAATTATCACCATCAGCTTTTCTATCTTGATTGCCAAGACAATTTTAATAAAGCAATCAAACTGATTCTGAATTTTAAAACATCCAGAGGAAGAGGCAATGTGTGCCTATCTGCAGCTCATTTACAGTCTTCAGTGGGCGGGCTGCACGATGTAATGCAGCAAGACAATAGTTCAACTATTAGCAGAACAGTTTTAAAAAGTGAAAGACTTGATTTGTTCAAAAAATCTGATTGCGCTGGATTAGTATTATTATTGAATGTCTTATTAAGATTTATTTTCAATTGCTCTATAATCTGCATGTTGAAATCCTTCACAATTGAGGTATGCAAGTGACAACGCTATTAATATTTTATCATACTATGTTGTGGATAATTTTATTATTTTGTAATAAAAAGTTTTTCTTACCATGCAGGACTCTGAAATTAATACTGGCTTCTGAGGGTTACAGGGGCTAATCACAACCATGAAAATCACCCATGCGATAAATTGGTAAGACTCATTCATTTTATACTTATTTTCCATCGACATTTTGTCCCTGCAGTTTTTCGCTGCCGAAAATTTTACACTTGACAGCAATTAATTGCAAATTCTATTTTAGTCGCAATTAGACTCAATTTTTTTATAAATATGTATTATTTTTTCTTTTCTTGTTACTTTATATTTTCAGTACTTAATTGTCCCTCCCCCCTCCCACTATTGAGTGTAATATATAGTAATAGATTAGTTAGGTAAATGCACTGTTGACACCAGGACCAAATGTTTAAAGAACAACAGCCATTCCAACTCATATTTTATTACGATACATTCAAGGTGGCGCACTGAGATGGAGAGATGATGACCAGCTTGTGACAAAATTGACTGTTCCAGAATTTGTATTTTTTTTTTATTAAAAAAAAAATTTCTTGGAAGGGTTCTGGGCAGAGAGTTCACATTTTTCTATCCCTTATATTTGTTTTCCCTTTCCATGTTGCTCCCTGTCTTTGTTATGGATTAAGATTGCTCATTTTTTTCCTGGTCCTTGCGGGGGTCTTTAGTTGGGAGGCAGACAGTCAAATACAGTACCTTTCTTCTTGAGATGATTTTTTATACTGTAAATCATCTCTCTGTTATGTACTGTTATAGGTTTTGAATATTATTGCATTATGTAAATGTTTTAGCAGGATCCTTTGCTTGTGTCTCGGTGAGACTTTGAGGTAATGTCAAAATTGGTACATCTTTGAGGTGCTCGTGAAATCTACTGTTCCCTATTTATTGAATCAGTCACCATATCATCATCCTTTTTATAGTGTTGTAAGCGCTATTAAGTCCTGTAAGACAATATAAGCAGATCTAGGTGGTGGTATTTTTTTGGGTCTTTTTTTTTTTTTGTCTTTGTTTTTTTTTTTTGTTCCAGATAAGGAATTTTAAGATTTGATGGTTGTCCATAGACTTTTCAAAATAAAATTTGACTTTGACTATGAGTACGATGCAGTTATAAGTGCTTGATTTCTGAAGACTAATTATAAATGGTGACCACTCTATTGCGTTTTTGTATGCCATGAAAATGTTACAAAGACAATGAAGCGACGTTTGTTGGGAATTCTGCAGTCATTCATTTAACCCTTGAATTTGATGAGCGCCTGTTGCATTTTAGTTCATTCAAGTATTTTGGAGTGACAAACACAACTCGTGCATTATGGGTTTATATGCAGATTTTTGTCTTTAAATTGTCAATAAAAAATAAAATGCTTTTTATTGTTTTGTTAGCTGGCAGGTCTGAATTGAATGCTATTGCATACAATTTTGTACTTTTAATCTTTTTTCTTTTTACATTTAGCCATCCTCACTTTATCCGGAGAATCGCCTGCCCCTCGTGAATGAGACAGTGAAGGCTATGGCTAAAACAAAGGTGTCCACAACCCAACTTAGGCAATACATTCAATCAAGCCAAGGATAAAATGTATTGCCTAAAGATGTCGAAGATTTGCAGCGGAGATTGTTCAAGACTGATATTGACAGGACGGACGGTGAGACGGTACAGGAATTACTGAGAGAGATAGAGGAGGAAGGAGGTGTAACAAAGTTCAGTGTGAATGAGGATGTTGGTTTTGAGTATTTGTTTTAAGTAACGGGAAGAATGAGGCGTGATTTGAGTGTTTTTTGTGATGTGTTTTGTTATGGATGCAACATACAAAGTAAATCGATATTTGTATCCACTTGTGAATATTATGTGCATAGATGATGAGGGTCATGGCGGGCGAAAGACTGGAAATCCATGACCAACCTGAAACTGACATTGTACCAGTATGACGTGTGACAAATACACAGGAAGGACTGTATCGAATTGTATCTTCAGTGACAAACAGGATCAATAGCTTATTTCAAGTTATGGTAGAACATCAGTTTCTGCAAAGAATCTCCCAGTTGGAACAATTTTTGACTCTTGTCTCTGAAGATAAAGACTTTGACATTGTTGACATGACTGACTTAATACAGACAAATCCCCATTCTAACCCTCTTTCTGACTTTTCAGAGACACCAGACATTGTAAATGCACGTACTGACCAGAGACCACAGACATTATAAATACACACTCTGCCCAGACAGAGACCACAGAAGTTATGGACACACCGACTGACCAGACAGAGACCACAGATGTTATGGACACACAAACTGACCAGACAGAGAGACCAAAGACGTTATGGACACACAGACTGACCAGACAGGGACTCCAGATAACAGAGACATGCGACCATAAAGATGCCCTTGACACGACAGAGACAGTTAGACTGCGAAATTTTTCAAATGTGACTCTACACAGGAAATTTCATACAGAATTCCCTTAATACATTTACTCATTGTCCATTTGTAAAATTTATTTTCATGTAATAAACCACCAAAAAAGTAAATTTTTAACGTGGGTGGGGGCTGTCACGTTACTGTAGAACGAGCTTAAGTCTCAATGGGATATTAGCTTTAGGCAACCACAAGTTGGTATTTTTCAAACCTGTTGCTATGCTATCTTGTGATGACAACGTCTCTCAGTCGCCAAACGTCACTAGCTATCCTTCACATAATGCAGGGTTGATTGTGTGAAGTACGTTTGGGGCCGGAAGATAGCAAGGCATAGTGCAGGCTACTGTACTGTGTCAGTCCGTGAACGGGTGACCAATTCATAGTACAGAGAAGGCAAATCTGTTACTATATGTCCCAATAAAAATATAACACAGAGAAGGCAGAAACTGTGTTATACAGGTCGGTACAGAATAAAACAAATATAACACAGGAGACCAAACACTGTGTTGTAGAATATCAAAATTTCAAAGGTGGTCGGTCAGTGACGAAATAAAAAGGGACATTATAAGTCGTAATATCACATCCCAATAAAAGCGTGTGACAGTAAAAAGGTGCCCGTTAACAATTGAGTCGGTCAAGTCTCTATCCAGATTCAAAAGGATAGTGCAAAGTCCTGTATGTAAAACAAATTTGAGAAGCATGGTTGTTCTCAATACTTGTTGGGTCGTGATCGGTATAGAGTGAAGTAGTGTTCATGCTACACATCTTCACGAAATATCAGAGCAATGCTGTGTCAAGATTACAGAGGAGCAAGAAGACAAGATTTGTTTGTGTGTCTTTATATGTTACGGAATAGGTACATTTTGGTTGTCAAAACTTTCATTTTTATTTTGACATTTTCTTGATCTTTTAAAATAAAATTATAATTTAATTTAATCAACAGACTTGTTTAATAATTTAAAGATATAGTTTTTTGTGGGGACCTTTTGTAAAATCATTAGTCTGATTGTAGTTGTAAATTTCTTTATATTCTAATGTCATAAAATCAGTGACACCACTGAATTCCTACCAGCGCTTTTACTCACTGAGTCCCTACCACCAGCGCTATTACTCACCCAGTCCCTACCACCTGGGCGGGGTTCCTGACCTCCAAATGTGGGCAGGGGGTTCATACTGTGTCTTCTATCCCCTTATATCTGTTTTCCAACATGCTTTCTGTCTTTGTCTTGGAATGAGATTACTTGGTTTTGTCCTGGTCCTGGCCGGATCCCCTGGCTGAGAGGGAAGCAGTCGAATGTATAGTTAGTTTTGGGAGATGATATTTTTTTCATTGTAAATCATCTCTCTGTTATGTACTGTATTATGTTTTATTTACATATTATATTTGATTTGTTAACATTTGAGTGTATTCCTCTTAGTCGGGACCTGTGCTTGTGTCTGGATGAGACTTTTAGGTGATCTTAAACTGAGTACTTTGATGGTGTGCTCTTGGAATCTACATCTGTTTCCCATTTGAACAAATTCCCCTTTGTCTTACCTTTTCTTGGGTGCTTTAATTGAATTCTATAACTTTTTACTATCCCATTTCTTCCTTTTTACTGGCGCTGATATGACCTTAATGTGTTGCAAGCGCCGTAAAACCCTCAAAGACAAATAAATACACAAACAGTCCCTACCAGCAGCGCTTTTACTCATTGAGTCATAGAGCTTTTACTCACCGAGTCCCTACCACCAGTGCAATTACTCACCGAGTCCCTTCCACCAGCGCTTTTACTCACTGAGTCATAGAGCTTTTACTCACCGAGTCCCTACCACCAGTGCTATAACTCACCAAGTCCCTACCACCAGCGCTTTTACTCACTGACACTGTCCCTACCACCAGTGCTATTACCGAGTTATAGAGCTTTTACTCACTGAGTCCCTACCACCAGTGCTTTTACTCTTCGAGTCCCTACCACCAGTGCTATTACCGAGTCATAGAGCTTTTACTCACTGAGTCCCTACGACCAGCGCTATTACTCACTGAGCCCCTACCACCAGCGCTTTTACTCACCGAGTCCCTACCACCAGCGCTATTACTCAGCGAGTCATAGAGCTTTTACTCATCGAGTCCCTACGACCAGCGCTTTTACTCACTGAGTCCCTACGACCAGCGCTTTTACTCACTGAGTCCCTACCACCAGCGCTTTTACTCGTTGAATCCCTATCACCAGCACTTTTACTCGCCGAGTTCCTACGACATGGCTATTACTGAGTCCCTAACCAGCGCTAATACTATTAGCCACCAAATCCCTACCACCAGGGGGACAATATAAGCTCAGATTAGACCCCAAAAATTCTTACAGTGATGCAGAAAAAAACAACGAACAGATCTCTTTCAAATTTACACAAAATGTTTCTTACAACAAGATGGATAAGTTTAGCAATAGTCTTGAAAATAGATTTTTAAGAATCTTTTTTTCGATTTACAGAAAATCGGTGTGGAATGACAGGAAAAAAATTGATTTAAAAATTCATAAAACTGCTAAATTTTTGTTTAGCCCAAAACCCAACCATCATGATGCAAAACACATCATAAGAAAAATTCTGACCAAATTTGAAGACAATCTGATGGGAAACAATCCAGATGTGAATGTTAGAAAATCAGAGAATGACGCACAATGAAATTTTGAGAAAATGAAAAATTTGTCTTTAATTTGATAATAAAGCTAATTATGCAGACAAAGGCCAACATTCATCAAGTATAACCAATATGGAACAAGAAAACAGTAATATTTTATAAATTGATCAAATTCTGAAAAAAATTATAAACGATTCGCTAACCCATACCTCTAAGAAAAAAAATTGCGAAATAATTTAATATCTGCTGTTATTCACCAAAAAATTACTTTAGTGGTCAAATATGCTTTATAGTTCTAAAATTCTTTAATTATATCTCATGAACTAATAATGTAATGTATAATTTGATGCTAAACACCAAAAATAACAATTTAAAAAAAAAACTTTTTTAAGGGGCAACATAAGCTAAAATTAGACGTAAAACCCTAAAATTTCTAACATACATGCACCAAAAACTAGCATAAAAATTTCTTTCAAATTTAAACACAATGTTTCTTTCATAAATAGCTATATCATGAAAACTCTTGGAATAATTTTTTTAGAATTTTTATTTGATTTCAACTGAAAATTTAGCGCGGATCGACAGGAACAAATGAATTTTAAAATTTATAAAATTGCTAAATTTTAATTTACCCCCAAACACTTACATCATGATGTTTTTTGTTTGTTTGTTTGTTGCTTTAGGTCTCTTCCAACACAATTGAGGTTATATGAGAGACCGCTGAAACAAAAAAACAAGCAATCTAACAAAAATAGTACAAATGTCAATCAAAATCATAACCTAAAGATATCATCATAAGCTAAATTATAAATAACCAAGAACAAACAGGCAGAGGATTTACAGGAAAAAAATATCCCCTGTCAAAAATACAATCACAAACCAAAGAAGCAGGATAGGCTAGTAAAGAGAAGAAGAAACGACATCACTATCGGATCGTACACCCATGCGAACATCATAGGTATATGATTCAAGGGTGATGCTCCCATCCAACCACCCTCACATCATGATGTAAAACACATCATAGAAAAGATTCTGAATAAATTTGAAGATAATTTAAAGGAAAATGATTGAGGTAGGATTGCTAGAAAATCAGACAAATGACATAAAACAGACATTTGAGAAAGCGCAAGCTTTTTCTATAATTTGACATAAAGTTAAAAGGCTGATTTTGCAGACAACTAAAAGAAATGATCCATCAAACTTTCAAAATATGACCGTAATAGGACAAGAAAACGAAAATTTTGTAGATTGATCTAAGTCTAAAAAAAATTATAATCAGTTCACTAACCCATACCCCTTAGATAAAAAAAAAAATGCTGTAAAATTGATTTTTTTACGCCCAGAGATAAAATAATTTTGTGGTCAAATATGATGTCATACCTTATGAATTCATCATTATAATCACAAAACCTAATTATTTACTGTATACAATAGGTTATACAGATGATTTCTAGATATATTAAATGATTTTTCAAAATATGATATGGCACGCTATCCTCATTTTTCATTTTTTTATTCTACTTGAGAGACAAGTCGTATAAAATTAGATATCTAGTCAAGTTGAACTGCAAAATCAATTCTATTTTAGACAATAAAACAGTTAAATAGTGCACTAGCTCTGAATAAAAAGCAATTTGCTTTCCCAAACCCTTGAAAATCTTACAGAAAAAGTCAACACTACTTGTTTGCCACCACTTTTTTTGTAGTTCCACAAAGAGGGTTGATCCTGCTCTGGATGGAAAAATTGAAATAAAAAAGAGACACATTTCATTAGCAATTTTTGGAAATGGCATTATTGTCATAAAATGCATTTGTCAAAGACATAGCAATTTTTAAAAAATGATCATTATTCACACCAACACACTTGAAATTTCATTGGTTTTACATCCATAGAACAAAACTCTTGGCAACAAACTATAGTCTGTCGTTAAGTTAATACATTCAGTAGTAATTCAATTCAAATGATGCTTTGCCATTTTCATTTAGAAAAATGAGCATTTATTTTATTGATCACCAATAAAAAATGTAAAGGCGCAATGGAGATTTGAAAACATTACTAACCATTGTCAAAAAGTGCCTGCAGACACTCTGGTCTGCTGGCCCAGATGATGGTTTGCTGATTGATGAGTTTTGCCACAGGCAAAGGTTTGCCTCAACACACCTTGCCAGAATAGCCCTTGAGCCAGCATCTTTATGGATTGTCAGGACACCAGTAACGTCAACAGTGTTCTTTCACGTTAGCTGTCGATGAAAACAAAAAATTAAATTAAATTCACTACAGCAAAATAGGCACATACATGCCAATGCTAAAGTTTATAACAGCAACACTTCGCATGTTGAACGGACATAACGTCTGTTAGGCGATATTACAATTACTTCGGACAGAGACAACGCAGTTAACGGCCAAGTACACATTTTACAACTGAGTCCGGTGAGAGAAAGTGAGCAAAGTGCCTTTTCCAAGGGCTCAACTATGCGCCGATCGAGGCTCGAGCCCAGGACCTTCCGGTCCAAAAGCGAGTGTCATACCACTACGACATAGCCGTACGTAATTTTTAAAAATATAATAAAAATAATCACACTAATATAATTATCTCACATTGTCATCATCATAGGCATTTCAAAACTACTAATAATACTACCACTACAGATATCTTATCATTATAAAATATTTCTCTCTCTCTCTCTCTCTCTCTCCTCTCTCTCTCTCTCTCTCTCTCTCTCTCTCTCTCTCTCTCTCTCTCTCTCTCTCTCTCCATGAACATAACATACAAAACCCAATTTTCCGATATAAAAAAACAGCCCCCCCCCCCCCAAAAAAAAAAAAAAGTTTTGAAAAAGTATGGACGATGTGTCGGCCATAATAAAGATAATAACAATAACTGAATGAAAAGTATTTTTTTAAAGGACCCTGAGCCTGGAATGTCGTGAGTACTCGAAACCTCTTGATCGTGATAAAATTAGCAACCTTTTGACTGGGGATCAGGGCCTTCTAAAAATAGTATCGGGCCTGTCCAACCGAATTGCGCGAGTTCTCTGCTGGGCTTAAAAGTTAAAACCCCGCGAAAGGACCCTGAGCCTGGAATGTCGTGAGTACTCGAAACCCCTTGATCGTGATAAAATTAGCAACCTTTTGACTGGGGATCAGGGCCTTCTCTGGGGATCGAACATTGAAACACCTGGTTTTAATCGCCTGACATGGAAGGATGATTTAAATTATTTGGGGGGGGGGGGGGGGGAATTAGTATTTCAATTTTTTTAAGCCCTGTTATTGTTATTTTTCACAAAATAAAGTAATAAAGTTAAGTAATTCGCGGTAGCGACAAATGTGTCGTCAGCTGATGCACAATCAACAAACACACAACCCCAAAGCATGTTTAGTTATAAAAATAAGAAATGAATTAAAATGTGCATTTCGTATGCTTACCTTGTAAACTGAGTATTCTGTGACTTGAAAAGAGTGAAGAATTACCAAAGTCCGTCAAAATCAACTTGTAATAATAGTTATAATGTGATTGTGATGAGATGAAGTGGTCACTTTTTGACTTCCAGACTTCCAGATAATTCATTGTATATTGCAGTTCTATCCGTATAAAATGTTATATTTTTAGTAATTACGCAAATTCTATTTTTAGTAAGAGTACAAATAAGCTCTGGCGTTATTTGCAGTGGTAGTACAAATAAGCGTAGCCATTATTCTATTGGAGTGAATCAGATGGCAAAGAGTGATCGGAGGTTTGTTATAGGTATTATTTTTTAATTCCTTAAGAATTTATATTCTTTCTTCTTTATATGAAGCAAAAATGTTGGCTCAACTCTAATATTTGTGGGTATGATTCCAATTTACAGTAGGTATCTAACCGAGCGAAGCTGATATCTTGTATATGCTAAGGTGTCACATATTTTGCTATTTTATATGCACGGCTAGAATAGGACGACCTCGATATTTAACTTTTAATTCACGTTTTAACATCCTCTTTACACTGACACAATACATTACTCGCCAGATTCCAGCACGATCTCGACAGAAGCAAAAAAAAGCATGATAGAAACCGAGCTTGTCGAAATCCGATGATCATGGCCATGAGGTATTATGTAGATAAAATTCGGTCACCCCACTCCAGAGAACGAGATCGATCCCGGGTGCAGTCGAGATTTTTTATGACCCCCCCCCCCTCTCCCCTTGTCTACCCAGCAGTTATTGAGTGGCTGGGTCTGATAGATCTGGCGGAAAGTACTTTGCGATAGACAAGCGTCCTATCCGAAGGGTAACAATCAACTGCTTTTGTCCGTTTCACGCTATGGAAACAGGGATAAACTCCGGCTCTATTGGCCTAATGGCTCTGAAGGACTACTCCAGCGTGTCCTATTGCAAAGCGTGGTGGAATTCGGGGTGCTAGAAACCCTCGAGTTCTGTACCAGTTTTACCCGGTGGGTCGCAAACTATCAGTATCACTCTCGCTCTGGAGATTAAACGAGACAAGCAGTGGATCGGCTTGTAAAGGAATGAGGTCTTATCCCCATTTGCCAGTATGTTTGATACCTTATACTTCCGTGAAAACCTTTATTTGTGTTTCTCACCCTGTTGTTTTCAGGGCCACAGCCATTTTTCACATAATCACACTGGTGAAAAAGATTCCCAGAAGACCAAGCATGACGGGAGTGACAGTACGTCTAAGCCGGAGAGACATCGTAGGATAAGTCATCACAGGTCAGTGACTGTGCGGCCATATGGTCTTGTGATATGAAACTCGCCTTCGGATCGGAAGGTCCTAGATTAGAATCGCTCTCTGAGCAGCCATTAGTCGAGTCCTTGGAAAATACTCTTTACTTACATTCGTACTTAGGTGTAAAATGAGTATCTGGGCGTTAACAGCGTTGTCGGAAAATTGCAATATCGTCTAACAGGCGTCATGTCTCGTCCTTCATGTGTGTTGCTGTTGGCTAGGGACCGCCTGTAAACCGCTTTGGGCACGTTTCGTGGTAACTGCCCTTTATAAATGCTCACGTTAAAAAATTCAATTGCTTATTCCTTTTTTTTTTTACATGAAAAATATAATATACAGTTTTTGACCTGGGAGGACTTCTCGGAGGTTACGAAATATTCAATATTGGTCAAATACTGTGTTGTAACACCCCAGTTGTACAGTTTTCCCACAAAATCATCGTTAAAGTCAGTTAATAAAATAATATCATAAAACATTAATATAATTAAGAGAGATTAAAAGTAGATTTTAGTTACATTCAAAATGAAAAAAAAACCAAAACCAAAACAAAACAACATCGCATTGTTGCGTATATTCCCTTTTGTTTGTCTTCTTGTAAAGAAAGAAAGAAAGAGAGAGAGAGAGAGAGAGAGAGAGAGAGAGAGAGAGAGAGAGAGAGAGAGAGAGAGAGAGAGAGAGAAAGAAAGAAAGAGAGAGAGAGAGAGAGAGAGAGAGAGAGAGAGAGAGAGAGAGAGAGAGAGAGAGAGAGAGAGAGAGAGAGAGAGAGAGAGATGAAATGGAGGAATGTTGTGTGAGAGACAATATTATGTCCATATAAAAGTGTATTGAAGGAGTGAGTGGTTTGAGTGTGTAACTTAGTAAATTCTTGGATGTGGATACATTAATTTGCAATCAGCCATAATTTCAAAGCATTTACACATTATGTCCCCCGGTGTATCAATTTTCATAAGATGCCTTTGTGCATTGTGAAGTAAATTTGACAAGATGAGGGTAATTTAAATCGATCTATATTTGAAGGACGATCTTTCTGGCCAATATTTAAAAATACACGTCTTTCCAGCGCATAGCAATTAACTGGTCAATAAAGAAGCGGAGCAAGACGAAACAAGTCGTTGTGTTCAAGCAATTTTTCAAAACCAATCGATATTTTTGTCTCCCATCATCTGTAGCATAAAAATGACATTTGTCACAATCGCCTTTGTCTTTTACAATTCAGTGAAAGACGAGCCAATGCCTTGAGGCATTAATCATCTTTGCCATTAACCCCCCCCCCTCCCTCCCCCCACCCACCCATAAAAAAACCTCCATCCAACTCCAAGGCATGCTATTGATTCTATGCGTTTATATAAAGTACTTACAACATCCGCCAGACGAATATAAGGCACCAACACAAAACACTGTGTAACCTTTAACGTTTCTGGTCTGATTGATATAACTTCGTGAGAACTTATCACCAAAATGGATGTATAAAAACGATAACAAAGAGCTGAGTGACGTCAATGTCGTTCCTTCTATATTATGTGGTCAACCTTTTCAATCTGGTATTATATCGAAATGTACCAGATACCTTCTGAAGTTGACTTTAAAGTCTAAATTGTGAGGGGGTCCTGATAGATTAATTGAGCACTCGTTTCAAAGGATTAAAATCGACCCCAAGGTGCAGTCAAGATTTTTTTTCTCCACCCAGGAGTGATTGAGTAGCCGGGTCTGTTAGATCTGGCGGAAAGTACTTTGCGATAGAAACTGCGTACTATCCAAAGGGTGGCAAGCAATTTCTATTGCCAGTTTTACGCTATAGAAACCGGGAAAAACTCCGGCTTTATGGGCCTAATGACGCCGAAGGACTACTAAATTATGACTTTCGATTTGAATCAATCCTCCCAATCGAAAAGACTGAATGCATGTCCTCACACTACTTCGTCTCAAATTTTGTAATTCTAAAAGTTCTCACTTTAAATTCCATTGCTAGTTCATCTTGACAAAATACCAAATGGAGTAGGGGGGGGGGGGGATAATATATAAGCCATTGCCTCCACTTCTTGAGACCTAAATTCTTGTTGACAGAGGAGGGGCGATAAAAGGGGGTCGGTGTCTCAGTGCCACAACTGTCAAGCGATCTCAGTGACTGGAAGAGTGACGGTGATCGTGGAAAATTCTGGTTCCGACGTTGTGTCATTGGGTAAGACACTCCGCGGCTCGACTACGGTTTGAACGAGTATCAGGCTATAGGCAGTGACGGATATTGTAAGAGTATTAATACAAAAAGGGCGCCTAACAGGCGACTGGTACTGTATAAAATGGAATTATAATTCCAGATGGCCTGCTGGAGGATAATTGAAATATTTGAATCATATTGAGCATGGTAAACATGTGGAAATGTTCATATTTATTATTTTTTAATGTCAGCTCAGTGATAGAGTTCTTGCCTCAATGCAATGGGACTTGTATCGTTCCAGGCAGCATCGAGCTTTCTTTTGATCCCAGCCTGTCCACCCAGAAGTAATTTGGTAGCTGAATTTAAAACGACAGACAGGAGTCCTATCCCAAGGGTAGCAAGCAAATGTTAATCACTACTGAACTGGAATAAAGCCCAGCTCCATGGGATTTATGGCTGTCAAGGACTTTGTCAACACATTTCTGTAAAAAACAAAAACAAAACAAAAACAAAAAAAACCCCCAAAAAATAAACAAGAAAAAAAAAACAAACAAACAATATAAACAAAACAAAAACAAACAACAAAATAACAAGAAAAAAATCACAACACCCAAAGAACTAATACAAACCCCCCCCCCCCCCCCCCCCCCCCCCAAAGGAGAAGAAGATAAAAAGCACAAGGAAGAATGCGAATGAAAAGGAGAAGAGGAATAGGAGAGGTGAAGACGAAGAAGAAAAATAGGAGGAGGAGTAGGAGGAGGAGACGGAGGAGGAGGAGTAGGAGGAGTAGGAGGAGGAGGAGTAGGAGGAGGAGACGGAGGAGGAGGAGGAGGGGGAGGGGGAAGACGAGGAGTAAGAAGAAAAGGAAGAAGAAGTTACAGCAATATTTTCGTACACCAATCCGGTAAAACCGGCTTATCTATAGATTGATTCACGGGCTATCGATTTCATGGTTGCTACAGACCAGCAATATTTCGTTTACATGTGGAAGTGGATAAATCTTTGTCTTATCTTTGGGTTGACCAAGTACACGATAAAGTTGCCAATGTCAGGAATTAAGCAAGATAAACTCTGGGGTTTGTCTGTTATCTTTCATGTAGAAATGCTGATTTTGACACCATTCGTTCACACTGAATTGACCTGTTAAATGAGAAAAAAAAATACTAAAGCGCACATTTCAGTCATAAAAATCAATTATAGAGGGTCTAGATATCTTTGCAATAGTCAATTATAACCAATTTCTGAGTTGTCTGTGACGTACTAGAAATCTGACAAAAGTTAACCTTTGTAAGTTGCCACGCGCTGAGTCACATAATATGAGTCGAAAGAGACAGATGAAAGGAGACTCACGTAATCACTATATTGGAATTATCAAATATATTAACAATGGTATTGGAATACCTCTATTATCTAATATTGTAAGCGAACATTTGCATACGTTGTGTATCTTTTCATAAAGAAGTATAGTCTTTCAGAGTCACACGGCTTTATTGGACTTGTGCAGATAGGGAGGTCTTGATTTCACTATCTAAACCATCGGACTTGAAACAGAAGTGTTGTCTATGAACTAGCTTAACTGCCTAGAAAATAAGACATAGCAATCCATTCTTATACTGTCTAGAAAATAAGACATAGTAATTCATTCTTATACTGGCTAGAAAATAAGACATAGCAATTCATTCTTATACTGGCTAGAAAATAAGACATAGCAATTCATTCTTATACTGGCTAGAAAATAAGACATAGCAATTCATTCTTATACTGCCTAGAAAATAAGACATAGCAATTCATTCTTATACTGGCTAGAAAAAAGACATAGCAATTAATTCTTATACTAGATCATACTGTTAAAATGATTTTCATTCCTTCAATTGCAGTCGAGACACAGCTGCCAAAGGACATCATGGGGGAAGACCCAGAGCGGGATCCAAAAGAGAGGTTAGTAATGGCTGGTAATTTAATCTCTAATGTACAAGAGGATGGTGTGCGAGGTAAAATCATTTGCATTCGGTTGTTGGAAACGATAGGGTATTACTGATGACATTTTAAAAGACAATTTGGGAGCAGGCACTGGTGTAAACTGAAAATTTGAAAAAAATGAATGCACAAGGAACAATGCCAAATAAATCAAAGAAAGATACAAGTAAAAAATCAGCTTGGGGATCGAACCTCAGACCTCTTGATCAGTCCAAACGTTCTACCATTTAAATCATCCTAAAATATCACAGCCTGCCTAGGGAGGGGATCGAGCCCCAGCCGATTGACGCTATGCGTTTAGTTAAAATACTCACAACGTCTGCCAGCCGGATATAACATACCAACACACAAAACTATGTGT
This sequence comes from Berghia stephanieae, assembly GCF_034508935.2. Taxonomy (NCBI): domain Eukaryota; kingdom Metazoa; phylum Mollusca; class Gastropoda; order Nudibranchia; family Aeolidiidae; genus Berghia; species Berghia stephanieae. Next base: position 31,748,039 of record NC_088360.1, read on the forward strand.
AACCTTAAATGTTTATAATCTGATTGATACAATGTAGTGAGAACTACTTATAAAAATGGATCGCTAAAACAATTTTTAAAAAGTTGAGTGACGTCAAAATCATTTCTTCTATATTAACAGCCAGACGTTCTACCAGTTCTGATCGACCCCATGTCAAAGCAGGCTGATGTTTTGGGATGATTTTGTGTCTTGAATTTTCCTTTGTGCTTTGTCTGGCACTATTTCATGCACAACTCTTCAGATTTTTATGAAGACTCTATTCTTCTGAATTTTGGTTTTATCAACATTTGACAAACACAGGTCACAATGAATTTTATATCAAATTCTTCTCTTGCAAATCGAGCTCGATCTCTCCTAGACTATTGTCACTCCATCAGGCAGAATAAGTATTGGCCAAAGCAAAAAGGTCAAAACTACAGAATTCATAATGCTCAGTTCATTAGAACCACATTTATTATAAGTGTAGCTACGTCTACCACTGTAACCCATTTTCTGACGCATGAATTACATTGAAATATTTATAGTAAGGACAGCTAGTTATAGTTAGAACCACATTTATTATAAGTGTAGCTACGTCTACCACTGTAACCCATTTTCTGACGCACGAATTACATTGAAATATTTATAGTTAGGACAGCTAGTTATAGTTAGAACGACATTTATTATAAGTGTAGCTACGTCTACCACTGTAACCCATTTTCTGACGCATGAATTACATTGAAATGTTTATAGTTAGGCCAGCTAGTTATAGTTAGAACGACATTTATTATAAGTGTAGCTACGTCTACCACTGTAACCCATTTTCTGACGCACGAATTACATTGAAATATTTATAGTTAGGATGGATATTACTGCTATTAATATAGAACCACCAGTTCTTTGTAAATGTGCAGTGACAACAATGCTGGATTGAATCAATCGATTTGTCATTGATATGTTCTCTTTTTCTCAATTTCAGCATGACCGCCACAGCGTGGCAACTTCCGGTGACCTTCACCCTCCAATCGAATACGAGAATACGTACAAATTGGAGCCCGACACTGTCTTCAGACCTGCTCAAGTGACAGAAATCATCAAGCAAGTCTTGCACGAGAATCTAAACGGGAAGAAGTACATCAATGGGATGATGGGAGACACATGTGTTAGCCTTAGTGATATCATCAAGGTAAATCTGAATGTCTATATGATGTCTGTGTGTGTGTATGTGTGTGTGTGTGTGTGTGTGTGTGCGCGCGCGCGCGTGGGTTTGTGTGTTTGTGTGTTCATATAAATGTGTTCTATTTCTATTTTGACGATTGGCAGTTGTTTGTATACTACAACTGTATACATTTGATTCAGTGTGTTTATTATGTGTATGCACGGCGTGTATATGCTATTTTCAAGATTAGCAGTTAGCAGTTTACTACCAAACTTTGACGAAAGGCGATGTTTTGCTTTTGCGTTAACATTTTAAACTTTAAATGTAAGTAAATTGCGATAACCCCAAACTAGTCAAAAACTATTAAAGCCTAGAATTCTTGGAAGTATTAGGTTTGATTATTTCACAATTTGGGGTCATTTCTCAATATTTTAAGTGAAACATCTGGCCAAAATTTAAAAAAAAGGGTGCTTGGTCAGTGTTCAACTATATAACTTTATGGCACACATTTTCGCTTTTGATGATTGTTTTGTTTTGTTTTTATTTTTAAGGGGTTTACGGCGCTTGCAACACGTGCAGATCATATCAGCGCCAGTAATTTTTTTTATAGAATTACAATTAAAGCATCCAAGAAAAAACTAAGACACAGGGGAATTGGTTCAATGAGGGAACAAATGTAGATTCCAAGAGCACACTATCAGTGAACTTATTTTGAGATCACCTGAATGTCTTATCCAGACACAAGCACAGGTCCCCGCCAAGAAGAACACACTCAAATGTTTACAAATCACGTAAAACAGAAAATAATACAGTGCAAAACAGAGAAATGATTTACAAGACAAAAATATCATCTCTCAGAACTCTAACTATACATTTGAATGTTTTCCTCCCAGCCAAGATATCCGGCCAGGGCTAGGACAAAACCAAGTAATCTCATTCCAAGGCAAAGACAAAGTGCATTAAAAAAACAAATATAAGAAGAAAGAAGACAGTAATTGTCTCAGTGCCCACTGTGGGAGCTCAGGAACCCCACCTAGACTTTTGATGTTTAAGTATAATAAGAAATGGTTGGTATTGTAATCGGTTGAATTTCTACTCCCTTGATTGGGTTAGAAATGGTATCCCATCTCGGTGGAGACACTTTAAGTTTTTCTTGAAACCTGGGAGTATGCTCATAATATATTCATGTCGTCCGGGACCTAAAAGAGATGCTTGTTTTTTTGTTTTTAAGGGTTTTACGGCGCATGCAACACATTTAGGTCATATCAGCGCCAGTAAAAGGATGAAAAGGGGATAGTTAAACAGTCTAGATGTACAATAAAAGGACTTGAGGAAAAGTAAGACAAATGGGAATGGTACAAATAGGGAACAGATGTAGATTCAAAGAGTAAACTATCAGTGTACTTAGTTTGAGATTACCTAAATGACACCGGCACAAGATCCCACTAGAGGAATACACTCAAATGTTTACAAATCATATCAATATCATTAAATTGAAATTTTAAGTTGTTCCTATCCAAAATGTGATCAGAACATTCTGGTCTTTTAGAATCATAATTAAGTATATAGATGTCTGTATTTATCTATTGCAGTTTCACCAACAGTGCTTGAAAATTGAATATATGTATATATATATATATATATATATATATATATATATATATATATATATATATATATATATATAAAACATATACATTTTTTTTCTCCACAGGACAGAGTTAGGCAACTTGATCTACATCGATTTAAAATTGTCTCCACGGTTATGATTGGGGAACGAAGAAACCAGTCAATGCAAGTCTCCTCCCGCTGTCTATGGAACCAAGGATGCGACAATTATGCGTCCTACGTCTACAACAAGGGAAATCTTTGTGTTGTAGGAATGGTCTTCGGTGTCTACCAGGAATAATCAGATAGTCGACATGGCCTGACTGGAAATAATCGGATTGTCCGAATTTCAAAGATTTTATTTAGAAAATGATGAAGGGAAAAACAGACAGTTGATTGATATTTGTGGAATTGTTTAGTATTCGACCAGAACACGCAAAATATAATTAAATGAGAAAAGACGATTCATCTAATACAATCTTATAATAAACTTTCCCAGTAATACGTTTATACAGATGGACTTGTGGCATGAAATTGTAAGGTATTTAATTTAGTCTAAACAAAAGGCTTGTTGACAAAATTTTTAATTTAGATTTCTTTCAGTAGGAAGAAGCAAAATTTAAAACATACTTGTAAAAAGCCCGCAATTTTGCGGGGAAAGAACTATTTTCATTCGATACTGTACTCACCATCATTTAATGAAGGCAGATTGGTAAACAACGTTGTCTGTGTAATTTGGTATATCTTCGGTTGATTTTTCTGTGTGGCCCAATAATATATTTAATAATATATTCCCTCAACTAACCCCATGAAAAAATTAAACCTAGTACCTTTAATTAACCCTAATAGGAAAAACAAACACCCTAGCAGTTTAATAAGACTAATGACTAACCCTAATAGGAAAAAATCATCCGATCTCGAGCTTACCCTAATAGAAAAAATCATGACAAATTGAATAAATAAACGCCTGACAAAAGATCAAAGGTGAAAATACAAATTTAAAGAATACTGGGGATGTAGGATCTTTCGGAATGTCTCCCCTTTACTTAACTTATGGAAAAACAAACACCCTAGCACCTTTAATAACACTTATGACTAACCTCTCGAGCTAACCCTAATAGTAAAAAAACAACTCTAGGACTTCTTTGCACTACCTTTCAATACTTAACAAATCACAATGGCGGCCGAAAATCAAAACAATGGTCAAATTAGGAAATTTTAAACTTTCACAAATCTATCAAGGTTTGTTCTAGAGTTTTTAAAATGCCTGACAAAATATCAACGGTGAAAATACAAATTTAAGGAATACTGGGGATGTAGGAGCTTTCGGAATGTCTCCCCTTTACTTAACTTATGGAAAAACAAACACCCTAGCACCTTTAATAACACTTATGACTAACCTCTCGAGCTAACCCTAATAGTAAAAAAAGAATCAAAATGGCGACTGAAATACCTTTATGTGATCAAGTGAATAATATCACTATGAATGCCACGATTTGCTGAAAAATGCCAACACACACACACACACACACACATGTATACACCACACACAACACACACACAAACATACACACATACACACACACACACAAACATACACGCAATTAGAACAAAACTGATCACCGCGAAATCAACAACATAACGGAAGTAATAATAATACTTGATGTCATAAATAGATGACGCAAACTGACAACTTTTTACAGTGACGAAATTGGTTGATTTTGGGACTGTTTTGTGTCGTCGGTACGTATTTCATGATATCTGTGTGACTCAACGAACATTCAAACTGACTTTAAATTATAAAAGGAAATCAAGTTATCTGTTTATCTATCTGTAAAAAATACATTTCTAATTTTCAAATCTTTCAGTAGAGTTGTGCACCGTATCAATTTTTTTATTGACTCAAATAAGCACAATGTTCTCCACAATGCTATATTTTTTAAAGAAAGGATTTCAAGGAATCACTAATAGAATTCATGCACTCTTGCATTTTAAAATTCGAAAGTATTTATATTGCACCAGCTCACGCTCCAAAGTTTGCGTATGGAATCCTAAAGCCCAAGACTGCGGAAATCCTATTGTGTTAGGCAGTACCGGGCAAAGCAGAGAGAATAATAATACAAGAAAAAAACTCACCCCAAAAATTGGCTACCTCGACTGGGGACCAAACTTCAGACCTTCTGTTTACCAGTCTGCAAGTATTATAATTTTCTTTCTAGTTTGTCAAGCGCTGTTTCATACACACCTTTTAAGATGTTTAACCTACACCATAGCCTGTTACTCAATTTGTTACTTTGAGAGTCAAGTGCTATATCACTAACATGAAACAAATTGAGTAGAGGAGTGCCACAATGTGTATGTGTATGTGTGTGTGTGTGTGTGTGTGTGTGTGTGTGTGTGGGGGGGGCTGTCTGAAATTAGCGCCATCTGCCAAGTAAGTATGAGATCTGGTACTGATTTCCCATCGCTGCAAAAATGCCAGGTCCTCTATTGTTTTCTATTCCAGTTATTTTAAGTGATAATAAGATCCTGCTCCACTAATTTATTGCTAAAACACTGCAGCCAAATTAAATATATTTCATATATTTTATATTTTATATATATTTATATTTAAACTTGAGCTTTTATATAGAGCAATATCCACTAATCGTGCTCAAAGCGCTTTACAGCGCTGATCAACAGCAACACGTAACATGTAGAACGAGACATGACGCCTGTTAGGCGATATTGCAATTTTTTTCCAACATAGACAACGCTGTAAACGGCCAGGTACACCTGAGTATGATGAGAGAATGTGAGCAAAGAGCCTTTTCCAAGGACTCAACTATGCGCCGAGCGAGGCTCGAAACCAGGACCTTCCGATCCGAGTGTCATTCCATCAGACCACATAGCTGCATATCTTATTTAATGGTCTTTTTGCCTCTCGTTTCTGCCGTTCTATGACAAAACCTTTTTAGTTTCATTTTGACCAGAAAAATTCGACTTCAATAACCGTTCGATTGAAAATGAATCTCAACTAATTGATCTTCTCTTCAAATGACATAAGTAGAAAATGCTCTCAAATTAAAATAAAGTAAAAAAAAAATTAACAACACTCATATCAAATGAACAGTACTGTTTATTTGTTAACCAATACTTTATGACACAAACATTTTTTTCATTGAAATGGAAAAAAAACAATGCCGTCATACTTTCAAGCCCATTAACAACAACAACAACAACAACAACAGCAGCAGCAACAGTAACAACAATAACAATAACATTACGACAAAACAACGACGGCGACAATAAAATGTGTACGATGTTCCTTTCAATTTCAATTCTTTTTTGTTTTATTTATCCATATAAATGAAGCTATGAAGAACAATAAAATAAATTGGCATCTTAAAAAACATTACAGATCATTTCAAAGTCATTCTTCAATACACAGTGGATGAGTGCGATAAATTGAGTCGTTAATAGGGGTGGGGATAATATCTGCATTCTCTTCATCCCGTCCAACTGGGCGGAGTGAAGCCGACGCAAAAAAGTGAACTTAAAATTAGAATTATCAGAAATATGAAATTTTGTTTATTTAAAGGGCGTTACGGCGCTTGTAACACATTTAAGTTATTTCAGTGCCAGTAAACAGGGCAAATGTGAGTAGTCAAAATATTCTAGAATTACTTGTTAAGATACCCAAGAAAAAGGAAGATATAGGGTACGGGTTCAATTAGGGAACAGATGCTGATTCCAAGAGCACACCATCAATGTACATAGTTTGAGATCACCTAAAATTTTTATCCATCCACAAGCACAGGATTCCACTAAGAGGAACACACTCAAATGCTTACACTATACTTTCATAACAACAAATAGAACGATACATAACAGAGAGATGATTTACATGGAAAAAATATCAACTCCAAAAACTTTAGTTGTACACTTGACTGTTCGCCTCTCAGTAAAGGACTCCGACCACGGCTAGGACAAAACTAAGAATCTCATTCCAAGACAAAGGCATAAAGCAAGTTGAAAAACATACATAAGGGGAGAGAAGACACAACAAATGACCTTTTACCCACAATAGGAGGTCAGAAGACCCCACCCAGTATGGGCAGATTGAAGTGGAAGCTAAAAATAAAAATTGAAATGAGACTTTTAGAAATATGACATTTTAAGTTTTTGCACATTATGAAACTGAATATATTTTACTCAGAGATAAACTTAACCCAAGATTCCTATTTTTGTCGATAAATTATATTTCTAGCATCACAATTTTTTAAAAAGTCCTTCAGAACCATTAATCAGGCTCATTGAGCTGGAGTTTATTCCGTTTTCTATAGGGTAAAAAGGGACAATAGCAATTGCTTACTACCTTTAGATAGGACGTTAGTCTATCGCAAACTACTTTTCACCAGCTCCATCAGAGCCAGCAACCCAAACAGTGCTGGGTGTCAGAGAAAGTAATCTCGACTTCACCCGGATTCGATCTCAGTACCTTTGCGTGTGAAGCGAGTGCTCTACCAACCGAGCTATTGAGACCCCCAGCATGAATATTACTCAGACTTAATACAGTCTTAAGAAGGTGAGTCACATATTTTAAATCTCAAAATCAATGTGGTAATGTGTGTAAAGTGCCTTACCAAAGCACACAACGTCGGGACCAGAATCCTCTCTAATCACTGTCACCACCAGGGCAATGACGACACTTAACATTGCTTGACTTTAGTGACGTGACGCGACACCGTCGCTCAGAGCCACCGACCCACACAACTAACGTGAGCGACTTTTTGGTATAAAATTCGCATAAAATTAACATTTGATAATTGGACAGCTAGGTAGGTTATCTCAATTTTTTTCACTTTTTTTCTCACTTCCAGAGCACAATGTCGGTGTTGCATGTTAAACATTTTCAAAGCGAAATGATCTTTAAAAATCTAATACGTAAATTTAACTCTCTCCTTACCAACTGGAGGAAAATCATCACATCCGTTACGATATAAACATCATTTTTGCATATTCAGATTTGTTTTACGAATCCCAAATTTTGAAAAAGAAGTCTTTTTTATGTTTACTCGAAGTTAATGCTTGTTTTGTACAAATGTTTTAGCTCAACCAAATTTTTTGTATAGCTTGTACATATTGCTTTTAAAGTCGTTAAAAATTTAATTTGAATGTTGGGTCGATATGACATTTCAGTAAAAATCTTGAAAATGGTCGGTAAGCAGAGAGTTAAAAACGGCGTCCAAGTAACTGTATTAAAAATAAACAAACAAAAAAAAAAAAACAAAAACAAACAAACAAACAAACAAACAAAAAAAACAAAAACAAAAAACAAAAAAACAAACAAACAAAAAAAAAAAAAAGACAACTTTGCATTATGCAGGATAGCCAACATATTTACCTTCAAATGGGCCAAATTACAACGGCGATAAACCAGATAACTACTTACACTATTGTAACAAATATAGCGATTAAATAAATGCTTATAAATGATGCTCTTGTGTCAGATATTGTCAATTCATTCCCCCAAATGTGTCTATTTTTTGTTAAAGAAAATATTAGCTATCTCGTTTCAACTATCTCGGATTTTTCTCATCGTGCATAAATTAAATCAATTTTTTTTCCAATAAAATAATGAGTAGTGAAGTGTGTTGACTCCAAAATGCGACAATTCCATCATACATTGAAAAAAAGAATAAATCCAAAAGGACATTCAACAACAAGGGTCGTTTTTTAGTTAAAAAACTTCAAATGTCGTAAAACCGACTTGTTTTTGTTTGTTTTGTATGTTTTTTAAAGATTTTACGCGCTTGCAACACATTTATGTCATATCAGCGCCAGTAAAAAGGAAGAAAATGGGATAGTTATAAGTTCTAGAATTACAATTAAAGAAAAAGTAAGATGAAGGGGAATTGGGTCAAATATGGAATAGATAAAGATTCCAAGAGCCCACTATCAAAGTACTTAGTTTGAGATCACCCAAAAGTCTCATCCAGACACAACACAGGTCCCCGCTAAGAGGAATACACTCAAATGCTTACAAATCATATATGATATGTAAACAAAACATAATACAGTGCGTAACAGAGAGATGATTTACAAGACAAAAAATATCATATCCCAAACTATACATTTGACTGTTTCCCTCCCAGTTAAGGTATCTGGCCAGGGCCAGGACAAAACCAAGTAATCTCATTCCAAGACAAAGACAGAAAGAAAGTTGGAAAACAGATATAGGGGGATAAAAGACACGGCAAGTACCTCCCTGCCCACCCTGAGGCCAGGAACCCCAACCAGTTCACCAACAAGAGTCATTTTTGAGTTAAAAACTTCAAATGTAGTAAAACCGACCTGTACTTATTTAAATATGTATACAAGTAAAATGTACTAAAATCACAAGTTTTTGTTCAAAAGGATTACTCGTGACCAATTGCCTCAAAACGGTATTACATAGCGGTAAACCTGATGTTTAAATTTGAATTTTAAGTTCAACTTAGAAAGACTGAATTAAATAAATGTCTTCTTTGAGTGTATATTTAACCTCTGATATTTATTTACAACCGAATTTTCTCATCTGTCTAGTTAATTTCGATATCGTACCATAATGACGCGGTGGGTAACATTTGGATGAAGACATTGAAAACTCTAAGGTCATGATTCAAACCACATAATTTTCATAGAACTGGATTTTTTTTTTGTTTGTTTTTAAGGGCTTTACGGCTCTTAAAACACATTTAGGACATATCAGTGCCAATAAAAAGAAGAAAATTGAATAGTCAAAAGATTATAGATTTACAATTAAAGCACCAAAGAGAAAGGAAGACAAAGGGGAATGGTACAAATAGGAAACAGATACAGATTCCAAGAGCACACTGCAACACATTTAGGTTATATCAGCGCCAGTAAAAAGGAAGAAAATGGGATAGTAAAACGTTCTAGAATTACAATTAAAGCACCCAAGAGAAAGTAAGACAAAGGGGAATGGGAACAAATAGGGATCAGATGTAGATTCCAAGAGCATACCACCAATGTACTTAGTTTGAGATCACCTATGTCTCATCCGGACACAAGCACAAAATCCAACAAAGAGGAATACACTGACGAGGGCCCGGAAAAAAACCAAGTAATCTCATTCCAAGACAAAGACAGAAAGCTTGTTGGATAAGATATAAGGGGATAGAAGACACAGTATGTACCTTCCTGCCCGCTATGGGAGGTCAGGATCCCCACCCAGGTACTTAGTTTGAGATCACCTAAAAGTCTCATTTGGCCAGATAACTCGTCTTTCGACTATCGGTCGATTTCAATGACCCTCGTCTTAGCAAAAACTCTCAAACCTGGAACCTTTTAAAAGTCTCAGGTTTAAGAGTTTTTGTCGAATTGAGGGTCATTTAAATCGATCGATATTTGAAGGACGAGTTTTTTGCCCAAATTTTTTAATACGTGTATTTCCGGCCGTTATCTGGTAGAGGCATTTATTTGAACTCAAATTTCATAAATTCACAAATCAATCATGTTCATCATCAGTTTCACCTTGACTTGATACCGTTTTGAGGAGCTTAGTCACATATATTATAAATATAACAACCACTTTACCAGATCAATGTGCTTCATCTTAGCACAATCCTGTCGAATAACATTAAAAAATATATACACGTTGGTATTAAAATACACAATACAATAATTATGATAAAGATATAAACATTAAATTCTCGTTATTTTTGTCTATAAAAATTTTAAAAATCACAATAAACATAAATGGCATCGCTATCAACAGAAATGATAAGAGTATATTAATGATACGACATGGTCGTCAGGTATCTAAATAGTCCTTGTATTTTAGTTCAGGAAGTAAAAAAGAAAAAAAAAGGAAATTGAACCAACGATTTTAGTAGGCCTCAAAAGCAATCTACTCTTTTGTTCAGCCTTGAACGCACCTACAAGAGTCAAAAGCAATGCATGGGCTTTATAGTCGACAAAGCATAATATTGTTTCATTTTTGGATAGGATGTAACGACAGTAGTTTTTGTTTTTAAGGGTTTTACGGCGCTTGTAACACATTAAAATCATTTCAGCACCAGTAAAGAGGAAGAAAATGGGTTAGTAAAAAAAAGGTATAGATTTACATTTGAAAGCATAGGAGGAAAAGTTATACAAAGGGGAATGATACAAATAGGAAACACGCGTTGATTCCAAGAGCATACTATCAGTGTACTAAGTTTGAGAGTACCTAAATGTCTCATCCAGACACATGCACAGGATCCAACTAAGAGGAACACACTCAAATGCTTACATTATACATTCAAAACAACAAATATAATAATACATAACAGAGAGATGATTTACAAAGGAAAAATAGCATCTTCAAAAACTATAACTATACATTTGACTGTTTCCCTCCGATCCAAGGACTCTGTCCAGGGAAAGGACAAAACCGAGTAATCTCATTCGAAGACAAAGACAGAAAGCACGTTGGAAAAAAAATGGAGTTATAGAAGACGCAGTTAGAACCCATCCAGAACATGGTCAGTTATGCTCAGCCTGACCGAATCAGTCGGTTTGTACAAAGAAGAAAAAGATCCCATCCTATTGAAACGACACAGTTTTCAGAGCACTATTACATGAAGAAACAAAAAGTTGAAAACAAAATAGGAAATCGAATCTTGTTTATACTCGCAGAACGGCAAATCCAGCACATTAAATAATAGCTGGTCAATTTAATTATTTGATATGAACTATCTACCTATAATATAATTTAATCGTAAAAAAATCTTAAGCAGAAAAAAATTAATTAATGAAAATCGAGGAAGGAAATTGATAAACTTGATAC
>NC_088360.1:31769599-31802099 GCF_034508935.2 Berghia stephanieae
CAGAGACGAGACTCGAACTTAAAGGATTTGATTTCGAGTCAAGTAAATGGCCACTTTCGTTAAATTAAGATTACTTGAGGACGTTTTCGTTTATCTGACATATGAATTTTTCTTATCTTGCATTTCTATTTCTTCGGATCTATATCCTCTTCATCAGGATCAGCTGTTATATAAACAGCTTTATGTTTTCTAAATGAAATATTCCTTTTTGACCCTTAAAAAAAACAAAACAAAAAACAACAACAAAAACTTGAGCTTTTATATAGCGAAATATCCACTAAACGTGCTCAAAGCGCTTTACATAGGGTCCCTGACCAACAGCAACACATAACATTTAGAACGGGACACGGCGCCTTTTAGGCGATATTACATTTTTTTCCGACAGAGACAAGGCTGTTAACGGCCAGGTACGCATTTTACACTTGAGTACGGTGAGAGAATGTGAGTAAAGGACTCACTCCAAGGACTCAATTATGCGCCGAGCTCGGCTCGGACCCTGGACCTTCCAATCCGTAAGCGAATGTCAATCAATTTGCAATAAAAAATGTTATCTTTTTCATTTGAAATGTCTTTGAATCTGGGTTAATTATATGCGGAAATAAAACATTCCATGTCTTATTCCCATTTATGCCTTACACTTACGAACCGCAATCTTCTTTATTCTGGCCACAGACCATTTACTCCAAATACCGATCAAAATGACCCCTAAGTAGTCCTTCAAAGCCATTAGACCCATGGAATCGTAGTTTATTCCAGATTCTACAGCGTGAAACGGACAATAGCAATAGCTTGCTTCTGTTTAATAGGACGCTAGTCTATCTTAAAATACTTATCACCAGATCTAACAGACCCAGCTACCCAATCACTGCTGGGTGGACAAGGGGATCAGAAACAAATCTCTCGACTTCAGTCGGAATCGATCTCGGTCCTTTTGGTTGTGAATCGGGTGCCCTGCTAACAGAACTGTCGGGACCCCCAAACATTTAAGAAAAATTCAAAGCCGAGACATCCAGGATCTCTTCAAAAATTCTTAAAAGTCGGGAGCCATCTAAATCAATCAATGTTTGAAGCAAAACTTTTTGTCCAAAATGAAATCTTTATGTCCGTCTAGTTGAAGAATGTTTTCAAACGGTCGCCATTCCTTCTCTAATATGAATAGTTATATTAGCATTCCTTCCAATTTCGTAAATTTATAACAAACTGTTTCAAATGACAGAAAACGGGGCATTTGTTATTGAGAACAATACTGAATTACTTTCCCGAATTGTTCGTCTGCGTTTTTTTGTTGAACGGATAAAGCGCCCACTAGGGGATAATAGCACAATACGCAAATAGAGAATTGTTTCATGACAGAAAATCGGGCATTTGTTATTTAGAACAATACTGAATTATTTTTGTGAAACGTGCCCGCCTATATTTTCATTGAACGGCTAACCATAAAGCGGTCACTAAGGGACGATAATGGTAGACTTAATCTTGTTTTCAAATCCATTCCCAAGAAGAAAGCCAATATAATATATTTGATATCTTTGCAGTTATTTCATTACTCTCAATCTTTGCAATAAAAGGTAAATTGATTGAAATAAATTATCTATCACAATTCAAAACAATTTCTTGCGTCTGGATTACCCGAGAGAATATCAGATTGGGGCGATGGTTCAGAAATACGTGTTGTTCTCAATTATGATTGAATATTTTTAAACAGGGGCCATGTTTGGTCATTTCACACTGTGTCACCACAGGCAAATAATATCTTTTTGATAATTGGTTTCGTATAACCAGAAGAAGTACTGTAGGCAGAGTCTAAAATGCTTAGCATGTGGGGTTAATTGAAACAGAAGTGTTAAATCGGATTTGCAGGACAGTTATCTTCTCCAGATTAGTTCAACAGATGTTACTAAATAACGGTGCTGCTGGCTTACCTGTATGCATACACACACACACACACAAACACACACACACACACACACGCACACACAGAATATATATATATATATATATATATATATATACATACATATATATATATATATATATAAATACATTCATCACTCATTTTTGGCCGAAACAATCTTTTCTATGTCCTCCATTCCATCAGTCGGCATTTTCAATTCGATTGTTTCGGCAAAAAACGGGACTTAATTTATTTATTTGTATATGCTCTAACCAACATTATCGAGTACTCTCGTACCTACAAGTACCCACCAACACTCATATAATATATATATATATATATATATATATATATATATATATATATATATATATATATATATATATTATATTGCTACAGTTCAATGGGTTCGTTCCAAGGCTATTTAACTCAGTCCTCAAGATGGATAGCTGACAAAATTCCCAAGCTGCTAAAGTCATACTTGGATCGTGCATGTTTTTAAGACCTGGTAAGACACTTAGCCCCCACTGCCCTTCAGATAACACGAGAGGGAATAAACACAAAAAGGAATAATTCAAATGGAATGTGTGTTTACCTGCGAATGGCATGACCCGATCTTGCTTTTCCATTTGTGGAGACCATAGACGTCCTTGTATTGGCCAAAGACATGCTGAAGCGGTAGGCCCTCACAAAGGCACGTCCCCTCACGCATGCGCAAATGGCAAATTTGAAGGACTGCCGGAAATTCTTGGACATGAAGGCGTACACTATGGGGTTGACACAGCTTAAATGTTAAAAAAAGGGAGCACTTTAATAAAATTTTATGAAAATGAAATGAAACAATATGTATATTATTACACTTTTCGACAATGAAGTTTCGTTGACGGTCCGACAAAACAAATTGTTATTCAAACCAGCAATCAGCTTGAGCTCTCACCGTTTGCTCTTGTGCCATGTAAGAAAAAAATACCCCCTCCCCCACCCCCATCTCTTGTAGTTGTTCCATGCGACTAAAACTAAAAGCAAATACTTAGAGACATGAAAAATTTCTATCAATCCAAAGTTAATACACATCGTGTTCTAGATATTTCTTGTTTTAGTTTAATTGAATAAATTGGTGTGCGACTTAATACTCGTACATTGTGTGATCGTTCCTTAATAAAGACCACAGTAAGCCAAATAAAGGACCATGGAGGTAATCGCCGATTTAAATCCGATTTAAATCCTTGTTTATTCACATATATTATAGGATAATACAAGACTCTTGACATTACGAACAAGTTCCCAACTTTGGGAGAGCTTATTGGGAACGGGCTCGAAATCTCAACAAAACAAAAGAGTTAATGATTATCATTCATTAATATTATACAATACTCTCCAATGACCTTGGGGGTCCCGATAGCTCAGTTGATAGAGCACTCGATTCAAAATCAAAGAGACCGAGATCGATCCCAGATGCAGTCGAGATTTTATTCTGATCCCCCCTGTCCCTTGAGCAGTGATTGGGTAGTTGGATCTGTTAAATCTGGCGGAAAGTACTTTGCGATAGACTCGTGTCCTATCATTGTCCGTTTCACGCTATAAAAACCGGGATGAACTCCGGCTCCATGGGTTTAATTGTTGCTCTGAGGGACTACTTTTTACTCAATGACCTCACCTATATTATTTCGCATCAACA
The DNA here is from genome assembly GCF_034508935.2 of Berghia stephanieae. Classification (NCBI taxonomy): domain Eukaryota; kingdom Metazoa; phylum Mollusca; class Gastropoda; order Nudibranchia; family Aeolidiidae; genus Berghia; species Berghia stephanieae. The sequence goes on from NC_088360.1 coordinate 31,773,172, forward strand.
ATGATTGGTCCTCGAATTTCACCATTTGACATTAAGAATTACCATTACGATTTTGAGACCATAAGGCGTCAAATCCTTTTTGTTTTTTTGTTTTTTTTTATAGTAAAACCTCATGCGTGCAGGAGAAAAAAAAAGTCCAAACAACTCTTGAACGGCTACCTTTCTTTTGCGAAGGGTAAAAAATTTTTTGTTATTATGTCGTAGCAAAATCGTGTTTTCCCCAAAACCAAAGGGATATAATAATACTCTTCGAGACGACTTAGTTATCGTACTTTGTTTTGCCAGGAAACTAGACCCAAGAGACATGGGCCAATATTCAACGACTAGGAATCGAAATGTCATTAACTGGGAAATATAAACAATGACGTTCTAGTGAGAGTAAAAAGGCAAAAAAGCAAAGAAAACTTTCTATTTGAAATAGTCGTTTTATTTGCCGACTTGTCTGAATTTCTTCTCGATGTATACCTAAATCATTGCAATCGCAATCTATTTATTTGGGGAATAATCTATTTGATATGGTGTTTTATCTTTATCACTCCAATAAAACAAATGCATTAACTTTTCTCTCTATTATAACTCACGGCGGGTTTCTAAAATCAACATAAGAATAGAAACCTTAACCCTCTCATTACCACCTAGAGCAAAATCGTCACATTTGTTACGACACAATATACATTTTTCCTTATTCAGATTTATTTTGTACATCACAAACTTTGAAGACTGATCTGTGTTTTATTAATAAGAACATAATGTTGTTTTGTTCAGTGCGTGTTTGAGTTAAAAAAAATAAATTTGTCTGCTGGGTAGCCTGCCATTTTGGGAAAATACTGAAAATGATCAGTAAGGAGAGAGTTAAATAAAAGGAATAAAGCAACCATACAAATAAACAACAGAAAAGTCAACCAATGGAGCATAAACAAATCGACCCTTAGAATGTTCTGAAAACACAAGGCGAGATTGGGATGACTGTAGCTTTAGTATTTACCCCCCTTGTTTAGTCTGTCCAGAGATACTGATGAAGATTCTAAATAACAGCGAAAAAGTTAAGCCAGTAATCTAACCCAATACTAATGAAACAAATAAATATCAAATAGATTAAAACTTTTTCAGTTGTTGGGGACTAAATATTTGTCAAAGTAAATGATGGACCAGTCTTGTTGACTTGTCGATCAACGGTATGTATGCTCACCTATTAAAGTAGGCCATTAGCTTAAAAGCCTTCCGCATGGGCAAGAGGTAGCCATAGTTGAGTGGGCTGTGAAATTCAAAGGCAACTAGTAAGTTGTCTACCATTATGGGTCCCCAGCAGATGGTGAATAGAATCACTATCACCACTAACATGATCACAAGCTGAAAGAGAGTTAAATTCATTATTATTAGTCAACTCAATGCTTTTATTCAATTTGAGCACGACATGGTCACACACAAAAAAAAATGAAATCATTCGCAAATTTCTTGTAATGTGTTTTTAAATTTTTTTTTTATTTTGGTCGTTGGAAAGCGGGTTTCTACATCCATTTTTCAAAGTCTTAGATAGAAATTTCAGGGTCGAGATTTCTGAGAGGTGGAGATCAAGTCTTTTACCCACAATGTACATGTTTTTTTTTTTTTTTTTGCTTTATGCAACATATCTCTACTTTCATTGTATCAATCCACTGGGTCCCATTCGGTTATGGCTGTTGTAACTAAAAAAATACAGTCAACATCCGATATTCTTTTTTTTTGCACGGGGACGTGCCACAGATTGTTTTGTGGACACGATCGGATGTTTTGTTTTTGTTTTTAAGGGTTTTACGGCGCTTGCAACACATTAAGGTCATATCAGCGCCAGTAAAAAGGAAGAGAATAGGATAGTAAAAAGTTCTAGAGTTACAATTAAAGCACAAAAGAAAAGGTAAGACAAAGGGGAACGGGTTCAAATAGGGAACAGATGTAGATTCCAAGAGCACACCGTTAAAGTACTTAGTTTGAGATCACCTAAAAGTCTCATCCAGACACAAGCACAGGTTCCAACTAAGAGGAATACACTCAAATGTTTACCAATCATATAATATAATATGTAAACTAAACATAATACAATGCATAACAGAGAGATGATTTACAAGGAAAAAAATATCATCTCCCAAAACTATAACTATACATTCGACTGTTTCCCTCCCAGTCAAGAAACTCCGGCAAGGATCAGGACAAAACTAAGTAATCTCATTCCAAGACAATGACAGGAAACAATTGGAAAACAGGTATGGGGGGATAGAAGACACAGCATGTACCTCCCTGCCCACTATGGGAGGTCAGGATCCCCACCCAGGACACGATCGGATTATCATAAACGTTTCCGTATACATAGTTATCTGCTTAATATCACGTCCGTGATGTAGGCGGGTCATTTAATTGATTTTATTACTCTCACTATTATGACTCGTGACTCTTATAATATTATTGTTACTTATATGATGAAGTGATTAACCCAGTTTTGATATAATGGGGACTGATGGTGATGATGATGATGATGATGATGATGATGATGATGATGATGATGAGGAGGAGGAGGAGAATGATGATGATGATGATGATGATGATGATGATGATGATGATGATGATGATGATGATGATGATGATGATGATGATAATGCTGCTGCTGCTGCTGCTGCTGATGATGATGATGATGATGATGATGATGATGATGATGATGATGATGATGATGATGATGATATCAATTAAGGTATAGGAACAACCACTTGAACATATTACCACATAATCATCGTTTATTTCATTCCCCCCCCCCCCCCCCCCTCAACATCATAACAACCACAGCTGCAATCATCCACCCACCCATCCACCAACCTGTGTCGTAGTCCTTTTGTCCCGACTGCTGTCATCCTTGATGCAAATCCTCATCGGCTGGTGTCCTCCAGTGCGATGCTGGTGGTGCCCTCCAAATCCAGAGCCATCTCCAGGTGATAAGAGAGAGTGATCTGCCCCTCCAGTTGTCCTTGCGTTCCTCTGGTGGCTGTACACAGGGGCTACAACTCTGAAAAAGAAATAAGTGGCACTGGGTTAAGATTTCGGACTTAATCACACGTGCCGAATATTTTTCTGCTGTCGCTCTCCGTCGGTTTCTCCAACAGTAAGAGGAGGCACTGAGTGGTAGCGAATCGGCTTCGCTCGAGAACCTGCCTTACGGCATAATCGCTTCATCAGTGGGATACGTTCCACCTATCCAATATGTACCCGTTGTGGTAACGAGCCCGATATCACAGAGCATCTAGTTGAACGGTGTGTTGAGACGAAGCTTCCGGGCGGGTTTGCGACGGTGCACGAGTGCGGTAAAGAATTTGCTGATTGGGTCGGGTCTATCGTCATAACATAGTAGTGTGAGCACCATTAGAAGCTGCTGCCGTCGCTCTGTTTTTTTTTAATTAAAAAAAATTAGTTATGTATTTATGTTTTCATTGTTTGTTGTTGTTGTTGTTGTTGTTGTTGTTGTTGTTGACCGTGTTTGGTATTTTGTTCAAATTGAAGCTGTTATATTCATTTTAGAAAACGGTAGGGGCTGCCTGAAGCCGGTGACCGTGAAAATACTAACGTTCACACTGCAACCACCATTGAGTACAGACGATACAAGTAATTTTGCATTTTATTTTATTTGTTGTCCACGTTAATTTGTGTATTGTGCTGGCGAAGGGTTTGTACCCGAAACGTCCATTGTCTGTTTTGTTCCCATACGAAGTCGCTCCATTTTCACGCTTTCGTTATATATTCATTTTAGTTTATTACTAAATAAGATGTGTGCATTTCGCAGTCCTTCTCATCACACAAGGAGCTTGTTTATTGGGCTCTGGGCACCCAAAGTAGTATTAAAGACAAAACAAGCCCATCAGAGCCTAGAGCACATTCTCGGTGTATGCGAAGCGACAGTAAGAACTACCTCTTATTCAAGAGCCAGGACAAAATCATTTAAATATTTTTTCCGGCAGATTTTTTCACTTGGACCGGTCGAGATGTACTTTGAGATAGATATGTTGTCTATTCAAAGCGTGACAAGAATCAAATATTGTATGTATTTTAGAAATAGACCAAAATGGTCTTTGTACTAACATGTCTACATGCAGGATTAGACATGGGTGATTAATTGAAAAAGACATTTTCTGTACTCACTCAAGACTGTTTATCAACTGTGTGGAATGAAAGAGATAACTCATTTCTTAAGTTCCATACTTGGCATAATAACACCTTTTAGCACTGATTCTGTTGTTCCCCGACAAAACGCCTTTTTCATTTAGTCTGAAAAGATTTTTACTCCAAATTTGACGAATCAATAACATTGGTTATTTACTGAAACATAGACCCTGTTTTTAAAAACTTTATATTATACACGAGTCTTACTGTGACGATTGTCATTTAGACATTTTTGAAAATTTGAGAATCATCTCAAAATCCATCGTTATTTAACATTTAAAAAATCTGGCCAAAATAAAATAAAATGCGTTTTGTTCGTGTACGACACTGATAGAACTAAATCACATGCGTCATGTAGTTGTAAATAAACACTTGAGTTGAAGACATACGACATGTAAGGAAAACTGATAGGGTAATCTGTGGGGTGAATGTGTCAAGCGATAGTAGAAAGAAAGAGAGGATTGTCTAACGTGAACGAGCAATCGCATGCTTTCCCCGAGATATCAATTCACAGAACATAAATAGGATTTTCACATTGAATAGCATTGCACGACATTATCGTTTACATGAAGGGATTTTAAAGATATAAATTAAATACAACTTGTTGATAGACAGGACTACATTCTTGCCGTTTGTAAATTATTTTATATTGAGCGATAAATGAAAATGCTATGTGGGAATTATTGTGAATATTATAAGATAAGAAATGCCAGGTAGAATGTAAGTAAAACTAAGTAGAACGTTAAAATAGGAAGGAAAAAGAAAAAAAAAACATAAGAGAAGAAAAATACAATCTCAAACAATATCAAAACAGATATGCAAAGAAAATGAACGGAAATAAAAACTAAAATAATCTACAAAACAGGCAAACAAAAAGTTTTTTGTTGAAAGAATTACAGCACTTTCTCTGCCTTCAGAACATACACCAAACATAAAAAAGGGAGAAGGAATCCAAATAAATAAAAATAATAATAAATCATTATGAAATTTATTTATATTGCGCCCCATCCTCTATACAATAAAGCTCTAGGCGCATAACAATAACATCAATCCATTCAAATATCTCTCTCTCTCTCTCTCTCTCTCTCTCTCTCTCTCTCTTATATATATATATATATATATATATATATATATATATATATATATATCTCACAAAGAGCACAATATCAAATATATATTATAGCATAATAAAGATCAAGAGAAATACGAATTAAATCTGTCTTAAAATGTGATTTAAAAAAAAAAGATAAACATCTGAACAAGTATTTATGAAAGAAAAAATACAAGAAAAAAAAACATCCCAAAAAATCAGTCTTCCTTTACTGGGAATCGAACCTCAGACCTCCTGATTACTTCATTCCTCAATCGGAACTAAATAAATAACGTTTGATTGTGATTTGGCAGCACTATGTTTAAGAGTTTTTAAAGTTCACATTAGAATATTTAGCTTTTGTCTGACCCGGTTGTGCATACGGTGTTTCCAAAAAGGACAAATAAATAGCATGAGGCCATCCAAACATAATTCATGAGTCTCAACGTTCTAGACGTACTCATTAGTATTCTATATTTTCCCACCCTTTCCCATCGACAGTCATTATGGCGACGGTGATTATTTCAATTAATGACTGGAAGTTGAAGACGTTGTTATAATATTACTGCTGTTGTTGCTGTTCATGTTAATGATGATAATAACTATGGTGATAGTAGTAATAATCATGGTGATCACGTGATGAGGAGGGTACTAGTTTCTACTGACGTTGATGGCGTTGGTGATGATGAGGATGTGTAAGAGAGTAAGCCTATGCAAAAGGTTATCTAAGACATTTGGTGCAAACTGTCAATTATATATCAGCAAATGGGTTTAGTGAGTACATAATGCAGGCATATCAGTTAAACTTGGTCCATGCATGATAGGTTTGGGCAGTTATTATGTCAAAGTTACTGGACAGGTTATCATGTTGAGTACTATTTAATCAATCATTCTTAAATTGGTTTAGGGGTGTTGAAACAGGTGAAAGGGGCATTTATCAAAATAATGTTATATCATAAAAGGCGGGGTTTAACATCAATATGTAGGAATTGACGTTTCAGGTTTGATTATGATTTGGTCTTACTCTTAGGGGTTGGATTATAGACTGACAGGGAACTGTCAAAACTGCAAGGGGGCGTGGAAACAATGGAACTGTGGGTAAAATTTTGTTAGTGATAAAAGAGGATGTTTCGAGGAAAACGGGAGGATTCTGATTCTACCTTAGGATTCTGATTCTACCTTTGGATTATTCGGATTCAACTTGACCATGAGCTGCACACTTTAAACCTTTTGTGCTCACCATCATTTATTTGCTTTTACGGACTTAGAAATATTCCACGAATATTGAAAATGGTTACCTAGGCAAAATTGACTTAACATTTGGATTGATTTTACGGATTTGGAATTTATGAAACTGATTGAATTATGACCATGCTATTTGATTTGGATTTCGGAATTATCACAACAAATAAAGCTGTAAGAAATGAAACTTGGAATCTGGATTTTAAATTGAATGTCTTGATGTTGTACTTTCAGTTATCATCATCGGCCCTTGAACTCTTTCGTCATTATTAACATCTACAACACAACGCAAAGGATAATATTACCATCTATTAAAAAACCACTATACAATCATAAGCCATTACATATGTGTACAACTACCCCACAGATGATGATGATATGATGTTGATGATGATGATGATGATGATGATGATGATGATAACGATGGTGATGATAATGATGATGATGATGATGATGATAATGATGATGATGATGATGATGATGATGATAACGATGGTGATGATGATGATGATGATGATGATGATGATTATGATGGTGATGATGATTATGATGGTGATGATGATTATGATGATGATCTATAAGGACCTACCTTCCAGATCTCATGTCGGCCCTGGCCTCAGACACAAACCACAGCTTGAAGCAGATGAGGCTGTAGGAAAACAACATGACGAAGAGTGGGCAGATAAAGAGGATCAGGGTCATGTAAATCTCATAGAGAATACGGAAGGTCCGGGATGGGAACCTTTTCCTGCACCAGTAGGCTTTGATCTTGTCCCCAACTTCCACATGGCCCTGGAAAGACAGAGAAAGGAGCCCGGTAATGAATATTATATGATAATGCGGCTATGTGGTCTTGTGGTCGGTCGGAAGGTCCAGAGTTTGAGTTTCGCTTTGAGTAAAGGCTATTTACTCACATTCGGACGTAGCTGATTACGACAATAAAACATAATCAACCAAAAATTCCAACGAAATGATAAAATACAATTTTAATGCCATGACGATGATGATGACGATAATGATAATAATTATGGTAATAATGAAAAAGATGATAAAAATAATGTCATAACGACAATTATGGTGATTCTTTTTCTCCTCCTCCTCAACCACCCCCCCCCCTCCCATCGTTATATGTTACTCAATGCATGCGCCTCCTTCACTAACCAGATTAGCCTAGCACAGATCACTCACGACAATCTCCCCCCCCCCATTCTCCTCTCTCTCTCTCTCTCTCTCTCTCTCTCTCTCTCTTCTCTCTTGCTCTCTCTTCTCTCTTGCTCTCTCTTAGCTACTCACTTGCTAAGGAGGAAGAGAAGATCACAACTAGCTGAAGACAGATATTCTTATGGCAGTGAATAGAAAAGTAAATATAAACAAAAGAAAAACAGGAATGCGTGACTTTTTAAAATAGAAAATAAATATGTCAGAAACAATTTGGATAAACGAAGTGCATGAAAATATTACGACCGAAACTTGAGAAATGGTAATAACTTTAGACAAAGCCCTTTATATAGACAAAAAACTGCTATTAACGAAGCAAGGTTTAAGGCTCGAGTGCTCGGGGGGGGGGGGGGGGGGGGGGGTCTGTGAATATTGCCTGTCAGTGGTCAGTAGTTCTTGTTACTAATTTCGAAGTCAAAAGTAGCCTAATGGAACCTCAATGCGCCAACAACTACATACACTTTGACCTCCTTGACAAACTAATTGGTTTTCGTGATCAAATAATTACCAAGCCTATTAAAAAGCTAGTTATCATTTTAAAAAGAAGATAATTTAAAAAATGTTTATTGATAATGGAAACATGATTCTCATTGTGGCAAATTTTGATCAATCTGGCCGCGCACGTGACCATCTGGCAGCCCTGCCGTGAACTTAGCCTAGCCTCATCGGGCAGTCTATAATATTCAGGACGCCGAAAATCTAGCCACTGCGATCAATTTAATTGATCAGCGATTTGTTAAAAAATGAAACCATCCTGCCAAACGATGTTCTCTTCTTTGTCCTACCTCATTCAACCGATGTTTTGAAACACAACGTAAATAGCAGAATGGGTCTAATTTCGTGTTAAAAGCCAATTTACGTTAAATTGTCAATTACATGGCAAATTTAAATCAGAGAATAAATAGACGATCGAAAATAATTGCATTGTAAGATTAGATTGCCAATTTCTTGGCACAATGAGCACAATTGTGTCTTCTATTGTAAACATGATGTTTTGCTCGTATTGGAAGCATTGTTCCGAATTATTTCTCTTTTTCTTTTAAGTTTTTATATATGAAATCAAGAAAACTCCAGTGTTGTTGTTCAACCTTGAAATAACGCATTGTAAAGGATACATAACCAATACTGCCGTACTCTGGAAAAACCCATATTTTAAATTTGGCCAGAAAACTCGTCCTTCAAATATCGATCGATTTAAATGACCCTCATCTTGGCAAAAAACTCTCAAACCTGGGACTTCGCGAAGTCACAGATTTGAGAGTTTTTATCCAAGATAAGTGTCATTTAAATCAATCGATATTTGAAGGACGGGTTTCTGACCAAATTTTAAAATGTGGGGGTTTCCAGAGTAAGGGAGAATAGTGAACTATCTTGTTTGCAAAATATGTGTCTTATGTTTTTCGAAAATTGTTATTTTAACTAACTATCTGTCTTTTCAATATAAAGGAGAATGAATTAGAGTCCGTATTGATATTCACGATAAAAATGTAATCAACAGCAACTTGAAATCAATACTTGTATCTTACTCATGCATGGGACACACACCTAGAAAGAAAGAAAATAGTCCTTCAGGGTCATTCGGCCCATGGAGTCGGAGATTATCCCGGTTTCTATAGCGGCAAACGGACAATAGCATTTGCTTACTACCTTTTGGATAGGACACTAGTCTATCGCAAGGTACTTTCCACCAAATCCAACAGATTCAGCTATTCACTGCTGGGTGGACAGGGGGGAGGGGGGGGGGGGGGTAGGTGATCAGAAAAAATATCGACTACACACGGGATCGATCTCGGTCCATTTGCGTGTAAAGCGAGTGTAAAGCTCTACCAACTGGGCTATTGGGGCTCCACACACAAAGAGATAGATCTCAAATACCAAATGCAGGTTTTAAGAAATTCCCGTCTCAAATACGGTTTGAAGTCATGTGAAAAATGTCAAAATTAAGCATAAATTAATACAAAGGAGTCTTTCAAATGATCCATCAATGGTGTGGCCTTGTGGTATGGCACTCGCCTTCTGACCCACAGGTCTCTGGTTTGAGTTCCGCTCTGGGTCGCGCAATATTAAGCCGTTGGAAATGGCTTTTCACTCACATTCTCTCACCGCACTCAAAAGTTTAATGATTACTTGGCCGATGACAGCGTTGTCTCCATCTAAAATAATCCATGTAAAAGCGCATTGCAGGCGTCGTATCCCGTCTTACATGTTAAATATTTTTGCTTTTGGGTAGCGACTCGTTGTAATGCACTCTGATCACATGATTGAGTGGGTATTGCGTTATATCAAAAGCTCAAAGAGTTCAAACCCCTCACTTCTTGAATCAAAGTACGGTGACCGTGCTTAATGCGGCACCAATTCTTACTTTATAATCAAATAATACACCTAATGATAACGATATAAGACAGGTTTAGCAAAGAAATAAAACGTTTCTTCAAAGGGCAGCAATAGGGTTGATCTATATTACCTTTCCATGTGCTCGGGGGTCATTGGTCACATTGCAAAATGTGCTCAAAGTGACCCAAATAGTGAAAAGTGTTCATCGTTTTCGAACTGTTCAATATCACAATTGGTCATTTCGTTCAGCTTGACACATGGGTATGTTTACAATTTCCAAAAACAAAGCAGCGTGTTTACATTCCTTGAACAGCAACAAATCATGTGATCGATGACTCGGTTGGACGAAAACCTGAATATAGATCGATCCCATTGAAAAGTGCAATGAGGCTTACGTGAATCAGAATGAGAACATGAATACCGGGAAATAAGGCTTTGACATTTTTACAAACTGGAAGTGATAAAACGGAGATGAGGTCTACAGACAACGAACGTACCAACATTAAGATAACAGCACAACAAATGAATTAAGTTGGCTTCACTTGGCTCTTGGTTATTGTTTTTAGATTACCAGTTGGGTGAATAGTTCTCACTTATCCATCTAACAGACTATAGAAGTTAAAGGTTACTCATACTTTTAAGCGTTGATAGGATTGATCTGGCGAGCAGATCAGGTAATTATATTATTTAAACGCATAGCATCAATGGCAAATGTACCAAACACATACAACTTCATATAATCAAAGATTTTGAGGAATTACTGGAAACTACAGCCAGTGATTGACAGATGAAGATATGAAACATCGGTGCTCCCTCATGTAAATTGATATTTCCTCTGAAAACAACCCAAAACATTCGTGTAAGGTCGATGGGTACTTCCAGGCTTTCCAATTCCAATATTTGTACCTATGTGACTTCTATTTCACCTGTTCATATCTGTTAAGGGGCTCCCGATGTCAACTGACTGGAGTTATGCATAGAACAGAAAAGAAAAAGAAGATAGGAAGAGGAAAAATATACCTAATAATATGTACTAATTCAGTTAAGATCATGTGATTACAAAAACACTTTAAAGGATTCTAAATTTTAAACTAATTATAGATCGTATGCGCTTGCGTATTTTGCACTGTTGAAACAACCTTTGAACTTTTAATAGGCTAATATATTTGTTACAACTTTTGCAATAGTGTAATGAAAAGGCGCATTACCGACATGCACATATTTGCAGGTCTGTTAACTCATTCCTCATGGGCTCATTATTGTAATGGTAATCTTAAAAATGACGCAAAATATTGTCTATTACAGGTCCATAAGTGGGTTCTGATGCTAGACCTGGATATATGTACACGTCGCTCATTACTGATTTTGATGCCAATAAAGTAAAAAGTTTAACCGGGACAAAAACGAAACACGCTTTGAATCACTTCGATATTTGATAGTGAATACAGCGTGGCACTCGAGCATTGGGTACTGGGCATCTCTCAAAAGGAAATCGTATTGAGAACATCACTTGTAGTGATAAAGATAGCAATAATAATAATGATAATAATAATAATAATAATAATAATAATAATAATAATAATAATAATAATAATAATAATAATAATAATAATAATATGAAGCTGATGATGATGATGATGATGGTGGTGATGATGATGATGATGATGATGATGACGATGATGACGATGGTGATGATGGTACGAGCCATAATAATGATAATAGTAATAATAACGACGAAAATGATAATAATAATAATGATAATTATGATAACAGTAGTAGTAATAGTAGTAGTAGTAGTAGTAGTAGTAGTAGTAGTAGTAGTAGTAGTAGTAGTAGTAGTAGTAGTAGTAGTAGTAGTAGTAGTAGTAGTAGTAGTAGTAGTAGTAGTAGTAGAAGTGGTAGTAGTAGAAATGGTAGTAGCAGAAGTAGTTGAAGTAGTTGTAGAAGAAGTAGAAAATGAGGAGGAGGAGGAGGAGGAGGAGGAGGAGGAGGAGGAGGAGGAGGAGGAGGAGGAGGAGGAGGAGGAGGATGAAGTAGAGGATGAGGATGAGGATGAGGAGGACGACGACGAGGAGGAGGAGGAGGAGGAGGAGGAGGAGGAGGAGGAGAAAAAGAAGACGACGAGAAAGAGGAAAAAGACAAGAAATTCGAGGGATAGAGGGACGAGGAGGAAGATGAGTTGGGGGGGGGGGGGAAGGGGGGAAGGAGATAGTGAGGAGAACTGCTAAAAAAACTAAAAAGTAAACCGATTGAGCTAAGCGAACGCCAGTATGAAACCAGCCTCACCGAACTCGGTTACCAGTAAGTGGCCACAAAATCAAGTTAATTTAACACTGAAACAAGGAAATTTGGAGCTCAGCTTGTGCTTCAAGGGTATTATTTCAAGATTTTCCAGTAACTTCCTTTTAAGTTCAATAGGGTTGTTACAAAGAAACAGACACACAAAAAACAAAACTCAGCAAACATTCTACGATTATTCTCACACATCCTGTCACTAGCCACACTTAAAATTTACTTGACTTTGCCACCAAAAGATACACTCATGTTATCCGTTTAAACCAATCTCTCAAATCCATGAGTAAACTTGAACGTTCTAGTCTTCGTTTAGTCTCAGGTTTGAGAGATTTTGCCAAGATGAGGGTCATTTATATCGATCCATATTCGAAGAACGATTTTTCTGGACAAATTTTTGAATACATGGTTTTACAGAGTATGACAGTCAGTTGGTTAGCCAAAGTATATCTCGTGTTGTTTTAACTCTCAGTCGACAAGAATATATTTCTTTTAAACTATATTTTTACCTTCACTCCAGTTTTACAAGAGAGCTATAGTAACGTTGACACCCAGGTTTAATCGAGACAGTTAAGTTTATTGTAAATAACGCGAGTCTTTATGTAGAGAAATATCCACTAAATGAGGTCAAAGCATCTTACAAGGGGTCCCAAGCCGACAACAACACTAAACATGTAGGAAAATACTACACATGCAAGGCGTTAATACAACTTTTTCTCCTACAGAGACATAGTTATTGTCTGCCAGGTTCTCATTTTACACCTGAGTATGGTGTGGAAAATGTGAATAAGGATTCCCTTTCCTAGGACGCAGTTTTTGCGCCGCCACAGCGAGCTCAAACCAGGGGCCGACGAGTCATAAGGCTAGAGTCATAACAGGTCTTAAAGCCCGAGTTGCTGTCTACTCTCCGTTGGTGAAACAGTAAAATATAAGGTAATTTAAAATGTTAATCAAAACCCACATGAAAAGGGTTAATAAGGTATTTACCCAGACAAGACCTTAATATTTTGATTGGCATGGACGGTCAGTCTATGACGCACGTATAAACTGATGAGCGAACCCCACACTGACAAACCGCTTATTCTTCGGCCAGAAAAATACTTTTGTTTCATAACTTGATAGATTAAGATGACCCACAACTTTGTCAGATCTTTGCTGTCGATCTGGGTTTTTAATAATGTATTTATGTTTTCATTGCTGTTGGCTGATGAAGGTTTTTGAGTTCGAAACGTTCTGTGTTTGGTATTTTGTTCTTTTTTTTTAAGCTGCTATATTCATTTTTGTTTAATACTTTTTACAATCCACAGCTTCTAGAAGCTTAGTATCACTATGACAAGAATTGAGCTTAACAATTTGCGCATTACGAAATGGCATAGACTTTTAAAATATTTTCCTTTAACGCTTTGGCAGGATCTTAAAAATGGGTTTTGGCATTTTCAAAACTTTAGCGCTTCCCTCATTATTCTCTTCGTGCAATCGATAAACTCTTAGAAATGATAATTTAAAAATATTTATGTTGAAATAGCTATAAAAAAACAGAGATTAAAAAATATTAGTATAAAATACTTTAGCGGCAAACCTAATATAATTATAATTATTAATTTTATGGCGGCCGCCCCTTTACCCACACTGGGCCCCTTGTGTGGAATGACCTGCCCAGATGGATAAGAGAAGCAAAATCTATTGATAGTTTTAAATAATCGTTAAAGCACTACCTTTTACATTTTCATGATATTGATAAATTACATACACTACTGCTATTGATATAATTATGGTATAAGTCCTATATATGTGAATTTTGTATATTATTTGTAACGGGCATTGAGCATCACACAGTGATGAAAATGTGCGATATGAATGCCGTGTATTATTATCATTATTATTATTATTATTATTATTATTATTATTATTATTATTATTATTATTATTATTATTATTATTATCATTTTTACCATTATAATAATAATAATAATAATAATAATAATAATAATAATAATAATAATAATAATAATAATAATAATAATATGATGATGTAATAATAATAATAATAATAATAATAATAATAATAATAATAATAATAATAATAATAATGATAATAATAATAATTATTATTATTATTGTTGTAATGATTACTAACCTGTAGAGTTATGGTTATTGAAGAGCAAACGGATATTCCCATTCCCGTATAGATCCCCAAATATGTTTTTCTTTGCGGTTCATATAGGTATTTCTATAAGGCTTAATTTCCTGACTTTAAAATGTTTTTTAAAATAATTTTTTAGCCAACAAAACTTCCTGCAAATCATGCTCGTCAGCACGTCTTGTTAATTACGCAGGTGTGAGTGAGCACGATGGCCATTGATTCCCGTTTGATTTACTGGCTCTCTTAAATCCATCGTATAAAACATAAAGCCTAGCATAATTTCCCGTCAACACATACAACAACTTGCAGTTCGTTGCGGTCTATTTTGAAAACGCCCACGAGAACGGGGCAGAGGCCATTTCACACGTGCAGTCCAACCTCGAATTAATTATCAAATAAATGAGTTGATGCCGATCCCTAGAGTCAGTTGTTGATCAAAACAGGATGGACTACGAAAAAACAAACACAAACACAAATGCATATGATTTTTCTCTCTCTTTCTCTGTCTGTCTGCCTGTCTGTCCATCTCTGTCTCTCTCTGTCTCTCTCTCTCTCTCTCTCTCTCTCTCTCTCTCTCTCTCTCTCTCTCTCTGTGTCTCTTTATCTCTGTCTGTTCCTAACTCTCATTGTCTTTCTATCTCTCTCTATCACTCTCTCTATATATATATTTCTCTCTCATTCTCTCTTATTATCTGTCTCTCTCTCTCTCTATCCCTCTCTCTGCATCGCCCTGTCTCTATCTCTGTCTCTATCCCCCATCTGTCTCTCTCTACCTTTCTCTCTCTCTCTCTCTCTCTCTCTCTCTCTCTCTCTCTCTCTCTCTATCTCCATCTCTCCTGTCTAAAGAACACAATAGCTATATCTTTATTAAAGACTACCCAAAGACCCAGGTTTGAGAGTTTTTACCAAGATGAAGTTCATTTAGATCAATCGATATAATAGGTTATGCGCCTTGAGCTTTATTGTATAGAGGATTTGGCGCAATATAAACTTAAAATTATTTGATGGACGCGTTTTCTGGACATTGATTTTTAAATACGTGGTTTTTTTTTCTCTCTCCAGAAAATGGCAGTGAACTGGTTAGACAAGCGCTCCTCGGAGTCATTTAGGCTCATGGGGCTGTTCTTACTAATTTTTATAGAAGGAACAAACTTGACGTCACTCAGCTTTTTGTTATTGTTTTTAGCCAGTCAATTGTATGATTGGATCTTACTAAATTCAATTAATCAGCGTATAAACGTTCAAGGTTACACATAGTTTTGTGTGTTGGTACGTTATATCCAGCTGGCAGATGTTGTGACTATGCTAGCTAAACGCATAGCATTAATTGATGATGTGCCTAAACAGTAAATTACTCATCAGTTATGCCCACCATACTACCCTTTTATTAAAGAACACAGTATGTGCTATTTGGTTAACACTGCATATATTGTGTTTTTATAAACAATGGCAGCATAATCAAACCAACCCACACAGCAATTTGAGCAGTTTATAATCTGATTGAGATAATTAATTGCGAATTAACTCCCCAGTTGGCGGACTAAAAATTACGACAAAGAGCTTAACGACGTCAACTACATTCATACTATACCCTTATATTGACAGCAACAGTTACACATCTTTCGTTGGGTACTTTCTACCGGATCTATCCGACCAGATACCCAATCAAAGTGCCGGGTTGGCAAAAGTGTTTCAAAGGGTAGCAAGCATATTATAATATTATTGTTACAATTGACGACAAAAAAGCAGGAGACTTTACTCAAGTTTGTCGCGTTTCCTGGATTTACAGGAAATAATATATTTCTTTTTTTTCGAAATGAGAGGGTCTATAGGGGAAAAAGTTACTTTAACTCACTCAACCATAAGACCGACTACACCCATATTTTATCTGAGTTACTTTTAACCCATTATTACATTTTTCTGAGACAAATTATAGGCGTGGTTTTTAGTTTTTGCATTTTAATGATAGTTGAATAAAACTACATATGTGCATGCTCATTTTTAATACATTTTTTCCAATTTTGAAAAACAGCAACAATCTCTAGGATTGAGTGAGTTAATGAGTTGATCGAAAATATTCTTTAATGTGTCCGAAAGTTTGACATACCAAAAGTATGATTTAACGTTAAAGTGCCCGTCCATTTTCTAATCTGAGAGTTGATTGGACGGACGGATTCAATGACCTGACCGAGATGAGTAAACTTTGGCAGGCAATGAGCATCATTTAAACCTGTTTCCCAGTCTTGTATATTTTCTTATGTAACACACGTGGATTCAATCGACACTCAGTGCTGTCATGATATTTCAATCGTCTCCTGTGTTGCTTACACGAGATAAAATCTCCCACAAGTTCTGTGTTGTACGCTGGCAAAAAACCTTTTTTTTCTTTCCTTTTATTCAGAGCATTTTTACTTCATAATAATATATCGATGGAATAAAAAGATCATGCCTTTGACAGAGTCCTATATCCTTTAATTTAGGAATAATCCTAATTATAACATAATCGTATCAAAACGGTATTATGCCGGGGTGAACCAGGTGCAAAAATGAGTGATTTTAATGTGAAAATGGCAAAAATGTGAGATTTTGGATTTTGTCACGTTAAGATTTACATCCTTTTTCTCCAGGAGGAACATATAAAACTATCACAAGTTTTTGGCTACAATATCAATTTTTAGCATCTAGACCAACCCGATATAATACCGTTTTGAGTCTATTGGTCACAATTAATCGATATGATATGAAATAATTTAAGTTTTTAAACCAAAATGAAAAAAAACTGTTTTGTCGATGTACAGCAAAATTGGGTTAATTGATCGATCAGCGACGATGATCATCTTAGCTACAGATTCCTATCTCTCTTGAAGGTTAACATTTTGGGATGAGGTTCGATTTTATTCATTACTTTGGGGGTTCCATTAGGTTACTAGGTAGAGAATCAGACTCACGCACAGACTTCGTTCGATCCTCATAATGACGGATTGTTATTTCGGTTGCTCTATGTGCACCCACTATTAATGGTTGTATATAGTGACATAGTGTTAGATTTGGAGGTAAATACTTTGCAGCAAGCTATATTGTTCTGATAGTTAAGTAGCAGGCAATTACTGCTGTACGTTTCACGACGTAAAACAGGAATGAAATACGAATCCCTGGGCTTGTGGTTTACAGAAAAATGCGTTTCATCTCCCACAGTTAGTTATAATATTACATTTAATGTAGTACGATTGAGGAAAATAATAGACAGAATTTTATAGTTTCTGGTTAAGTTTGATATTATGACGATCTTAACAATTACGACATCAATATGTCAAATTTTCTTTCACATTTTAATCAGCGTTTGGCTTGGAATAGATACATTTTCCACCTAGAGACAGACCAAAATGGCTTCATGTCAATCGATTTCTCAACTCATTTCTACTTTGGAAACTTTTTACAGCTATATTCATCTTGAAAAGACGACAGTTCTTCACAAATTCATTTGATTGACTTGCCGACGATGATGACAATCAGGCAGTGTCTCTTGGTCAAACATGACATCTCCACTTGAAAATATACAACATCATCAGCAAGGGATATTGGGGATTGCCATGCTTGCTATTGGGTGGAAGCAATGTTGTGGTCAACAACAAAATGTGGTTGGGTTGCCAGTACCTTTTCATATCGTATTCATTTTTGCTTGATGTATAGAAACCCAGCTTCTAAATATGTTTAATTACCGGGTGGACGGATCGGCGATGATAAAGCATACACGCTACGAAATTGAACTCTCGTCATTCACGCTTATAAGAAGCAAGTCCGCTACAACTACACTACCATTACTAAAAGACTCGAACGCTTCGTCAATTGATTGACCTCAGAAGGCCTTTCCTTCCGATGTCTTCCGATTCCAGTCCAACCAGGTGATGATGGAAGATCTCGTGTTCCGCCAAAGTAGGTTAATTGCACGGGCATTGGTCATCGGGTTATCTGTCCGCCATCTGTCTGTTATTTTGATTCAAAGTACCGGCCAACCCCAGGGAGTTGTAGATGATTGTGATGGAGGCGATGACTAAACGTTGTTAAATAGCCACTTACAACCTGCTGGGCCTTGTTTAATTACTATGACGGGAAAATAAACGAAAGAGATGTCGACGAGATTCATTTGTTTGACAGTCGGCAATGGCGTCTTGATTGTTACTTCCATTTCTACTTATTTGAAACACTCGGGGCGCTGTTGCTGCTCATCATCATCATCATCGGCATCTTCGTGACACATCATTCATTCGGTCTCGTATCATCTCATCATCACTCATCATCTCATCATCATCATCATCATCATCATCATCATCATCAGTAGCGGATCGGTGAACGATTTATTTTAATAGTCTCACAAATAATTTAATTAAGAAAAAAAGTTTTTGATCGAACTGTAAAAATCGTCATGAGAAAAGAGGACTTGTATGGAGTTAAACCTCAGTGCAACTGCACTCTTTCATTCCACCCACCTGTCTGACCTTCAATATCAGTCTAGTAGCTGCATCTGTCCTGTACGTTGAGCGAGATTAGAAATCAGATGATAATAAAAGTTGGATGAGCATTGTCAGAACACTTTTTCAAAAATTAAGTTGGCTAGAAAACTCTATTTCAAATATTAACCAATGAAGACCCCCCCCCCCCCAACCTATCAAACCTATGAATGACTTCTGCAAAAGTGACAAATTTGAGGAATCAATGGATTATTAGATTTGAGAGTTGGTGGTAATCTTAATAGATTGATATATGTTACAAAAGTTTTCTAACCAAAATTTTATTGGAGGCATTAAGGAATTAATAGATTTGAAAGTTGGCGGTAATCTTAATAGATTGATATATGAAGTAACAGTTTTCTAACCAAAATTAAAAAAAAAGTATTTTGTCAAATAACGACAGAAATTGTTTGGTGGACAATGGCAAATATACGGTATTTTACATTTTCAACAATTAAGAGTATCTAGTAAATACTTAACCAGTCAACCGCCGTCCTCTGGTCAGATACGTATTAAAATTTTGACCAGAAAAACTCGCCCTTCAATTATTGATCGATTTAAGTAAACCCTTATCTTGGCAAAAACTCTCAAACCTGGGATCTAGCCAGTTCCTAGGTTTGAGAGTTGTTGCCAATATAAGGATAATTTTAATCTATCAATTTTTGAAGGATGTGTTTTCTGGCCAAATTTTTAAATACCTCTTTCCAAAGCACGGCAGATGACTGATTAAAAATAGTTATATGTGAGGAGATGACTTTCAATACCTGTTGCTTCTTTTTCATCAGTCAAAGAAAATCGGTATTTTTGTCATTTTATTTAGACTTAAGTTAGGGGGTCCCGATTGATCAGCTGGTAGAATACTCGATAACACACAAAGGTATCGAGATCGATCCCGGGTGTAGTCGACATTTTTTTTTCTGACCCCATTGCCCACTCACCGGTGATTGGGTAGCTGGGGCAGTTAGATCTGGTAGAAAATGCTTTGCGATAGACTAGCGTCGTATCCAAAGAATAATAAGCAATTGCTATTGTCCGTATCACGCTATAAAAATCGGGATAAACTCCGGCTCTATGAGCCTGATGGTTTTGAAAAAAAAAAAGACATTAGGGAGAAAAAGAGGAACATACTTGTCTTATTTGCTTTATAGAAAAATGTCAATCGTGTTTTCAAAGGTCAGAACTTTCCTGTTGATTTCGAAAGAAAGCGTTAACTCATTTTCTATCTGAGTGTCACTTAGCGGAGTTTCTGTATCATTCTATGGTATTGCATTTTTAACGTATAAATATTTTGTATCATATTTGCTATTGCATTCCCAACGATATGAGCATGGGATACCTTAAAATAAGTTAAATTTTGTTATATATAAGGCGTTGTATTACAACAATAGGAGCAAATGGATACCTTCAAGAAGGATAAATAAAAAAATTGTCATTGTTATTGCAAGGACCATATTATTAATTACGTTTAATAATGTACGGAATATAGCTTGTGTAATCTTCTATGAAGATGAGAGCGATAACTGACCGCTAGTATTGACAGGTGGTTAATATGAAAAGCATGCGATGATGTCACATGACAATGGCCAGAACTACAGGTCAGCAGTAAACTGGCAAAACGTCTTTTATTTTTAATGAAAACTTTCACTTATTAAAATTCTATAGATTGACTCTTTCTTGGAGAGAATATTTATTTTTATTTATCCTCATCTCGTTTTCTAACTTTCTCCAACATAGTTGCTTCATCCAAATCACCAGGACTCCCTGATGATTCCAAGATTTGGATAAAACATCGAGTAACAAAACTATGTGAGAATTAATAAAAATAAATAACTATATATATATATTATATATATATATATATATATATATATATATATATATATTCTTTCCGGGAATTGAAAGGAGAAAGTTGCTGTTTGCTTATTTCACTTACTGAAGATAATGAATGCTTGAATTAATATTGTAAAAGTTGAATGAAATTGATCATTATAATTTCATGGTTTTGTGTATATAATATATATTGCATTTATACAGGCTGTTGGCTGATTAGTTCTCAGTAAATTCTATCAATCAGACTATAAACATTGTATAATTACATATACTTTTGTGTGCTGGTACATTTTGTGTGTTGGTATGTTTTATGGGGCTGGCGGATATTGTGAGTATTTTACCTAAACGCATAGCATCAATACAATATGCATGATAAAATGATTAAAATGGGATTTTTGCTGTAAAGAGGGAACGATGTTGTCGTAACTCAGCTCATTGTTGTTGTTTTTAGACATCCTATTTTTTGAGCAGTTCTCACTATAATATATCAATCAGTCTATAAACGTTCAACGTTACATTTAGTTTTGTCTGTTGGTAGGTTATATCCGGCTGGCGAATGTTGTGAGTTTTTTTGGCCAAACGCATAGCATTAACAAACATACAAATTTTACTCATCACTTTCCCATCTGGGCGTGGCAGGTTGATATCAAAACAATAACCAGGTGTTTTTCGTGCAGGCCACCTGTTAGATAAATTTCCGTCTTATCTGCCATCTGGGATATGTCCTACTCGACCATAATATGCGTTTTATTTTATTGTATTTTCGTCAATAATTTTTTTTTTACCCCACTTTTTAATCCAAAATAGTCCTTCAGAGCTACAAGGCTCATGGAGCTGGAGTTATCCCGATTTCTATAGCGTGAAACAGATAATAACAATTGCTGGCTAATCTTTAGACGAAACGCTAGTCTACCGCAAAGTACTTTCTGCCAGATATAACAGATCCAGCTACTCAATCACTGCTGGGTGGTAGGGGAGTCGGGGTAAAAATGTAGGCTTCATGATCGATCAAAGTGCCTTTGTATATGAGATGAGTGCTCTACTAACTGAGCTATCGGCACCCCCTTTTAATCAAAATTAGATTATTATTACCAAAATATAATACCAATACATTGCTCTATTTTTTAAATTATTATCGATGCTGGAATGTATTATTACGCAGTATCAAGATTCTGTTTTTAATAGATTATATGTTCCTTTTCTTTGACGAGATTTATACACCGGCTCAGTATGAGGAAGTTCTAAAGTTTTAGAATTTTGAAAGCGTGTTACCAGATTTTGAAATTACGAAAATAGTTAGAAAAAACCCCACATGCTCTTCGTAACCGGAATATTTTTAAAATTGGACAATAAAAAATCTAAGCAAAATAAATCAATATCATTGAACCTTTTTCTCCTTGGAGCAGACCTGTCTACAACTACGAAAATGTCGTAGAATACCGAAATATTGGCTCCACTTTCAGAACTCATGAGCATCTCTAATTATTCAAAACTTAATAAAATAAAAGTTGATGGCAGACTACATAACTATAAGAAATTTGAAGTGTTATTTCATCCTATTAATTTGTTGAGTCGTTAACTATAAGTACTGCAATTTTTTTTCTCCTAAGAATTACGAATATTCAAATTTTAAAGAAGGCAGGTCTGCCTTGGGCTTAAAGATTCAAGGCGGATGCATCTTTATTTTATTGGCCGTATAAGGGTTAACCCACACCGGAGACTGACTCCGACGACCCGGCACTGCCGTCCTCTGCCATCTTTCGGATAAAGACGTCGGTCACGGACAAAATACTAAGAATAAAGAGAAGAGCGGCTAGACCTACCCATACCAAGCTCGAAAAAAAAAAACAAAAACCTGGCAGATTACGTCGGGTGCTTGGTATGGGTAGGTCTATCGGCTCTTCTCTTTATTTTTAGTATTTTGTCCGTGCCCGACGTCTTTATCCGGAAGACGGCAGATGACGTCAGTGCAGGGTCGTTGGAGTCGGTCTCCAGTGTAGGTTAGCCCTAAGCTAGTAAACCAGTTAACTGTCGTACTCTGAAAACCACATATTTAAACATTTGCACAGAAAACTTGTCTTTCAAAAATCGATCGATTTCAATGATCTCCATCTTGGCAAATCTCTCCTCGCGAGGTCTCAGGTTTGAGACTTTTTGTCAAGATGAGGGTCATTAAAATCGATCGACATTTGTAGGATGATGTTTCTGGTCAGATTATAAAATCTCATCTCATGTAGTTCCATATCTGAAGCAGACG
This sequence comes from Berghia stephanieae, assembly GCF_034508935.2. NCBI lineage: Eukaryota > Metazoa > Mollusca > Gastropoda > Nudibranchia > Aeolidiidae > Berghia > Berghia stephanieae. The sequence continues at coordinate 31,796,265 of NC_088360.1, forward strand.
TCGGAGGTCATCTTCCGCCAAGCTGATCTATCTCTTGCCAATTCTATTAAAGCAGCGCCACCTTTCTCAGCTTCATCTGTCCAAGTTCTTATCCCTTTCAAATACGTTATTCTTTGTCTTCCTCTTATTCTTTTTCCATTCATCTTTCCAGTCAAGGCGAGTATTTCCAAACCAGGGTGGCGGATAATGTGTCCTAAAAATTCCATTTGGCGTTTGATGATTTTTGTTATCAGTGATCTTTTTCTGTTTGCCATTTCTAAAATTTCTTCATTTCTTTTCCTTTCCATCCATGACACCCTCATCATTCTTCTGTAAAACCACATTTCCACTGCCTCCAGTCTTTTAACCATGGTCTTGTTTATGGTCCAGCTCTCACAACCATATAGCAGCACAGACAGTACATAGCAATCCAGGACTTTGATTTTTGTTTTCATGCTAATATTCCTGTTTTTCATAATTGTATGCAGCTGGTTGAATGCATTCTTCGCCATACCTATTCTTTTCTTTATTTCACAATCTGATTTTCCATTGGATGTTACATTGAAGCCTAAATATTTGAAACATTCAACTTGTTGTATTGTTTGTCCTCTGCTTGTTATTACACAGGCTGGTGGGTTATTATTTTTAGATACCGTCATACATTCTGTTTTAGATATATTCAGTTCCAGTCCCATATTTTCACTACTCCTGACTACAACATCCAGTAATTCTTGTAGTTCATGTTCAGATTCTGCCAGTAGAACCGTATCATCTGCATACCTCAGATTTGTTACATTCTTTCCTCCAATACACACCCCCTTCTTATGTTCGATATCTCTTAATATCATTTCACTATAGAGGTTGAATAAATCTGGAGACAAAACACACTCCTGCCTAACTCCTCTTCTAATAGGTGTAAAACTGCTTAGTTCGTTGTCAACACGCATTGCTGCTTCTTGTTCCCAGTACAAATTCCGTAATATTCTTAAATCTTTACCATCAATGTCCAAGGATGATAGAATTTTGAATAGTTTTTCGTGTTGTACTTTATCAAAGGCTTTTGAATAGTCGATGAAACACATATACAGATCTTTATTTACTTCAATACATCTTTCCATCAGCATTGATAATGTGAATATTCCATTTCTGGTACCCTTGTCCTCAACAAAACCAAATTGCATCTCCCCAATTTCAGGTCGTATTTTATTTCTTATTCTTAGTAAAATTATCTTCAAAAGAATTTTTGTGAGGTGGCTCATTAGGCTAATAGTTCTGTGTTGTTCACAATCAACTGCCCCTGGCTTTTTTGGTAGTGCTATAAAAATGGATCGTTTCATATCAGTTGGCATTTTTCCTGTGTCATACACTTGATTTAGAAGGTTTGTGATGAATTCAATCCCCCATTCACCCAGGCCAGTCAAGGCTTCAATTGTTATGGCATCAGGTCCTGCAGCTTTTCCATTTTTCATGCTTTTCATGACGTTCCTAACTTCATCTTTCATTATAGAAGGCCCTTCCAGTTCTTTTATCATAGGCATTTCTCCTCGATTATCAAAAAAAAGTTCTTCAATATATTCTGACCATCTGTTTAGAATGCAGTCTTTGTCCATGATGGTGTTTCCACGCTTGTCTTTGATGCATCCACTTTTAGCACCTGATTTAGTTTTGTTTGTCACTTCTTTGATTTTCTGATGGAAGAATTTGCCATTTTTTTCTTTGCAGGACATTATATAGTGACATTGTTCATTTATCCAGTCTTCTTTAGCTTCGTTGCATTTTCTTTTTATCTGCCTGTTCAGAGTCTTGTATTTTTCTTCCTGATTTTTGGCCTTTCTTCTCTCATTCATTAATTCTAATATCTCTGGAGTAATCCATTTCTTCTTCTGCAACTTAAGTGTGGTTGGAACATTTTCTTCTAATGATGCAGCAACACTGTCTTTAAACTGCTCATATTTCTCTTCTATATCTGTTAGTTCTCCAAGCACTTCAAACTTGTTTCTTACTGATAGTTCAAATTTTTCTTGTATCTTCTGTTCCTCCCGGAGAATGTCTAGTTGGTATTTAGGTTTAGCCTTTGCTCTTTTGCAGATTTTCAATTTAACTCGTATGGGGCATAGCACAGGTATATGATCGCTGTTACAGTCAGCCCCCGGCATAGATTTGGCATACAAAACCGAGTTTCGGAAACGTTTGCTGATGAGTATGTAATCTATTTGGTTTCTCACTCCATCTCCAGGACTTTTCCATGTCCACTTCCTTCTATTGTGGTTTGTTGACCAAGTATTTGTGATTGTCAGATCATGTTGACGGCACCATTGAATAAGACGATCACCTCTGTCATTTTTGTCTCCCAGACCATGTGGGCCCACAATATCTTCTATTCTTTCTCGGCCCACCTTGGCATTAAAATCGCCCATGATGAGTTTTATGTCTGAAGACTTAAACTGATGCATTGCTTTATCTATTTGTTGATAGAAATTTTCCACTTCTTCATCATCGTGACTGGTGGTTGGGGCGTATATTTGTAAAATATCAAAATCAAAAGGTTTTGCTTGTAGTTTGATTGCCATTACTCTGTCTGATATGGGCCAGAATCCTTTGACTGCTCGCGCCGTTTTATTATCTAGTATAATTCCAACTCCCCTTTGGTGTTCTCCTCCTCCTGAGTATATAATTTTACAGTCATCATAATTAAGTTCTCCTGCTCCTTTCCATCTAACTTCTGATAATCCTAAAACATTGATATTCAATCTCTTCATTTCCATAACTACATTTGCTAATTTTCCTTTCTGGTACAGACTTCTTACATTCCATGTTGCTGTTCGTAATGTTTGGTGGTGCACAGTAGCTGGATGACGGTCGAGAGTCACCTGTTCACCTGCATGACTATCTCTACCGGACGAGGCTGTAATCGAGTTGCTCGAAAAACATCCATTGACGTCGTTGACTAGATTCGCTTGGACGGACATCATGACGATCTTGGGATGATACGTCAGTGGTTTCCCGTTGCCTTCTGACGGATTTTTATCTGGTTTACTCCATAGCCTTTTGACCTCCCGGTCATAACCCACAAGGCAGTGGGAGCATTTGGCAGGTTTTAAGGCGCCTCCCATTCACCTTGATAGTCCCTTCATAGAGTATATGAGGCATTTTGTATGTGTAGCTGTGCTGCCAGACTACCCAACCTCACTCTCCACGACTATCGCCAGTTGGTCCGCGGCTTTACAGCTAACCTATAGATCAGGATCTGTAGGCCGTTCCACGATCCGCCACCTGTGGACGCGCTGGGTTGGGGATGGTCGCCCCAGCTGTACCCAGAGATTATAAAATATGTGTCTTTTAAGACTACGGCAGTTAACTGGTTAAGCATAACGAAGATGTATACATAGAACAATTAAAAAATACATTTTACCCTCGTTATACATCATCATGGAACGTGTGTCCATAGTGATCACACAGAGTCTAAAGTTAGTGGCAGAAATTTAAGTCAATGATATAATCCTTATAAAAATCATCATATATATTTGGTAATCACCCCCGCCGGTGATGAATAACTGACTGTATTTAAATCAATTATGTTTATCATTTCTCCTTTTTTCTGGCACTACGATCGCGATACAAATCTAGAGGCCCGGTGGAAAAAAAATATGGTTGAATACTCGACTAACAAGCAAAGCGACCGGTTTCAATCCCAGGACGAGTGGAACTTATTCCCGAGTCGTATGTCCACATAGAGAAAATAAGGGTAGATCGATATCTTAAATATGGCAGAGAGTGCCAATTTAACGTTACAGGAAATGAGAAAAACTCTGGCCCCATGGGCCTTACGTATCTGACCTACAACGAATGTGATCTACAGTACCAAATTAAACAAAGGTAGTCCTTTAAAGCCGAAGTTTATTTCGGTTTCTAAAGCGTCAAACAGATACTAACAATTGCTTGCTATCCTTTGGATTGGACGCTAGTCTATCACAAAGTTAGTACTTTCCGCCAGATCTAACAGACCAGGCTCCCTAATCACTGCTGAGTGGACAGGGGAGAGAGTGAGAGAGAGAGAGAGAGAGAGAGAGAGAGAGAGAGAGAGAGAGAGAGAGAGAGAGAGAGAGAGAGAGAGAGAGAGAGAGAGAGAGAGAGGGGGGTGGCAGAACAAAAATCTCGACTGCACCCGGGATTAATTTCAGTCACTTTGAGTGTAAAACGAGTGCTCTACCGACTGAGCTATCGAGACCCCCCCCCCCCCCCCCCCCCCCGAGTGTCAAATATAGCTGAAGTAAAGAATCAACCGTCTTTATTCTTTTCCATCACTTCATTCCCACCCTAAGCTGTGGTATTACTCTACAGTTTTTCACAGTTCTGCCTTTTGTTACTTTCCTCTTTTTAAAGTGAAGAAGCCCCAGGGATATGTTTTTCTGTGGCTTAATGGTTAATCTACCCGTAGCCAGGACTTTAATATTCATCACGAAGGCTCTCTTTTGTGTATAAATAATATAAACCAATCTCATCTTTGCTGATGTTGAGAATAATTAAGTTAGGGAATTTAAAAGCCCTACGATAATTTAGTTACTTGTAATTAAACGAGGTATTCCTATTAGTTTTGAAAGAAGAAAAAAATACCCTCTAACGATGCTATAAGGACCAAATTTTACCCCGGTTTTTGTGAAATAAACATAACAGAATTGCTTGCTTCTTTCTCTTCAAACAAGACGGTAATAATTTATCCCACTGCCTCAATTCGGATTGGGCGGTGTGGCTCAGCGGTATGATATTTCCTTTGTAACCGGAATGTACAGATTGAAACTTGTGGTCTTGAGCAAGTCACCTCGCCCTAGTTTACATTGCGGCGCTGCACTGTGGCTACATCTTAGGTTATTCCTAATATCTAAAAGTAGCAATGACTATGAAAAATGTTTTTTTTCTCTTTTTGAGGAAAATTTTTTGTCTAAAATCAAAGCCCTATCTCCACTGAGTAAAAATGTTTTTGAATTTTGAAAATCCGTTCATAAATAAACAAGTTATGCAGTTTCAAAGGTTTCATTTATGTGGATGACCCGCAAAGAGGAAAAAAAACGCGAAAAGATGGGACGCTTGTTCGGCATTTTTTTTCGACCTTTGGTTGTATCTTGCGTAATAAAAGGATTAAAAGATTGAAACTTGAAGAGCAAATTAGGATGGTGTTTTGTAAAATACGGGAAAAGTACTCGTCATATTCATATGAAATTTTACAACCAAAAAGAAGAAATGTTCATGTATTAACTTGTCAGCGACAAAACCTCCACGCCCGGTAGTTTTAGAAATATTTTACTCCAAAAAGTAAAAATCTATATTTAACGGTCTTCTGGTAATCGCACGAGTTTTGTCGCTTGACATAATCTAAAATGACATTTTTTCTAACTGTGTGCCAACTTTCAGTTATATTCATCGATAAACAGCGTCGTAATTAATTTTTTTTAAAAATAGCATATACGAAACGGCTTCGTCCCATATTTTGACGCGAATTCGGGCACTTCGTGAGCGAAAAAGAGGCCCAAAGATTTGTGCGGGATAGTCATTGCTACTAAAAGCTACTTACCCCGTATTGAATCCCGTCTACAATAAAAAAAAAAGTCTGGGACATGAAAAGCAGTCCTGCATTATTAGTTTTTCAAGATTATTACATTTGAAAATAAAATTCTATACCTTGGATGGGGCTCACATTGTAGAGCGCTGAAATTATATCCCTAGCAGGCATGTCTAGGAATGCTCATAATTCACACACATTCATCTCTCTCAAATTTTAACCTCTGCCATATATCTCAAGGGGCGGGAGAAGGGGGGGGGGGGTCAGTTTTACACCAAATAGAAATGAATAAGTATACA
>NC_088360.1:31807099-31857099 GCF_034508935.2 Berghia stephanieae
GGCTTCAACAGTTACTTGCTTCTCAAGATAAAAAACAATGGTCAAAAGGAGAATATTTTGTTTTGCCAGATTCAGTTATCTACCCAGGAATAATTACTGACAGATTGGCTGAGAAGGGAGGACAAAAAACAAGAGTGATTGTATTTTGCATAAACTCTCCCATTATTCCCCTTTCCCTTTGCACCATGCATTTATCTAGTTCTTTTAATTACAGTGGCGGTTGGTAATAGTGAGCAGAGCGGGCAAAGCGCAGTTTTAAAGTTACAAGATGATTTACTACACCTGAAAAGCAGTTAATTTATTTACTTAAGTGGAATTTAGATTTAGAATTTAAATTTGACTTCGGATTCTTTGCTCTATGATTAATTTCGTTGTGTTTCAGATGTATCGTGAATCAAGGATTCCTTTATCACAAGAGAAACCATTAACAGAAATTCTACTTTCTTTGGACCCCCGAGTTGCATTCATGTAATTGTACTCTCGATTTTTAAAAAATGAGCTTTTCTATAGTGCGATATACAATATAATGCGCTCGAAGCAATTTACAAGGGGCCCCAATCAAACAACAAAACTTTTCATGCAGGACGAGACATCATTCTGAGAGGCACTGTTTGACAAAGACCAAGTACTCATTTTGCACCTGATGTACCGAGAGAATATTAATAAAAAGCCTTTTCCAAGGATTGGACTTGCCGCCGATAGCAGAAAGCGAATCAAGGCTCTAGCGGTCGGTCCGAAGGCGAGTGCCATACTATAAGGCCATACAGCCTCAGTTACAGATTCTCAAGATATAAAAAAAATCGAACACAGCATGAAAAGGCATACGATGGAACATTTACCTGTATGTGCAGGATGGGTACAGCCAAGACGATGGATGCCAGCCAGATGACGAGTACAGTGATTTGAGCCCTGGTGTTGGTGGAAATGTATCGGGCTTTCAGCGGGAACGATACAGCCACCACTCTGTAATAGAATTAAAATTTAAAGAATGTTAGGTAACCAGTTAACTGTCGTACACTCTGGATAGACACGTATTAAATAGTTGGCCAAAATGGACTTGGGTTATATCGCCATTTCCGTAATATTGTTTAAAGAGCAATCTTCCAATGTCGAAGAAGATAAAATAGATTTGTCGTCTTTTTATGTAACAAAGTATATCAGTAGAGCGATTATGTTGTTTTGATTATATTTAGGCGAGAAAGAGAGAGAGAGAGAGAGAGAGAGAGAGAGAGAGAGAGAGAGATACAGAGAGAGAGACAGAGAGAGAAAGAAGGAAAGAAAGAGAGAATGAAAGGAAGAGAAAGAGAGAATGAAAGGAAGAGAAACAGAGACAGAGAGATTGAGAGGGAGAAAGAAAGAGGGAGAGAGACGAAGAGAGAAAGAGAGAAAGAGAAAGAGAGAGAAAGAGAAAGAGAGAGAGAGAAAGAAAGAGAAAGAGAGAGAGAGAGAGAGAGAGAGAGAGAGAGAGAGAGAGAGAGAGAGAGAGAGAGAGAGAGGCGCAGTGATGAGCTCATATGATTCTTTATAAACAAATTTTATTTGCTTCCCATTTAATTTTTGAAACCAAAGTCGAGCGTTAAAATGTCATTCTGACATCATGCATATTACTCTGGACTGCGCATGGATTACCAATGATTCAATAAATCACAAATTTTGGTTTAATAATACACTACGCACGTAAAAGCCTGGCCATTATATTATGCGAAAGACCAGTGCAATTCCAGTCTAATATGCGGGTTTTCTGGTCTATTGTTATCATCAAAACTATAAAATACTATCTATAAAATATGCATCGATACTCTTTATAATATAGCCAGGACGTCATGATAATATCATTATGATTGCATTTATATCTTGACACAGACGTGAAAAATTACCATAGTACGTACGGTTTTGTAATATGACAACTAACAGATACATACGTATAAATCAAGAAGAAAGAAGCAATCAGTTAAATTCTTACAACCTGAATGGCACAATGTAATTTTGTAAATATGTATAGGTCTAATGTAGCCCTTGGTAATCTTAAATTGAGCTCTATGATTTTGAATTGTTTATACAATTTAGTCACTCAATCACCATCTCCTTTTTAATTATATTACCATGTTGTGGAATGGCTACCTGTTTTTGACAATACATGAAAAATATTATTTGATAATGTAGACCGGGTATTTATTTTTCACAAACCGTAGAAGTTCTCATTTAATGTGTTTAGGCCGAGCTGTTACATCGTTTTATTCAGGTCTTAATATTTTTTGTTTTAAAAATGCATCTGAATTCATTTTAAGCATGAAGATAAGTTCACTTTATACGAGTATATTTACTGACTCCATAGCATCACAAGGATATTGTTGCTGATATTTTAAGGGGCTAAAGCAACCGTGGCGGTTTTAAATGTAATATTCAATAAAATGGAACAAAAGTGTAAAAGTGTGTATGAAACAGAAGTGCCAGACACAACAAGAAAGAAAAATACAAGGAAAAAAATCCCCATACACACTTTTTCAGATCACACCAGTTCCTGCTCCCCAATTGGTCACTAGAATAGAACTGATAGACTTTAGACAACAATCACTTCCGACTGGTATCTCCAGTAAGTACTCAAATATAACATCGCAAACAAAATGGGAGACAGACGTGAGAGGAATACGACGTTAAGTGAAGCAGATTGAGACATCTGACGGATATTCCATTTTTGTTGTGATTTTAACCAGTTAACTATCTTCCTATGGAAAGACACGTACTTCAAAATTAGGCCAGAAATCTCGTCCTTTAAAAATCGATCCATTTAAAACTGGAAACCTCACTTGAGAGGGTTTTTTTTCCAAGACGAGGGTATTTAAATCTATTGATATTTGATGGACGAGATTTCTGACCAAATTTTAAAATACGGATCTTTCTAGACTGCGGCAGTTAACTGGTGGGAACAAAAAAAAATATAAGAACGTGCTGTGAATCCAGACTGCGTAGCAAATACGAAATCCTTCACCCCCCCCCCCTCCCACTTTCTCGTGAGAAAATCCGTGCACATTTATGTCATAATGCGATTTGAAATTGTTTGCTTTCTCACTTAATCTGTTCTACGACATAGAACTGTTTAATAGTATACATTTAATTATCCACATTGATTAGAGTTTGGCATTGCCCTCGACAACAAGGAATGCCTCAAGAATCAGGAAATATCATATTTTATATCAAAATGAGATGGCGAAAAAAAAAAGAGTTAATAAATGCAAAGTTGAAAGTGACAGGCTAGGTGACTCGTTGGTCACTTCCCTTTGACCTGAAGAATTTCAGGTTCGAGCCTCGCTGTAGACATTTTTCGGGTTTTTCCCCTTGGGCGATATCATTGACCATCGGTTTGTCCACTTGGACAGCATGGATGATTCCTTTGGGCACAAAACGTTTGTTTGATGGATTATCTACGTCTGAGTGGATTATCTACGCCTACGTCTAAGCCTGTATGTATGGAATTGAATTCTTATGCAAAGGCACCGTGCGATGTAATGCAAAAGGGTGTATCTTTAAAAAAATAAATGGCATCAAATAAGGTTTTAATGACATAAATGTTAGCATAAAAGTTGGCCGAATGAAAGAAATTGCAATTTCTTGTTTTATAATATACGATTCTTTCATTTCTTTGTATTTAATAATAATAATAATAATAATAATAATAATAATAATAATAATAATAATAATAATAATAATAATAATAATAATAATAATAATAATAATAATAATAATAATAATAATAATAATAATAATACTTTATTGCATCCCAAAAAGGAAATTTTTTGTACAGACGTGTTATAATTTACACATAAGATAAAAATACAATGGAAATAGGATGTATATATATAAAAAAGGAGCAGCTCTATAACCAGAGCTGCGCTTTATAATATGAATAATTTCAAACACTGTAAAATAGTTAAAACTGTCACTATAAATTGAAAATTGAAAAGATTGCAAAACAAATAAATTAATAAATTAATATTTATATTTTTAAAAAGTAAAAATGAGAAATAATTATATAAAATGATTATTGCTTGTTGTTATAAAGCCTAATACTGGACGGCAGAAAAGATTTTCGGTGTCTCTCTGTTTTCGTTGAAATAGAGAAAGGGCGACCACTTCTTTCTGACATAATAATTGATGGTCTTAGTGGATGATACTGGTCATGTAATATTTTAGTTATTTTATTTATACAAAATTTCTCGTATAAAAGATCTACATCGTCAACATCATTTATATAGCGTTTAATGGATTTTTTAATATTTGAATTTATTTTGTTCCTTTCCACTGCTAAGCAATTGCCTCCCCAAGCTGTTATACAAAATGACAAAACACTTTCGATTACTGCTCTATAAAATAATGTGCAGAGGGTTTTATCTATTCTAAACTGAGAGAGTTTTGATAAAAAATATGTACGTCTGCACATCTTATGCCTAATTATTTTCAAGTGTTCATCCCACTTGAGCCTGTCATCAATCGTTACACCAAGGTATTTGTAGTGAGGAACTCGCTGGACGAATTGGTCCTTTAATTTTAACGGTTCTATCGGTTCCTTCACTCTCCTAAAGTCAATCACTAGCTCCTTTGTCTTGCTTATGTTAAGCTCTAGGTGGTGGGCATCACACCAAGACACAAATCTATCAATTTCTTGCCTATAAGCCACTTCGTTGCCCTTTGTTATGAGGCCTTGAAGAGCGGTGTCATCTGCAAACTTTATTAAAGGTACACTCAGGTTTTGACAACTACAGTCATTCGTGTATATTGTGAATAATACAGGGGACAATACACACCCCTGAGGAGCACCAGTATTTGTAGTTATACAGGAAGATTTGTTTTGTCCTAATTGAACATATTGTGCTCTCTCCGTAAGAAATTCGAGCACCCAAGCAATTATATACTTGTTTAAATTCAGACTAGTCAATTTTTGAACAACCAACTGAGGTTGCATTGTATTGAACGCTGAAGAAAAATCTGCAAAAAGCAATCTGCAATAGCTCCTAGCGTGATCTAGATGCCTGTAGATGTTGTTTGTAAACAGCAAAATGGCATCCTCTACGCCACGTCCTGGTTTGTAAGCAAATTGATGACTATCACTCAATGGTATAAACTGATTCCTAATTTTAACAAAAACAAGTTTTTCTAAAGATTTCATGACTATTGGAGTCAGTGCAACAGGTCTGAGATCGTTCATAGTTTCAAGTTTTTCTTTTTTTGGAACAGGAATAATTTTTGAAGTTTTCCAAATTTCAGGGATCGAAACGCATTGGAGGGACCAGTTAAAAATATGTGTATAAATGGGGGAAAGCTGGTAGGCACATTCTTTTAATAGTTTTCCTTTCAATCCATCCGGCCCAGCAGCCTTCCTCTCGTTTAGTTTCGAAAATACGAATCTCGTTTCCTCTTCACTGACCTCAATAGTCATTTCATCTTCCCAAGCAAGCTCGTAGTGTTATTGGGCACGATAAAAATAACATGTCAAATGAATACAAAGAGATGAAAGAATCGTAAATTATCTATCCCCCCCCCCCTTCCATTGGAAAACCCTGCCATTTATTAGTAAATACGTAATCGTTGAATAATTATTTGAATGCGTTAAATAAAATCTTAATTCAAATTTTGCATAATATTTTCGCACATTTTATTGGTTTAAAATAAAGTGTAAAAGCTGACTGGCAATTAAAACTGATATTTGGTGGGCATGGATGTAAATCCAGTGTCTTTCTCTTTTAGGGTCAATTTGCGATGCAAACAGATGGAGAAAAAAACACAAATTATGGCGAATCGAAATACTACTACCATACAGTTGATCACGAAATATCAAATAATCTTACTTGGAGGGGTGGAATAAACGTATTCTTTCATTTCTTTCTATTTATTAAACTCGTTATATTTTGATGATGATGGTGATGGTGATGATGATGATGATTAAGATGATGATGATGATGATGATGATGATGATGATGATGATGATGATGATGCTTGCTGATGATGTGGATCAAGGAATGAAGTTGATATTGTTGATAATGATGAAGAAGTGGATAATTATGATTAAAATAATGACGATGATGATGGTGATGTAGATGGTGATGATGATGATGATGATGATGATGATGATGATGACGACGTCGACGATGACGATGACGATGATAATGATGATGATGATGATGATGATGATGATGATGATGATGATGAAAACTATGGTACTGGTGGTTTAGGTGATATTTGATGGTAATAAGGATGACGATGATATGACTACAACGAAGATGAAGATTACGATGATAAACATTAAAACGACATGAAAAACATGATATTAATATTTAGCCGTTTGATACAAGATTACAGACAAATCACTAACATGCAATCAAACTTTAACTAACTTCGTAAAAAAAATATCACAATAGACGAGAAGATCCAATTAAGTCTTGCTACAGATAATAACAATAATGAATTATTGATCCGATTTCCGACAATAATATAATTTCCTTAGGTGGGAAATAATGGCGTTGAAAACATCAATCTTTTCCCACTGGGAAATGGTCTGGCACGCATGTCGAGAGACTGTAGGCCTACTTGCTTAATTTCTTTTTACGTCAAACTGACACCATCATCTATAAATGGAACGAACGGATTTGGCGGCACTCAGCTCTTTGTTATTGTTTTTAGACATCCATTTTAATAAGTTATCACTAAATGATATCAATCAGACAAAAACATTTAACTCACTCAACCCTAACACCGACTATATCCGTAGTTTACCCAGGTTACTTTTACCCCATGCCTATTTATTACATTATTCTGAGACAAATTATAGGCGTCGTATCAAAGCTAATGTTTTTAGTTTATACATGTTAATGGTAGTTGAATAAAACAATCTATGTACATGCTCATTTTGAAAACATTTTTTCCAATTTTGAAAAATAGCAAAAATCTCTAGGATTGAGTGAGTTAACTCTCTCCTACCGATCCTTTTCAGTGTTGTCCCAAAATGGCAGGCAGGCAGGCTTGTCCAGCAGAATACAACTTTTTATTCTTATTATTAATACAACGATCATTCTTTATGTACAAAATAAACCTGAATAAGAACAAATGTATATTGTGCCGTAACAAATGTGACGATTTTGCTGTAGGTGGTGAAGGTGAGGTTTAAGGGGTGGTTTGGGTTTAATTATTAGGAAAGTCATTTAAAAAAACATGATTTTGAGATTTTGGTGGAAAACGATATTATTTTAGAAATAATAAATTTGAAATGGAATTTGTCAAAATATACTTTGAAGCCACAAAAATAAAAGGGTATATAGACCCTCTAGGTATCAATTGTCAAAAACGGAAATCTATTTTGCTGGGTTTTTTTTTTCTTCCATATATAATTTTTCTAGGGGTTTGGGATATTGTGTCAAATATTACTCAGAATATTTTCCAGGTAATTGTCAGAAAATTTTCACTTATTACAGAGATAATGCATTATATCACCATTGATAGATTTCTTTGATAGGATATATGTATCTTGGCTTATAATCCAAATTATAAATTTTTAACTTTAATTTTGTCATCAAGTTTTGATTCGCAACTTTGTAATGTTCTAATACAAATCCCCTAAGCTATAGCTGTAAAATAACTCTATAGTGACACAAAATGCTACAATGTTGATAAGAGGGAAGAATATGTAGATTTTTCCTTCATTATTTTTTGCGGAAAAATTGCCACACGAGTCTTATACTTTTTGATGCCAGGCCTCGGAATCAGGCAGGACGCAAAACGGGTAAAACACAGATAAAGTATTGTTTTACAAAAATTTTTTTTACGTATAATGACAATACAGAATTATTAAAATTGTCCAATATAGGTAATTGATTTTTTTTTCAGAAAAGACCGGCTCTTAAGGTTACACATAGCTTTGTACTTACATCTGCCTGATGGAAGTTGTATTTTACCTGAATACATAGCATCAATATACACTAGTTGATGAGAAGTCATTGCCATTCCCCTTTTCCATCTCATTGACTAGCAATGACTATCCCGCACAAATCTTTGGGCCTCATTTTCGCTCACGAAGTGCCCGAATTCGCGTCAAAATATGGGACGAAGCCGTTTCGTATATGCTATTTTTAAAAATTAATTACGACGCTGTTTATCGATGAATATGACTGAAAGCTGGCACACAGTTAGAAAAAAGGTCATTTTAGATTATGTCAAGCGACAAAACTAGTGCGGTTACCAGAAAACCGTTAAAAATAGATTTTTACTCTTTGGAGTAAAATATTTCTAAAACTACCGGGCGTGGAGGTTTTGTCGCTGACAAGGTAATACATGAACATTTCTTCTTTTTGGTTGTAAAATGTCATATAGATATGACGAGTACTTTTCCCGTATTTTACAAAACACCATCCTAATTTGCTCTTCAAGTTTCAATCTTTTAATCCACTTATTACGCAAGATACAACGAAAGGTCGAAAATAAATGCCGAAAAAGCGTCCCATATTTTCGCGGTTTTTTTTCCTCTTTGCGGGTCATCCAAATAAATGACACCTTTGAAACTGCATAACTTGTTTATTTATGAATGGATTTTCAAAATTCAAAAACATTTTTACTCAGTGGAGATAGGGCTTTGATTTTAGACAAAAATTTCCTCAAAAAGAGAAAAAAACATTTTTCATAGTCATTGCTACATTGACATCTGTTTATCTTTACTTTCCCCCCTCTTTCTTTGGCTTCTCTTTTCATTATTCACACACAAATCTCAGCTGGTATATCTATCTATCTATCTATCTATCTATCTATCTATCTATCTATCTATCTATCTATCTATCTATCTATCTATCTACCGACCCATCCATCTACATATCTATCAATCAATCTATCTCTCTATCCCTCTGTAATTATATCTGTCTATTTACTTTTCTATCCATACAGCAAGAGTATTTCTCTATCCATTAATCTATCCTATCTACCTTTCTATCTATGTCTTTCATCAATCCCTTCAACCATTGTCAGCCTTAGAGACGACATGCTAGTTTCTCCAAACCTTAAACAATCATTTGCTACTCTCTCTCTCTCTCTCTCTCTCTCTCTCTTTCTCTCTCTCATCTTACCAATCTCTGTCTCCCTTCAATCACGTCTGATTATTTATCCACTCCAAATTGCTGAGGAAATATCCTCATTTATGGGGAGTGATTGCAAAGTGGGTGGGATGGGGGGGGGGGGGGGGGGGGCGAAATGCGGAAGAGGGGATGGTAGTGTCAACACTAACATAATTGTGTTCTCCTTGGATAATCATACGAGTCAATGCAATTGGGTCACTGATTGCTTGTACTGATAGGTTATATAACGTTAATGTTATATTATTTGATATAACGCCGGTATCCACAAATAGTGCTCAGGGGCGCTTTACAATAGTTTTCTGGTATCGCACAAGTTCATTCCTTTGTCTACAGAATCACAAGTCACACACACATATCCCTTGTTCAAATTTCATATAGAATCACGAAAGCAAAATGAAAAAGATTGTTTTTTAGATACCGTTTGAAAACTGGCAGACTTTTCACATTGTCGGGTTTTTGGTGGTAAGGAATTCCATACGATTGAAGCCGAAAATGCAAAACCACGCTCAGCAAACTTTGTTCATGGGATGTTTATCTCCATTAGTGAAGAACTTGCGATCGCAGAGATCGAGTTGGTTTATAGTTAATAGAGATGCTCTATAAACAAAATCCTTTAAAACTTTGTAAATATTAAGGACAAAGAAGGTTAGTTTCAATCCCAATAACTCCAGGAGATATTCAATCTAAATGTGAGAAGGTGAAGAAAAGAAAACAAAACAAAAACCTCAAACAAACGACCTAAAGTTTTATGTTTATGCTTTTATGGGTTTTACTTTTACGGCGCTTGCAACACTTTCTGGTCATACCAGCGCCAGTAAAAAGGAAGAAGATTGGATAGTAAAAACATTCTAGATGTGCAATTAAAAGAACTTGAGGAAAAACTAAGACAAAGGGGAATGGTTCAAATAGGGAACAGATGTAGAGTCCTAGAGCACATTCAGTTTGAGAGAATCTAAAAGTCTCACCAAATATCAGCACAATATCTCACTATGAGAAATACAAGCAAATGTTTAAAAATCATATGTTAAAAAAAACATGACCGAGAGAAAAAAATATCATCTCTCAAAACCATTCATTCGACTGTTTCCCTCCCAGCCAAGGCCTACGGCCAGGATCAGCACGAAACAAAGTGATCTAATTCCAAGACAAGACAAAAAAACAATAAAAACAATTGGAGAACAGATAGAGGGAGATAGAAGACACAGCAAGTCACTTTGGGAGGTCGGGAACCCCACCCAGAACAACATGAACGTTACGGAGTCAAGGGAGCAACTTGTGATTTTAAAGGGACAATCCTATTTAATAATGGGACTCAAACATATTCTTACAATTTAATTGCCCTTCTCCGAGATGCACTAATTTGCAGGTCTGATAACCCAAATTGTTATGGGCTCATTGCTGTAATTGAAATATTCTCAATCAAACGCAGAATATTGAACAATCCATAATTGCTTTCGTTTATAAGACCTGCAAATATCTGCACCTATTCCCCCCCCCCCCTCTCCCTTCTCTCCAATAAAAAGACCCACATAACTACAACATAAACAAAACAAACAAAAACAAATAAGAACACCATCAGGCACCCCCCCCCAATAAAAACAACATAAAAACAAAACAAAACAGTTTTTTAAAATCCCTAATGCGCTTCATGATAATAATAGGCGTATGGCAAGCCAAGTGGAGCTATATTTTTTTCCTAGGACCTAAGGTAAATTCCCTCTTTTATGAAAATTCCTCGTTCGAATCTCCTTAGCTGTTTCCCTCAACTGCACCTGTCATAATGGCGACTTGACTTCCCTGTGCTGATAGTCTATCTCCTGTATCATAGATATGACGTCGGTACTCTGGAAAAAACAAGGATCTAAAGTTTTGGTCAGAAAAACTCGTTCTTCGCGTATCGATCGCTTAAAACTACCCTCAACTTGCTTAAAACTCTCAAATCTGGGTATTCCGTGAAGTTACTGAAAGTCCCAGGTTTGAGAGTTTTTTTTAGCAAGATGACTATCATTATATTCGATTGATACTTAAAGAATGAGTTTTCTGGCCAAAATCTTAAAGACGTGTTTTTCCAGAACACTGCGGTTTTGATATCGCTGTATAAATTAAAATGCTCTGACATAAAAGTCGACATGCTTTGTAATATTCCAGTTTCTTTTTAAGAAAATAAGGAATCCCGATGATCAAGAAGGAAATGATGAAAATTTACGATAGTGTGAATAATATGTGCCCCACAGTCTCTATGTGGTTTTACGTCGGGATGAACTTGACCGTGGAAGTAGAACTTAAAGCAAATTTCTATTCATCATAATGTGGAAAAGAGATACTATGATTTCCTAAATTGCAAACACCCCCCCCCCCCCAAACACACACGAACCAACCCCCCCCCCCCCCCCCCCCCCCCCCCCCCCCAAGAAAACAAACAACAATACAAAACAAAAAACAAAAATGAAACCCAGAACTTAATACTGTTTTTTTTGGTAGATTATCATTCCACCCCTCTCCCTAAATGATGACGCGTAATGATATAATGTTTACAATAATAATATGTGACGTCAGAATATCCAGCGTAAATTTCACAAAATATCAGATTCTTTTAAAAGAGGTATCATTTGAATGTTTTCAAATATGTCTTTTATTCAAAGATGACGAAATAGGAATCGATTGAGGGTTAGAAAAAATGATTTCTTAAACTCTTGCGTTTTTGGAATTCGAACTTTGTTCCCAACGTGCACTCGCAAGATCGTGCAGTGGTTGGGAAACACGTCCGGAGTTCCAAAAAGCAAGAGTGTAAGAATCGTATGATAATCAACGTGTGGATTGCTCCTTGGATCTGGCCGCTGGCAAAAGAGAAAGGATCGCTTACTAAATGGCCGAGAAAAAAGTGCACCAACAGCAAATCGACTTGGGCGTCAGTGGATCTCGAGGAACAACGATGATACTGCTCCATTAGGGATAGCGGTCAAGTCTGGAGTTATAACCATATTATTTATGGCAGGAATTTAATAATATATCTAGGCCGATATTAAAATGAGAAACCAGACTTTCAAATTGCTAAATTTGACCTGGGGGTCACGAGAGTGGGTAGCTCTATCATTAGATTCTTGTCGAGCTGACCAAAATGTACTTTGACACACGCCCATCCATTTATGCGCATTGATTTTCCTTCATTCAAAGTATAAAATCATACTGTTCACTGGCAACAAAACACATTTCATCTTCACTTCATACTCGTATATCATTGGATATATATATACATATATATATATATTATTGTAATATTTACCACGATGTTGGAGTCAGTGAACATCGATGTTTCAGGCCTTTCAGACATCATCAGGACTGTGTGTTACATGAGTTTGGTTTGTTGTGTGTTGTTGCTTGTTGAAGTCAACTTCAAACCAAACTCATGTAACACACAGTCCTGACGATGACTGAAAGGCCTGAAACATCGATGTAGACTGACTGCAACATCGTGGTAAATATGACAATAATAATTCGCTCCATTGTTACATGTCGAGCACTATTCCTACCATATTTGTATCAAACACGATTCAATATATATATATATATTATATATATATATTATATATATATATGTATATAGAGACAGTTTCTTTTTGCCAATAGTTCGATATTGGTTGGAACAGCTTTAATGGCATTTACCGTTTGGAAACTAGACAAAACTAGTTTTCTTTTGGTGAATAATTTATTGAATTCGTGTAAAATCGTTGGAAAGTTGCAGATATTTAAAATCTTCCATCAAAAAATCGATTTTTCAAATTTGAGCACTTCAGTATTTTGTATGTCGACCGTTAGAATTGATCACTGCCACAGCTCTCTGTCTCATTAACGATGTCAGATGATGGTCTGTTTCTGCTAATACATCATTTGAAATAGTATTTATTCGGAAGAACAGTTCATCGGATTATGTACAACATTCTTGCTTTCTTTTTATTTTTTTTTCTTTCTTTTCAAAACATCCCACATATTATGTTCAATGGGATTGATGTCCAGTGATACAGCTGACCAGAGGTTCATCACCCTTGCATTTGAATCTTTAGGAAAACAGATTTGTCGAGCTCTATGTGATGAGGAGTTCCCATGCTAGAATATCACTTCTTGATTTTTCTGAGTCCGAATAAACGATTGGTTCAACTGCTGCGTAGCAACGCTTATGTGAAATTAATATCCGAAATTTACATTTTGGGTGCGCATTTACAAAACGTAAATTTGAGAGCTCCTCAGTTGTGTCAATAAAGGCATGCGATACATCGATGGAAAGAACAATTTGTCTACAGCTGGAAGATATATAACGCGTCCCACTTCCTTTCTCCTATGTGAGATAATAGCAAATATAAACGTTTGAAAAAAATATTTTTATAATGAATCCCAACTTGTCATACGTCTTAAGAAATCTCAGATTTTGAACTTCAAAGAAGTCTCACATTAAAAGACTTCTAGGTGGGTGGGGTGTGTGTGTGTGTGTGTTGGGGGGGGGGGGGGGGGTGCATCTCAATCTGTCTTTGATGAAGTTAGATTGTTCTGGTCAACATAGGAAATTTGTTTTGTCAGTGTGCGCCAGAGCGAATGTCACAGGAAAAATAACAACAACCAACCCCCCCCCCCCCCGCCCAACTCAGTATTTCTTTTTCCCCTTGCAGAAGAGAATCGTCGTATGGTTGAATATGCTCAGTTCAAGGATTGTTTTATTATTAATTGAGAAGGGGGTTGGGGCAGCTTGGCTCAGCGGTACGGTCTTTGCTTTGTACCCAAAAGGAACCGGGTTCGACTACCCGTTGTGTGGCATTGAGCAAGTCACCTCGCTCTAGCTCACTTTGCGGCGCTGAACTCCGGTTGACGCCTGGGTTATTCCAGTCTCTCTTGGAATAGAACCTAAAGACAAATTTCCCATTGGGTATGAATGAAGGGAATTTTATTTTATTTATTTATTTATTATGCCGATGACTCAATTGGTAGAGCATTTGCTTCCCAAGAAAAGGGGCAAGTTAGATTTCTGGGTCGAGTCGAGACTTTTCTCTGACCCCTTTGTTCATCATGCAATGTTTGCGTTGGTGGGTCTTTTAGATCAAGCCGACGTTACTTTGGGATAGACTAGCGTCTTGTCCAGAGAGCAACAGGTAATTGTTAGTATGTTAGTATTCTAATGCTACAGAAACGGGGATAAACACCGGCTCCAATAGTGTCGTGTTGATTCAGAGGACCAAGAACGATAAAAAATTAATAAAATCCTATTAATCGGTAAAAAAAAAAAACCCCAAACAATTATTCAAGAACACCATCAAAAAAAATAAAATAAAATAAAATAAAATAAGACAAAACAAACAAACAAAAAAAAAAAAAACAGGCAAAAAAAAAAAATACAAAATGAACTCCCTGCCCCAATAAATTAAACAAAAAATAAACCCTGAGATTTTTATGATATCCACTAAATTGTGCTCAAAGCGATTTTCAAGGCGTTCCATACCAACACCACCATTTAACACGTCGGTCCTGACATCACGTGCAGGAGGCAGATTTACAGTGAATTATTTTTACAGAATTTTGTAAACAACTCATTATGAAAAGAAATGACATAAGTTGACGTAATAAAAGAATGGAAGCATCTCACAAAGAAACGAAAAGCAACTCGTCTAACATCCATCTAACCACTCATAACATAATGCTGTTATAGTTTCTCATGTTTTATGTCTGAGGATACATTAAATACCGCCATGTCTTGGAAACTTAACAGACGAAATGAAATTAGATAAGAAAGAATATAAAACAGCTATAAAATGATGTCTCAATGTATTTAATTTGGTTTTGTATCAATCTTTGTGAGTTCGCACTATGAATAGTTAATGTCTTTGAAACAATGTTGTTTATCTCGTGATATGATTAAGAACATAAATGAACAACTATTTTAAAGATCAAAATACAAATTTATTTCATCATGAAATTAACATCTTTATTGTTTTCGTCATTTTCCAATAAACTTTCTGACTGGATTAGAAAACATTATCTATAAATACCACTTTATCATGACGGTTTATCACACTTAATTTTTATGTTATGTCTTTTACTAAACTGATAAAAAAGTAATAAAGTATGAATTTGCTAATAAGTTCGTTTTACTGGATTCTTAATAAATGTGATGAAAGAATAGGCGTATCACAGTAATAAAAGGCATAGACATTAGATTAATCCTATATGGCTTATATAGGCTTATATTAGATTGATATTGATCTTATTAGTAAAATAATTTGAAAAAAACAACCAAAAATAACTAAATATATCTCCCATCAGCTTCCAAATACTTTATATAATTTATCGCTCCTATAAGTTATACCTCCCGCTTATCGTATATTGTTTAAAACTGACCATCAAAAGAAAGCCTCTCATATGTGTTATCGTCCAATCAGTGTTATCTTTAGGTTAAAATAGAATATGTCTTCAGCAAATAAGACGGCTTTTGGCAGGGACAAATAGGATATAAACCCCAGTTTCACGAGATTGAAGTTGAGAAGGGGTTTGAATTAATTTATTATGGCGTAGGCTGTCAAGACAAGATAATATAATATCAATGGATATGATTCCTTTGCTTGTTTTTAAGCGTTTATTATTGCACGGATACATTTTACACATATTTCTATGCTACCCGCGTTTTCCCTTTTTTTTGCGCACCAAAATTTTATAATAATTAATATGGCTGCGCTTTCCGTGAATGTGTGCGCCACTTCGAGTTGGTCAGTCTGTTTCTATTATTCACTCAATAATCTGCCTCCGTAAATCTCTGCCTAGTGCAAGTGTTGTTAGCTTCAGAATGTCATCATGTGTGTTAAAGTGCCGAGATAGTTGAATGTTTCCTGAATGTTTTCATTAACTCACTCAACCCTAACACCGAATATATCCGAAGCATATTCGGGGTTACTTTTACCACATGCCTATTTATTACATTTTTCTGAGACAAATTATAGGCGTAGTATCAAAGCTAATGTTCTTAATTTTTACATGTTAATGAATGGTAGTTGAATAAAACGATCTATGCACGTGCTCATTTTAAATAATATTTTTTCCAATTTTGAAAATTAGCAATAATCTCCAGGATTGAGTGAGTTAATCTGTTAACAGCCGTACTATTCACTATGGAAAAACGCGTATCTAAAGATTTGGTTAGAAAACTCTTCCATCAAATATCGATCGATTTAAATGACCCTCATCTTGAAAAAAAAACCCTCTCAAACCTGGAACTTCGCGAAGAGTCTTTGCAAAGCTGAGGGCAATTTAGATCGATCGAATTTGAAGGACGAGTTTGCTGGCCAAATTTTTGAACACGTTTTTTTCTCAAGCTTACAAGAGTTAACTGGTTAACGGCTATGATTACTTACGTACGATTTGATTTCGTACAATTAAAAACATATTGATGGATTCGTTAATTGTCATTGAGAGCGACATCAGCATTAATACCAATCACAATGGAAATAATGATGGCATTTTTACTTCATGATCATAATGGTAATAATTATATCAAAATAGTAAAAAAATGATGTTAGTCATTTTGATAAAGATTATGATGATGATGATGATGATTTTGATGACGAAAGCAACGAGGACGATGGTGCTGATGCTGCTGATGATGATTATGATGATGATGATTATGATGATGATGATGATGATGATGATGATGATGATGATGATGATGATGATGATGATGATGATGATGATGATGATCGTGATAATAATGCAAATCTTTTCATGTGCAAAAGTTAAAAAAAACAACAACAAAAAACTAAAATCTAAAGTTCTCTTATAAAACTGATCAAGTGTGTAGTTTACTATTTTTCCAGGCTAAGAAACAACCATATTATTATATTATAATATTTTTATTATTCTAACCAGAAAGTATTGTATATCCAGGTCTTGCTGTTACGGTGCCCTTGACTTTTTCTCCATTTGTAATATGTTCATAATTGTTTTAGTCCAGGGTTGACAGTTTTTCTTTTTCTAGTATTTGTCTTTCTTTTCTCAGTATTTAATAGAATGTTGAAAATTGCATATGTCCAGAGCAAACAGATTTTCTTTGCCCTTGGATGATCCTTTCATTTTTAACAGAATTTTCATGATTTCATTATTCTAGAGTTGGCAGTTTTTATTTCCGTGCCCATGGATTTTCTTTTTTTAATTTTGAATAGCAGGCATGCTAAAATTATATAATTCAAGCGTTGACAGTTTTATATGTACCCCTGCGCTTTTCTTCTCTCAATTTTTAACATGTTAAGAATATTCTTATTCAAACGTTGGATAGGTTTTCTGCGTCCTTGAGTTTTCTTTCTTATTTCTTAAATCGCATGTAGAGAGTTGTATTTCACACATTATTATGTCTGAAACCTGCCAAAGGACTGATACGATGTATCATGTATACCACAAAGTGCCTTGATTAGCTTCATTCAAACATAACGGAGACGGAAATGACGTCACGACGGTCTAGACTTGAAAGACACCCACTGGGAAACCTATCACGAATCTTTCGAAATATTGTGATGAGGACAAAGGTCTTAAAATGGTGCCATGGCAGACTTGCATACAATTCAACATTTATTTTTGTATTTGATATAATTTAAAGACATATGTCCCGTACAAGATGATTCTATAAGGTTGGAATGCGACCTTGGGAAGCCATCAATTGATTTCAAGTCAAGAAATATGTAATTGGCTTATATGAATAGTTATAGATCATTTGAGGATCCAGATTCATAGATACCAAGTCATATCTAGATAGAAAACAAGTTCAATCTAGGGATGGTAACTGTAGTAATAATTAATTTACCAACTACAAACTATTCTAAAAAGTAAAACCACCCTTAATGTTTGTGTAGTCTGCCGTGGACGTGAAATACATATCTGCCGTACTCTGGGAAAAAAACAAACTTCGGTGAAGTCCCGGGTTTGAGAGTTTTTGCCAAGATGAGAGTCATTTAAATCGATCAATATTTGAAGGGGCTAGTTTTCTGGCCAATTAAAAAAATATATGTTTTCCAGAGTACGGCAGATCTGTGGGTGTTATTTTGTTTTCTTTGTTTATTTTGGCAACAATACTCCGATTTGATGGGCAGTGGGCAGGTTGATTCACGTATTTGTGAGTACCATTTCCATGGATTTCGTTCAATCTGTCTGATAATAATATTTGCATCACATAATGCATTATTTACTGATGAGAACATAACATGATACCTTGTTATACCGATTGTTTGTTAAACCGAGTTAAGAAAATGAATTTTAGCGCCTTGAATATTGATCATTAATGAACGTAATTTCATTTTTTTACTCGGTTTACAACAATCTGGTATTATAACAATGGTTTAGTTAATGCTCATATCTACAGGACTGATGCTCAAACGCAATTATGGGCTTGATTTAACATTGTTGTATTGGACAATATTTTGCTTTGGTTTGAGAGAATTTGTATTACAACAATGAGTCCATAATCATTTGGGTTATCAAACCTGCAAATAAGTAAACATCGGATTTAAGCCTATTACAATTTTAACTTATTTTTCGTTGTCGGCTGAGGAAGGATTATAAGCCCGACACGTTTCGAGATAGGCACTTTGTTATTTTTTGAAGCTGTTATAATATGTTATATTCATTTTTGTCTGTCCAGGACCTCATTGGTTAATTGTGTCTCGAAGTCAACGGTGTCGAAATTCCATTTTCAGATTTAAAGTATTCCATCAATCTACAGGGTAATGTAAATGTTGCTGCTCGAAGCTCAAAGAAATAGATAATAATGTGGAATTGAATGTAAGCTTCAATTTAATATACGAAAACAGGTAAAACGGACGTTTCGGTTTCCCCTTTATCAACAAAACAGGATGAATGAAACATTACAGACGAATGAGATAATGTAGTAGTTGAACAACGCCACTACCACGTTATCTCAATCGTCTGTAATGTTTCATTCATCCTGTTTTGTTGATAAAGGGGAAACCCGAAACGTCCATTTCCCCTGTTTTCGTAATTAAATGAAGCTTACATTCCGTTTCACATTTTCATAGCTATATATAATAATTAGTCTTTCAGAGCCATTAGTCCCGTGGAGCCTGAGTTTTACCCGGTTCCTTTAGCGTGAAAAGGACAATAGCAATTGATTGCTACCCTTGGAATAGGACGCTAGTCTATCAAAAATTACTTTCCGCCAGATCTAGCAGTCCTAGCTATCCAATCGCTATAATGGAGAATGATTTGTGCTGGTTTGAACGTTAATTTACATTACAACAATAAAAAAGAAAACAAATTAAAGAAATAATTCGTAGCATTAAAAGTGCTTCAAATATAGAATAAAATGACGAACATTAAAAACTAATTAAAATTATGACTTTTTAGTAGATAACGTTATCTATTGTTAAAACCTTAATCGATTATTAAATTTTCCGATTTTTAGAATTTAAGAATAATCAATAAAAAGGTTTTTTATTTTGCTATAAAGCACTGAGGTATTTTATGACTTCTTTATCGTTTTCATCATGCCTGTTAATCTATTTAGTTCTTGCCTCTCTGGTGAATCGTTGTCCAATTGCAAGTGCGTATTGAAAACCTTCTATTATGCCATTCAGTCATTCAGATCTGATTATTAACCTCGATCGCTGATTATATCAATGAATTACACGCTATGTGATGTATTCGTTGGTTCGTTCATTTGCGTTTGTTTATATTTACTTGTTTCAACTCATTTACAGAAGAGAGGAGATGATTGATAACAAATGGAGCGAAACAAGTCAGGAGGGAGAAATAATAATAGCAATAATGATAATGATTATTGATGACGATGATGATGATGATGATGATGATGATGATGATAATGATGATGATAATAATAATAATGATAATGATAATAATAATAATAATAATAATAATAATAATATAATAATAATAATAATAATAATAATAATAATAATAATAATAATAATAATAATAATAATACATGGCATTTATATCGAGCATTTCCATCACTGTGTAATGCTCAATGCACGTTACAAATAAAAATACAAAATGTACCTATATTAAACATACACAACAAAGATATCAATAGCAGCAGTGCATATAATATCGTATCATTATCATTAAAATGTAACGGTAAAAGGTAGTGCTTTAACACTGATTTAAAACTATCAATATATTTTTCCTTCTGGGCAGATGATTCCACACAAGGGGCCCAGTGTTGGTAAAGGAACGGCCGCCATAAAATTCATAATTAAAATTATTTCTAAGAATAAGAGTAAGTAAGAGTACGTAAATAGAAAAGGTGTCGGAACAGAAGGAGGGGGAAGAGGTTGAGGACTAGGAAAAAGAAAGAGAAGAGAAGAAGAAAAACGAAGAGAAAGAGGAAGAAGAGGAGGAGGAAAGGAAGGAGCACGAGGAGGAGTAGGAGACGGATGAAACAGAGAAAAGGAAAATGATGAAGTGGAGTAATAAAGAGGAGAACGAGGAAGCGAGGAATGAGGAGCAGAAGAGAAAGAGCAGGAGGGGAATATGGAGGTGGAGTAGGAGGGGAGGAGGGGATCATCATCATGTCAGCAACATCAAATTCACCACCACCACCGCCACCACCACCGCCACCACCACCACCACCACCACCACCACCATCATCATCATCATCACGTCTATCATGCATTCGAAAGCCTCAATTCATGTATAATAATCAACGAGCAACCGTATTCGTCCATTTTACATATATTCGAATCTTATATATAATGGTAACACAGTACAGATGAACTCCTCGAAGATCAAGGATACATCACAAATTGATCATACGAACATCCAAACAACAGATCACATTTTCGCTGATAGGTGAACCCACATCTTACTGTACACAATCGCTCATCATACTCTCATAGCTATCCACATACCCTTCACACCAACTAATCTCAAACCTATTAGCATGTCATCATAATATCTTTATACTTTAATCAGTTCTCATTCATGTATGGAAAGCTCAATTTCCCACTGTTAATATCAAGCCTGAGCAAATTAGTGCAATTTTGATCATATGTCGAAGTTTTTGTTGAAATGTGAGTGAACGAAGTTTCGACTGAATCCTCAAAGACAATACATGCAACACGTAAATGTAAGCAGAGCATGAGTCTGTAGGATATTACAATTCTTCAAGACTTGAGATCAACGTTTTATACGGTAAGGATACAATTTATCTTTATCACACGGGAGAATGTGGTTTAAAAGACATTTCCAAGTGCTAAACTTATGCGACACTGATAGAGTCAAAACATGATCATATTTATAATGTTTTTCTCCTCTGGATACACTTTTATGCTCGTTTGGAGAAAAGTTTCATAAGGGCGGCCGCCATTGTTCATCGGAACTATCGAGTTTAGAGCCAGTTACTAAGTTACCATGCGTCATTACGAAGGAAGTGACGTCATGACGTAAAGCGTATTGCTCGCTAATCTTTTATCAAGCCCCTTAAGCAAATTTAGTGGATTTTGATCGATATAAATGCGCAAGTTTTTTGTCTTTGACAAGACGCTAATCTATCGCAAGTATTTCCGCCTGATCTCAAAGACCTAGCTTCTAAATCATTGATCCTTATCTTGAGCTTTCATATAGCGCAAAATCCACTAAACTCGCTCAAACGCTTTACGAGGGGTTCCTGACCAACAGCAACACGTAACATGTAGAACAAAACATGACGTCTGTTAGGCGATATTACAATTTTCTCGACAGAGACAACGCTTTTAACGGTAAGGTACTCATCTTATACTACGGTGAGAGAATGTGATTAAAGAGCATTTTCCAAGGACTCAACTATGCACCGAACGAGCCTCGAAAACCCAAGGTCTTCCAATCCTAAATCGAGTGTCATTCAACAAGACCACAAAGCCGCAATTTAAAAAAGAAAGTTAATGGATGGATATGAGCAATTTTGAAACCATTAGTTTATTGTACGTCCACATTGCAACGTGAACAGGGGGCCGGAAAAATCACGACTTCACCCGAGATCGATCTCCGCCTCTTTGCGCCTGAAGCGAGTGCTCAACCAGATGAGCTATCGGGACCGTCATGTATCTAAAATTTTGTTTGAATTTTGCTTTCAAAACACTGAAATAGCTAAATGCTTTTTTAAAAATTGACACATTTAGAAGTGATGTCTACGTGTATGGATGTTACATTTCCTGCTTACTGAATTCCAAACCAGTAGACAAAAATTTAGGATCTTTTCATTTCGTTCTGATGTTTCAATCTTAACGAACGATCACCTCAACCCCGAGGAAAACCGTAGCTTGACACTGGCCAAAAAAAAAATGACGTCAAAAGACAAGTCTTTGGCAACAAAAGAAAACAAATCGTGAGTTCTATTCAATAGTTCAACCAATGGGATCACTTGTTTCCTTCAGCACCACTAACTACAACTCACTTGACGGTGCATTAATCTAAATATGACGTCAAAAGACGAGTCTTATTTTCAGGATATAAGTTTACGATGGCTAACGGGCAAACGCGGTAGCTAAAGTATTATTATCCCAAAAATATGCTTCAATTGCACAATTTCGTTTTTGAAAATCACCAGTTATTCCCCTTCGTCGTGATGATTACAGCCCTTGTTATCCCGGTCATGGAGAGTTCATGTTTATAAGGAGCCAGCAGAGAAAGGTCGATAAGATTGACAAAGTAAATCTGCATTAATTTATTTTCCGACATGGTTTATAAACAAAGAAGAATTAGCCAACAATATCAAAACGTCTTGTCTCTATTCTGTCCTTGAATTAAAAAAAGGGAGATAATGGATGGCTATGAGCAATTTTGATACCATTAATTTATTGTACGTCCACACACACACACATACACACACACACACACACAGACACGCGCACCAACGCACGCGCGCATTTATTATATATTTCATTGTTACAATCATCATCATCATTATTACTATTATTATTACCATTATCATCATCATCATCATCATCATCATCATCATCATCATCATCATCATCATCATCATCATCATCAAAACCAATTTCTTGTTTTTTCTTAAACATACTATTTTTTCTGATTGGCGGATCGATCGTCTTGTATGTTATTGATGAATTATATAAAATTACCAATTAGGATCTCAATTGGTTGCAGTTAAAATATCACAAAATATAGCAGAGTATCATTAAAACAGATTTAATTACAGATAAATACACAATGGAATATTGAGCTCCTTCATAATTCAAGATATTACAATTAATCTGTGTCTATTTACTTTATGGGCGATTCAAATATTTACCCCGTGTAACTCATACCGGCGCCGATAGATTGCTTTTCACGTGATTCCATTTACTTTATTTTCAATAGTTTATTTAAGAATCTCGCCACATGTCACACGAGGAATGAAGAATAGGAATCCATCCCTTCAGTTTATTTTTCTTTATCCGGAAGGGGGAATGAAGGGGGATGAATCGACGTGTACTTATTTGAAGGTCCGATAACCCAATTTCTTATGGGCTCATGATTGATGTAATGGAAATCTAAAAAAAAAAAATGACGTAAAATATTGTCCATTACAACAATGTTAAAGTAGGCCTATAAGCGGGTTCGGATGTCAGACCTGCAAATATGTACACGTCGGGATGAATCGATATGCAATTGAACCAGAAAATTATGGTTTGATTCCATCCGGAAATCAAGGAATTTATATACTTTTGACCTAGGACTTGCTCCACATAATCCAATCGAGTATTGATCTACAGGGATTTAGAAAAAAGATTATTGACTTTATAGGTCATCTACGGTTAAAATCAAGCTCTTGAGTTTATAGTTAAGTATTTATAAAAAAAACGAAGGTAATGGGAAAACATGCAGCTATTATATATCTTATCCTCCTCATTACCTGTCAGACATGTTACACCACAGTAATCAGGAGGTCTGAGGTTCGAGGCATATTTATATTTTGGTATGCTTTTAATTTTTTATTTTTCTCTATGATTTGTCTGGCGCTATTTCATACACGTTTTAAAAAATCTTTATCTTACACCAGTGCCTGCTCCTTTGTCACATTGATCTAGGGTTCATTCAATTTCGTGCATTTTCACAATCTTAATAAAAATATGTCCCAGTTTTTTTTTAAACTTTGAATTCCTAAAGAATATTCGAGAATCCTTCATGAACCTTAGGATGTTTTCGGTCTGGGGGTTGGAGGGGAGAGTTTATTTCCTGCTTGTGTACATATGGTTAATTAACTAATTGACTGCCTGTAAAAAGTGATGTATTTATTAACCAGCTAACTGCCGTTCTCTGGGGAAAACACGTATTTAATAATTTGACCAGGAAATGCGCCCTTCAAATAAGGATCAATTTAAATGACTCTCTTCTTGTTAACAAAAAAGCCTCTCAAACCTGGAACCTCGCGACGGTATTAAGTCCCAGTTTTGAGAGTTTTCGCCAAGCCGTTGGTCATTTAAATCGATCGATAATTGAAGGACGAGTTTTCTGGCCAAAATTGTTAAAATACGTGTCTTTCCAGAGTACAGCAGTTACCCGGTAAAGTGAAAACCTCACTTTTTATAGGCGCATATTTTTGTGAATGTTTGATTTTTATAACAGACTCGGGTATCTTTTCGAATAGGTTTGGATTATATTGGATTTGCTTGTTGATATTAGTGGATTCGGCGGTTCTGTGTGTCCGCTTGGAATGCACTATGAGTGATGGGTCTAGATAGCTAAGTTCGTGGAGTTCTCGCTTTAGACGAAAACGGACGTCTTCAGAAGAGGCATTTTTTCCATAATTCATTTCGCCTGCCTGTATTAGTATTAGATTTCGGCATTAATTCAATTCATTAACCAATAAGATAAGTCCAAAATAAAACATACAGCATGTGCGGGGCATAATCTGTAATTTCTTATATCAATATACACTTTACTAGATATCTATATCTTTACAATTATATATTCTGTATGTCCCTTGAAAATTATACTATGTAATTATTCTTACAGCTTACAATATTATTACACTATACCTATTACTAAAATTTACTTTACCACATTATATTTACGTAATATTGTGTTTATGTATGTATCATTGTCGGCATTTTATACGTCTGTACAAAAATTTTCTTTTTTTTTGGATGAATAAAGTACATTATTATTATTCCAAATCATCTATATGCGCGCATCAGAGACTAACGCACAATCACTCACACTCGCACACGATATATATACACCTAGGTAGAGGGTAGACAGAAACCACACATACAAACATACTCAGACACCACACCGCACACACACACACACACACACACACACACACACACACATATATATATATATATTTACAGAGAGTCAAAGAGGGAAACATGGAAAAATAGACGAACAGAAAGAAAAAAACTTCACTAATACGAACAATAATATGAGTAGGCTACATCTTAAATTGGGAAATAATTGGAGTTATAAAAATAGGACCAGATAAATAGAGGAAGATAAAAAATAGAGAAGGGAGAGAGAGAAAGAAAGAAAGAAAGAAAGAGAGAGAGAGAGAGAGAGAGAGAGAGAGAGAGAGAGAGAGAGAGAGAGAGAGAGAGATAGAGAGAGAGAGAGAGTCAGAGAGATAGATATTGAGATAGATTAAGAAGTGATAGATAGATAGAATTTTAGTCAAACTTAGCAAACTTCAAAAACAGCTTAGATTTATAGATAAATAAAGAAAGAGATAACGATAAAGATAGATAGATAGGTGGAGATCGAGGGAGGTGAAGTAGATTTAGATAGATGGATGGCTAGATAGATAGATACATAGATAAGAAGATAGAAGAGAGAAGAGAGAGAGAGAGAGAGAGAGAGAGAGAGAGAGAGAGAGAGAGAGAGAGAGAGAGAGAGAGAGAGAGGAAACAGACAGGCAGGCAGACAGGTGGGGAAACAAACAAATGAATGCGGCATTTCGCCAAGTTCAACAACGAGGGAAGAAAACCATCGAGTGAGAAGAGCAAAGGAAGCCAATTCATTAATTTATCCAATTTATCCTAATCTCATAACTACGCTTGCCTATCTAACGTAGAATACATACATTCTTTTTTTTTAAGGGGAAAACTACCTTTTTTAACCCTCTAACGGCGAAACTGAATTTCCTATCTAAATAATTTGTATCATATGAAACCCACCGTCTCAAAACGTTTTGTCGGGATGGTTGAGATGCTAACAATTGAATTTATAGTGTGGTTTTGTGGTCTTGTGGTATGCATGACACTAGCCTTCGAATCGGATGGTCATGGGTTTGAGTCATAGATGAATCCTTGTAAAAAGGCTCTTTACTCACAATATCTCACCGTACTTAGGTGTAAAATGAGTACCTTGTTATTAACATGCAGCATTATTTCTGTCGGATAATATGGAATATCTCGTAACAGAGAGTTATGCCTACATGTTAAGTGTTGCTGTCGGCTAGGGACCAACGCTTTGGGCACGTTTAGCGGATATTGAGCTATATAAAAAGCTCGCGTTTTTAAAAGATATAAAACTCGGATTAATCTTATATATGTTTTATTGAGGAAAATGGATATGAGTTTTTCGGGTAATCTTTCATCTGAGGTTCGATCCCCAGTCGAGCTAGACTAATTTTTTGGGATATAATTTTTAAAATAATAAATAATTGATAGCGCAATATCCACTAAAAGTGCTCAAAGCGCTTTACAATGGGTCCCTGGGCAACAGCAACATTTAACATTTAGGATGGGACATGACACCAGTTAGACGATGTTACAATTTTTTCGGATTGAGGAAACGCTGTTAACGGCCAGGTACTCGTTTTGCACCGGTGATTACGGTGAGAGAATATGAGTAAAGAGCCTTCTCCAAGGACTCGAACCCAGGACCTTCCGATCCAAAAGCGAGTGTCATACCGGTAGACCACATAGCCGCAGAAGTTTTATTTTTCTTGTAATTTTCTCTTTGTTGAGTCTGGCACTGTTTCACACACACACACATACACACACACACACACACACATATTTTTCAGATCTTTTATCTTACACCAATGCCTGCTCCCCGATATGTCCTTAAAGTGTAAAAAAAAAAAACTCCTATTCATTTTAATTGTGATGTCACTTTTGTGACATAGAGTGAACCCCGACATAAAACCGTTTTGCGGCGATCGATCACATAATTCGATTAAAAGTATGATGGACTTTATCGTTATCAGAAACAGAAATGCCACCGGACTTTATTTGCTATGCGATTTTTTGTACAAAATTGAGCTTGTGACTTAGGTTCGCTTTGTGTGCGGAGCAAAATTAGATCTTTGAAAAACATTCTTTATTCACGTTTCTTTTTCAACAGGATTAACTGTAACACTGTCGTACTCTGAATAATATTAATAACAATAAACCACTTTACAATAATTTTGACCAGAAAATTCGTCCTTCAATAAACATCGATCGAATAAAATGACCCTCATCTTGTCAACAACAACAACAAAAAGAAACCCACTCTCAAACTTGGCACTTCCATGGAGACGTTTCCTCGAAGTCCCAGGTTTGAGAGTATGTGGCAAGACGAGGGTCATCTTAATCGGTATTTAAAGGACCAGATTTCTAGCCCAAATGTGTAGTTTTTTTGTTTTTATTTTTTTAAAAATCAGAGTACTAGGTCAGTAAAAATGAGGACATTGTGATAAAAGCGTAGTTCCTGACGAAAAGAAATTATTATAATAGCAACTACTTTGACGTCATGTCTCGTCCTAAACGTTCAGTCTTGCTATTGGTTCGACCCTGTAAACCAATTTAAGCACATTAAGGGGCGGTTTGGGTCTTTTCAAAAAAAATTTTAATTACCAATATTGGGCGGTTTTAATCATTCTGTATCGTCATTATAGGTTAAAATACAACATTTATGGTGAAAAATTTTAATTATCTGTGTCGATACCCATTTTGCGACCTAATTTGGGGGTCTGACATAAAAAAATATAACAATCTTGTGGCAAACGTTCCACAAAAACTAATGAAGGAATGACCTCCATATTCTTCCCTCTTGTTAACATTGTACTATAGTGTGTCACCATAGAGAGCTTTTACGGCTTTAGCTTATGGAATACTTATTAGAACATTACAAAGTTGAGAATCAAAATGTTATGACAAAATT
This sequence comes from Berghia stephanieae, assembly GCF_034508935.2. Taxonomy (NCBI): domain Eukaryota; kingdom Metazoa; phylum Mollusca; class Gastropoda; order Nudibranchia; family Aeolidiidae; genus Berghia; species Berghia stephanieae. The sequence goes on from NC_088360.1 coordinate 31,835,338, forward strand.
GATGTTAAAAATTCAGAATTAGGATTATAATTCAAAATTCACATATCTTATCAAAAAAATATCTCTATGGTGACACAATACATTATCTCTGTGATAACTGTGGAAATTTTCAGACAATTTCATTGAATAGATTCAGAGAAACGTTTGACACAGTATCCCATACCCTTAGAAATATGACATTTTGAGAAAATAGCAAAATAGCTTCCCGTTTTTCACACTTTTCTTACTATCTGTACCATTTTCGACTGTGTTTTTCATGCCTTTATAGTCTACTTTGAGAATTTGGACTTCAATTATATTATTTCTAGGGTAATAAAATATCAATTTCCACCAAAATCTCAAAATCAATTTTTCGAAGGATTTTCCTAATAATTAGACCCAAACCGCCCCTTAAGTGGAAATGTTTTACATATAGAGATTCACGTCATTCAAATAATGGTTTCTTTGATCAATACCCTTAAAGTACTTAAAAATATAATACTGATCGATAAAACTGGCCCTTTTAACCAGTTAAGTGTCGTATTTTGAAAATACAATTTGTATTTTAAAATTTGGCCAGAAAACACGTCCTTTTTTCAGAGTTCGGAAGAAGAGACCTAACTTTTAACCAAGAGAGCAGACAGAGGTATAGATGCTACTCGGGGTTCTTTATCATTACCATTATCACTTCTATTTATTGCACTCTTTCGTGTCAGGTTATATAACTCGGCCATTAAAATTTTAAAGGGAAGAAGTTGTCTCCCTTTGACAAATTATTTTTTCTTTCATGTTACCCATTCGATTTAATTTCGACCGATTGGCATTAACCTCACCTTGTGAAAGTATCAATGCGTAAACTTATTGTAACGTCCCGGGACTGAATCTATTTGAAAAGTTTGAGATTATTTATTTATCGGTCAATATTTGAAGCTAATTTTTTCTGCTCAAAATTAAGAAATAAAAGTGTTTTGTGAAAGTAACAGAAGCGCAATCAAGAAACTATTAATAGCTAGGGTATTATGTGTGAAGAAAAGGAAAATAACCCGTGAGCATCGCAGGGGAAAATTTATAAGCGGTAAGACAAAAATAAATTTACTTTCAATATCGTTCACCGGTTGATATATATATACATGCTGTGTGTTTCTTGGGTAGGTACCAGTATCAAATAAGTTTGTAACAACAGGGGAGAGAGAAAATCTATTTGAAACTATGCATTGTTTTTATGAAAACATGTATCTTACTTTGTTATTGAATTAGATACGAAGAATTCAATTTATACAATTAAGTAGAAAAACGTAAGTTGTCAAAAATGCATTATTTATATTACTCTACTCAAGTGGAAAAAACAAAACAAAACAGAAATATCCGCAAGGAAAACTGTTCGATTGATGTTAGGTGTTTAGGTAAAATGCTCACACCATCCACCAGTCACATAAAATGTACCAACGTACAATATGTGTACACATTCACGTTTGTAGTCTGAGTGATAGTTTAGTGAGAACTAATCAGCTAACATGCTGTATAAAAACAATAACAAAGCGGTGAGTGACGTCAAATTCGTTCCTTCTATATTTAGACCTTCATCAGAAGGAAAGTCAATTTCTTTTTTTTAGGAAATGAGATCTTGTAAGAACCGACCTCAGGGTCATAGAAACATTACTCCTATCAGTGGCAGAGCTCAGATCACAGAAACGTAAAAGTTCATTTATTCCACTCAGGGAATTAATTTCCCCCACCATTTATCATAAGCGTCAGCCATATTTCCTCGCAAACAACAACGTAATATTGATATTGAACTTGTGGCCGCCTTTTGATTTTTTCCTGCCTTCTTACTTATCTATCTTCTTTCTTTCTTCATCTTCAATCCTTATTTTTCTACATTTACTAACAGCACTACCACCACCGCCACTATTCATCCTCCTCCTACTACTACTATCACCATTACTATCTATTACAACTACTACTACTACTACTACTACTACTACTACTACTACTACTACTACTACTACTACTACTACTACTACTACTACCACCACCACCACCACCACCACCACCACCACAACCACATCACCACAACCACTACTACTACTATCACCATTACTATCTATTACAACTTCAACCACTACTACTACTACTACTACTACTACTACTACTACTACTACTACTACTACTATTACTACTACTACTTCTTCTACCACTACTACTTCTACCACTACCACTACTACTACTACTACTACTACTACTACTACTACTACTACTACTGCTACTACTACTACTTCTACCACTACTACTACTACTACTACTACTACTACTACTACTACTACTACTATTACTACTACTACTACTACTACTACTACTACTACTACTACTACTACTACTACTACTACTACTACCACCACCACCACAACCACCACCACATCACCACGACTACTACTACAACTGCTGCTGCGGTTTCGTTCTCCATTCCTTGCTACGGCTGTAAAGCCAGTTTAGCCATATAATGACAGACAGACGGTCGACAGATCCCCTCAGCATAGAAAGATTATCTCCCGGCTCCCCAAACAACTCCGCCGTACTCTGGACAAACACATATTTAAACATTTGGCCAAAAAACTCGTCCTTCAAATATCGATCGATTTACATGACTCTCATCTTGGCAAAAACTCTCAAACCTGGGACCTCGGGGAAGTCTCGGGTTTGAGAGTTTTTGCCAAGATGAGAGCCATTTAAATCGATCGATATTTGAATGACGAGTTTTCTGGACAAATGTATAAACATGTGTTTGTCCAGAGTACGGCAGAACTGGGTGGAAACTGACCATGGTGAGCCAATTTAATGATAAAAAAAATAGGGAAACAAATTAACTAGAAAAAATAAAGGGAAGATTGATAAACCATAACTGGATGATTGGATAAAAGAGTTCAAATCCAACCAATTAGCCAGCACCGTGATGAGTAGCCTGTGAACTGCTCTACAGACTAAACAAATGATATATACTTTTGACCAGGATTTTTTCATATCAAACATTGATGATTCACGATGACCCCCCCCCCCCCTCCCCGCCTCTCAATATGTATAAAATTGTTTAAAATTAAAACTCAAGACTTCTTCGAAAGTTCATGATAATACCTCATTAGATTTATTTGCAACCCTCCTCTTTCTCTCTCTCTCTCTCTCTCTCTCTCACTCTCTCTCTCTATCTCTATCTCTCTCTCTCTCTCTCTCTCTCTCTCTCCCTCCCCCCCGCCCCAATCATATCCCATAATAGTTTTTGGAAATTATTCTGAGGGTTTATTTGTACCATACGTTCTCTGGTTGTATGTAGCATCACTCATGCTCACACAATTATAGATTTTGACAAGCGAATGGTTAAAAGTTGATCCACATTCCTAGAACGTATCATTGTAAACTAACTGCCTTCAAACTCGTCATCGTGTGGTATCTCGACCTTGGTCCAGGTGTCTCTAGAGAGTTATGGTCGTGACAGATGCTTTGCCGTCTCCTGTCATTCCCCGAAAAAAGGATATGGTCTGATCGAGCCATCGTAAACTTATAGCCTGACACACTGACCAAAATATGACGACAAAAGTCAAGTCTTTAGCCACAAAAGAAAACAAATCGTGAGTTGTATTCAATAGCTCAACCAATGAGATCACTTCGTTCCTTGAGCACTACTAACGACAACTCACGAGGCGCTGTGCATACATTAAAAAATTACGTCAAAAGATAAGTCCTAGTTGGTTCTAGTGTCAGGCTATATAAGTTAACGATGGCTACGGTCTGATCCGCGAGACAACAGTGGAGAGTCTTTACATATTGAAGATCAAAGTCGAAATTACTCAGATCTTTATCGTCATTTAAATCGATCGATATTTGAAGGACGAGTTTTCTGTGGCCAAATTTCTAAATTTGGTTTTTCAAGAGTACGGCAGAATAAACAATGCTCGTTTCTGACAATGTAATTAATAACAGCATATCTGATTGGAGAGAGTTTGTTTATGCTGCGATAAAATATTCTAACTGTCCAATCAACATCATGATGTCCATCTTGTGATTGCTATTCTATTTTATCAATAAGACTTTCAATAATACAAGTGGAGAACTTGTAAAATTTGCGGGTAAGAAAGGCTTAGTACGCTACAGCGTGATCATATTATTTTTGTTGCTTGTTTTAAAAGGTTTTTCCTCGCGAGGTCCCAGGTTTGAGAGTTTTTTGTCATTTAAATCGATCAATACTTGAAGGAGGAGTTTTCTGGCCAAATTTTAATACGCGTCTTACCAGAATATAACAGTTAACTGGTGAATTATGGAACATGTTAAAGCGTACCACCACAAAATAACTTTGAGCATTCAATTTATATAGTGCAATATCTACCGATCATGCTCAAACTGTTTTATAAAGGGGTCCCTAGCCAACAGCAACACTTAACATGTAGGACGAGACATGATGCCGGTTAGGCGATATCACAATTCTTTTACAGACAGAGACTACGATGTTACCGGCTTAGGTACTCATTTTACACCCGAATACGGTGAGTGAAAGTGATTAAGAAGAGCCTTTTCCAAGGACTCAACTATGCGCGTTTAGAGCGGGGCTCAAATCCTGGACCTTCCAGTTAGAAGACGAGTGTCATAATGCAAAATCACATAGCCGCACAAAGGATAAGGAAAGCGAGGAATACAATAGCTGATCATGCTTTATCACTTATTATTTATATAGCTATTTTAAAACGGAGCTAGGCCTGAATGATAATGCACGGATGGAAAATAGAAAAGCATTATTGCTTGGCACAAGACATCATATAGTTGATGGGATAAATCTTAGAATTTTAACATCATGTGAAAACATGCAACATCTTTAATTCTTCGGAACGTAGAAAATTATGCTTTTTATTTGATACTTTTGACGTATTTTGGCACATCTGACCGGTACTCAGCAGGTCTGCGGTTTGATCCCAGTTAATAATCTTTCCCAAGGAAAAAAATGAAAGTGCCTGAAGCGGAGCTTGAACGCGGAACCTTCAGGAGCACAGTGACATGCTTTAACCACTCGGCCACTTCGCCCCGCCCCCATACCAAGGGAAATGTCTTTTATGCTGTAGTAAATCCAATGCTTTTTACATATAAATATCAAGTTTATCTTTTCTCTTCATGTGCTGGTTCTAAGTTTTATAAAATATAAGGAAATATTATCTTTGTGTGTAATCCACTCGTGGTTGTAGATATGTGTATATTTGAGTGGGCGTGTTTTGTTTTTATGTATATGAGAGATAGATAGAGACAGGTATATATATATATATATATATATATATATATATATATATATATATATAATATATATAGAGAGAGAGAGAGAGAGAGAGAGAGAGAGAAAGAGAGAGAGAGAGTGTGTGTGTGGAAGGAGGGAGTCAGGAGCTGAGAAGCATGTTAGCCATAATGCTATCCAGTTGTTTTTTCCAGTTTTATCAATGAATGCCTCGAGATAAATTGAGTTTTGGAGCGGGTTAAGATAACATTATGGAGTGAAGTCTGAGGTTTAAGAATTTTTGACAAGTTAATCTAATGATAAATGAAGTAAAAGTTTTCTTGACAAAATAAAAAAGGACACAGGCTAATGAACCCCAGGGACGCCTAAGTGACCTAATTTAGTTTTGATTTCATTTGACAAGAACACGAGACCAGTAACCATGGTGTACCAACAAAATGCTTTATTACATTTAAGCACACACACACACACACACACACACACACACATAATATATATATATATATATATATATATATATATATATATATATATTGCCTAGACTATACCTTTGATATGACATATTATTTCATTTTTTTTATAGCCTTGTCTTTTAAGTTGCGTAGATTTCAAAAAATTACATTTGTCTTTTAGGTTTAAGATTGTCAACAACTTAGGACTTCGGGATCTTTTTAAATAATCGATAATATATATATATATATATATATATATATATATATATATATATATATATGTATGTATATATATATGTATGTATATATATATATATATATATATATATATATATATATATATATATATATATATATATATTATATTATAATATCCGACGAGCAGAATGTTGTGAGTAAATTACCTAAGCGCACCTCTCGATAACTAGATATATATGAGAAAAATATACAAGAAAAAGTACCCGTATTAAACGATCTTTGACCTGTTCGTGATATGTCACCGATACAAAACAGTCTCTGGCAAGCTGCTTGGGGACTGGCCATGTTACAGCTGGAACCCTAGGCGCCAAGTTGGTCAGTGCCTAGAGAGAGAGACTCTGACAAAACACTTTTTTTTTATTTGGTTAGGAAAAAAATTTGATTTCAAACAATTGATTATGATGAGACCCATCATGCTATGATTGTCAAAATGTTTCAGAACCGAATTTCTTTAAGAAAAAATGGTCTCGGATTGGAGAATTTAAAACAAAATGTTTGGGGTTATTTTAAATCGACCGATATTTTAAGCAACAATTCGGGGTTTTTTTTTTTGGTCGGAACTGAAATAAAACAACGTTTTGTGAGATGACAGCAGAGAACTGGACCAATCCTCAGTGGACTTGTTTCAAAGGCATGATGGCAGACGAATCACTCATAGATATATACAGTAGAAGGATAAAATGAATAATATACAAATAAAAAATAAAAAAAATAATCTTAAGCCAGGACGATAAAACAAAAAAAAAAAAAATAAAAATAAGAATAATAATACCCAACTGAAAAGTATAAAATTAAAAAAAAAAAAAACAAAAAAAAAAAGAGACAAAGCAATACAATTAATAGCAGCAACAAATTAAACCAAAAAAAAAAAAAAAGAAAAAAAGAAAGATAAATACCCCCCCCCCCCACACACACACAGATTAGCAAACAATCAAAACAAAAACAAAACAGACCAACAAAAAAAAAAACAAAAAAAAAAAACCCAAAATCCAAAATGCGAAAAATGAAACAAAAAGTGTCTGGCAAATAACGACTAACGATTATCCGCAGCAAAAAATTCATTAGTGTCTAAAACTATATATCTAGATTTTAAAAAATGTGCAAAGTTTAACAAGTTAGGAGATGTTATTTTCATAAATATAGAAACTAAATTATTATCCCTTGATTTGATATGAAATAGTCTAGATAGATCATGGCGTCAATTCATATGAAAGCTTTGGTATTGATATCTGTTTCACTATAATAGTCACATCACTGCCGAACAGTGATTAAACACCATTTTACATTAGGTCAGAACATGTATTGTATACAACCTATATCGAACGATAAACTGGGATTTGAAATCTTCAGTTTTTCCGGCTTTTTTTTTTGGGGGGGGGGGGGGGGGGGGGGCATTTTTTTCCACACCTCACCAACTTTCCTGTCTCAAAGAAGGAGGCCACTGACATGTAACACATAAGATTCTTCTTCTGAAGACATGGATATAATCATTGTTGGAGATGGTGCAAGGAAGGCGCCATACACTTGTAAAGGAAAGTGGAGAGGTAAGAGAGACGTTAGTTTAACAACTTTACAAGATTCGGGTTAGGTAATATGTGATATTCTGCTTTTACAGAGGTTTTATTTTCAAAAATCATTTGATATCCCTCCCTGGATTAAAATAAGCCCCGACTTACCGGAAATTATTCAAATCGACACCTCTTTAATTAAAGTAAAGAACTCCCGGTTTTAAGAAATTGGGTGTATGCATGTGCACGTGTGTGTGGGAAAGGGGGGGGGGGGGGGGGGGGAGGGGAGAAGGGGCCGGGTTCGGGTGGGGGAGTTAATTATAATTGATCTACAGAGGGAGTGAATATTTTCTGGGCAAAATTGGCGTTCTGTCAATGTCAGTAAGAAAACTTCGGTACTTTGAAAAATTTAAACGGTTCTAAAATCCTGAGCAGAGACCTCGTCCTTCAAAACTCGATTGGGGAAAATGCTCGTCACCATGTCAATATCTCATTTTAATCGATCAATTATTGAGGGACGAGTTTTCTGGTAAAAATCTTAAAAACGTGTTTTTTTAGAGGTCGGTAAAAAAGCAGTCTATTCCCCTGTAGAGGTGATTATGTAGAAACGTAAGGTCAACGCCCCATTTCCATATTATTTCATGACGGAGCCAGTAAAAATGAAAATAATGTAGAAAAGGACACAATAGTACAGGACGATTAGCCCAATTATGATACTTTTAAAAAGTCCGGCTATGTGGTCTGGTGGTATTACACTCGCTATCGTATCGGAAGGTCTTGGGTTCGAGCCTCACTCGGCGCATAATTGAGTCTTTGGAAAATGCTCTTTACTCACATTCTCTCTCACCGTACTCATGTGTAAAATGAGTACCGGACAGTTGTCTCTGTCGGAAAATAAATGTAATACCACCTAACAGGCCTCATGTTTCATCCTACATGTAAACTGTTACTGTTGGTCAGAGACCCCTGTAAAGCGCTTTGAGCACGTTTAGTGGATATTGCGTTATATAAATGTTCACCTTAACGTAAACTTAAAAAGTAAATTGAAAAGAATAAATAAAAGATTGAAGAAAAAAAAGATAAGAAAAAAGTTCAATTACAAAAAAAAAAAAAAAAATCATCCTGTCGTCTTCCTATTGTATGTCGAATGGTTGAAAAAAAAATATCCAACAAATCCAAGAAAGAGTAAAAAAAATAAAATAAAAAACGAAAGTAAAACAAACAAACAAATTTAAAAGATAACGACCAAGCGAAACCATAAAAAGTGATATAAATTATCAGCAGCCATACTACTTTATTAATATCTGGAAGAGAGATTTCAAGAGGATAAAATCCAAACACTCAAGGACAAAGTCTCCTGCACTCTGGCACAGAAAAAAAAAACCAAGAAAAAAAAAACGCTTTAAAATTTCTTTTTGGCCAGAAACCTCGTCCTTCAACTCGCCATCAATTAAAATCAGCCCCATCTTGTCAAAAACTCTCAAACTTGGGATTTCCTCGAAGACCTCCGTCCTTGAAGTCCCATCTTTATTGAGTTTATTTTGGAAAGATGAGGGTCATTTTAATTGCTCGATATTTGAAGGACGAGATTTCTGGCCAAAACTTTTTTAATGTGTTGTATTTTATCATAGTACTGCAGAAGGCAGCAATACACACTGATTGATTTAAATGGCCCCCGACTTGTCGAAAGTTCTTTAACCTGAGACTTTTTTAAGTCTTAGTTTAAGATTTTTCGACATTCTAGCGCGGATCGGTAGATAAGGTAAAATATTTTTTTTTAGTAAAAATGTTAAAAGACGTTCTATGCGTGAACAGTAGGAGTCGTGAAGAGAGTGTGGGGGATCGATGACATTGTTGGTGGTTGGGGGGGGGGGGGGCGATGTTGAGTAGGCCATTTAAAATTAGTCCTCAACCAAAAGGGTCGAATTTGAAGTTACGTTTCAATATTATGCTTAAATTTGGCAGGAAAAAGTGTCGCGTACGTGAATTATAACAGCGTTTCGGATTTAAGTTGCCATACGTGTTCAAAGACTTAAAATGGTATAATGTAAATATTCAAGTTTGAATAAAAGCCTTCAGCAATTGGAGATTACACCCTTCCTCATTCACTGCAAGATGTCACTAAAAGAAAATAAATGGAAAGATATTAAAATTATTTAAACATAGTGCAATGTAAACGCTACCAATCTTTTAGGTTTCAGATCCTTCTCGGACAAAGAAAATAGCATGGGCAGGGGAAGAAAGAAAAGTTACATATAAAAACCGACAAAAAAAAAAAAAAGATAAATAAAGAAACCCCTTTAAGAAAAAAAACTAACAAAAGAAAACACAGACAAAGGAATCAACAAAAAGGCTTGGATTTTAAATACTTCACAGTGCTAGACTATACACATAAAAATCAGCCTGCGTCGATTGAGGATCGAACCTCAGACCTCTTCCACATCATTTTTTAAAAAGCATTAAGGCTCATATAGAACGTTTCCTCTAGTTTTAAAATCATGAACTAAGGAAAAAAAAACATTAATGGCAGGTTACGACCCCTGTCACCAATCCGATTCCTCACTACGCTCAAAGTGGATTGACAAAACACAATCGACGCCCCGTGGCAAAGAATGACTTGGATCTCTAAAGAACAAAGAGAAAATATTTCAAATAAATTCTAATTCGCGTGTAAAATTTGATGGAAATTTTACATTGCAGGATGATTACTTTCTTTTCAAATGAATGGAAAAGACTAAAAGCACTTTTTTATATCTTCAGTTTTACTTTGGTAATTTCCTGTCTTTATTGTCATCCTTTGATTTTAATGAACTGTAATATTTATGGTCGTCAGCAAAGTGATATTTCAAACTCGAAGCAAAAATGATTTTAAAAAGAGAGATTGTGCCCGAAATTATAATAGTATATTTTATTTATCCGAAAAGACAATGTTAATTTAAAAGGTTGTCGTAAAAGGTCGCCAAAGTCTGAATTACGGTAATGATTAGTAGTGTAATATGCGTATGTGAAATAACTTTTTAATAGATACTCTTAAAGTCAATGGAATTGATGAAATGTGATTTCTTTCCCAAGTTAATAATTTCTTCCCACGTCAGTCAAATTTCGTCTCTTACCAACTATCCTTCAAGGCTTTAACCAAATTTGTGTAATTTGAGTTAATTAATGATTACTTTTGATTTCCCCATTTAGATATAAACGGATTTATTCCACACTAATACTACGCGTAGGTGGACTGGAAGAGAAAATGTTATGTTCATCATATTACTTTCCCAATCCTTTATATTATATCCCTACATATTGATGTCAAGTCTAATTATTTCTAATTGCGGGTAGCTCTACTTATGGAAAATACTACGTGGAACATCAGCCCCTTCTTCAAAGCCTCAAGCAGCCATTTATTGTGTGAGATGAGCAAGGGGCTTGGAATTGAATATTAAGGAAAAACTTATCAAAATTACAAGATTTGAATACCACACAATTACTATCTTTGAGTATTTTTCAGTCCAAGTCGAAAACCACTTTGAATGCAATTTTCATTGTCTGGTCCCACCGGAAATTATACCAATTTGAAATGATGAGTCACATTTTAAAAATCTTTTCACGTTTCGACCAGTGACGTTATTTCATAAATAGGACAATACATTAATATGAAATAAAAAAGCTAAATTTGTTCTATGAAAAAAATCGTGGTTTATCTGTGTATCAGTCTTCATGTGCAAACTTGATTCCACCTTATTATTATTAGATTGTAGTAAAAAAAAGTCTTCGTAAAAATATTAAAGTAAATATATAAAACTAAATATGTATGCCTAGCCAAAATAGTAATATAAAGTCATAGATTGATAAAATACTTTTTAAAAATTTGGCCAAAGAAATATTATTTCCTATAAATCAATTTATCACTATGACCCCAAACTTGTCCAAGAGTCTGAAAAACGTGCAGGTTTGAGAACAGATTCCTAAATACAGAGCGACCTACAAAACAAAGAAATGCAAACATTATTTTAATGCGTCAATTTTCTTCTGATTTATGAAAATGTTTTATTTGTAAATGTCAACACATTTTTTCTGGCCTGTTTCTGTCTGAAATCGAGGCTTGCTTATTTGATCTCACAATTTATTTGTGTTACAATTCTAATGATAAAGGATTCCTGTATTCTTGTCTTAGGATTTGCTGACGACCAATGAACCAGTCTCAGGGCGACCTTGAAGAGGATCGCATTGAGAAAGAATTGGAAATTCCAAACACTTAAATTAGAGCAATACACGGTATATTACATCCATCAAATAATTCCAAATGTATCCTTTTTAATTACAAGGTATTCGCCATCGTCTACTGAAAAAGATTTTTGATGGTCTTACTTTTTGTGAACCAGATAGTTACTTTGGTTCAAAATATATATTTGGCACACTATTCCTTTTGAGCCAACGTTAATTAACGAATGTAAACACGAAAACTTATTTTTCTTTATTTCTTTCTTTTAAAAAAGGCGAAACAAATTATATACCATTGTCATGAATGCGATTACCTTGATGTATTATCATGCCTCTGAGTACTATTTGTGGATACCGGCGCCATATCAGATAATAATAATGATAATGATGATAATAATAATAGTAATAATAATAATAATAATATTGGGGTGATGTCTTAAAATGGATTAGGGAGAAAGTGATTGGAGGAAAATAACGCTGTTCAAGGTCGAATTGAATTTTTTTTAAAGTAGTTCTTCAGAGCCAATAGGCCCATGGAGTCGGGAGTTTATCCCGGTTTCTATAGCGTGAAACGGACAAAAGCAATTACTTGCTATCTTTTGGATAGGACGATAGTCTATCACAAAGTACTTTCCGCCAGATCGAACAGACCCAGCTACCCATTCACTGCTGGGTAGACAGGGAGATCAGAAAAAAAAATCTCTCGACTGACCCGGGATCTATCTCGGTCCGTTTTGGTGTGAAGCAGGTGCTCTACCAACTCAGCTATCGGGATCCCCATCAAATTGAATTAGTGACACAGAATTTACTCCCAATACCGTCTTACTCTAACCCCCCCCCCCCCCCCCCCCAAAAAAAAAAAAAAAAAAAAATTTAAAAAACCAAAATAAAACCCCAAAACCCCCCAAAAACATCAAATATTTTTGGCCAGAAAACTCGTCCTTCAAGTATCGAACGATTAAAATGATCCTCACCATGTCAAACATTCTCAAACCTGAGACTTGCTTGAAGACTTCATTTAAATCTCATGTTTGAAATTTTCTTGACAAGATGCGAGTCTTTTAAATTGATCGAAATTTAGATGACACGTTTTCTGGCCAAAATTCTAAAAAATGTTTTTATTTTTTAAAGTATTCACGGTAGAATATTGAATTAGGTGCCAATAAAGGGTGTGTAAATGACATTTGGCAGAGTGCGTATGTGTCAGTGCGTAAAAGCTGCTTCGCGGTGGTGTTAAAGCGTTGTTACGTAACTTGAATAAAACATTGGAAATGTGAGAAAGTCGGATACAGTGCCAGATCAAACCAATGAAATTATGTTTAAAAAAAAAAAGAAAAGAAAAAGAAGAAAATATCCTATGAAGAGACATTTAAACAAATTTGGGGTCATTTAAAAGGGGTGGAATATTGAGGTCGAAGTTGTATTTTGGCCCAAATGAAAAAAAAAGTGTTAGACTACAATGACAAAAATACTGTAAAATGAATTACTAAGACCAGAATCATAAATTCACATCCCTGTTTATACTATCATTTTGGCTTATTTCGGTGGAACGGGATAGTTGAATAAATAGAAATATATTATTATGTACAATTAGGCTGAGACACATTGCCTCCCCATTGCATGTTAGACTGTAATATTTTTCTCTTTGTCTATATTATAATCAGCTAAAACAGCACACTTTCCGAATATATGAAGTTTCAAAGTGACAAAGCTCTCTAGAATTTCAAACAAAACAGAGATAGAAAGAATAATGCCGATGTTTTTTAAAAACACAGTATATGCAATGTTAACCAAATAGCACATACTGTGTTCTTTAATAAAACGGCAGAATATGTACTATTTAGGTCGTCAAAGAAACCGAAAAAAGAGCTCTTTTATTGAGCAATTGTGGCGTAGTTTCACACATATGTAATGGCTTGTGATCATATAGTGTTTTTTTGATAGAGGGTGGTATTATCCTTTGCTTTGTGTTGTAGATGTTAATAATGATTAAAGAGTTCAAGGGCCAATGATGATAATTGAATGTACAACATCAAGACATTCAAATAAAAGTCCAGATTCCAAGTTTCATTTCTTACTACTTTATTTGTTATGATAAATCCCAAATCCAAATCAAATAGCATGGCCATATTTCAATCAGTTTCATAAATTCCAAATCCGTAAAATCAATCCAAATGTAAATTCATTTTGCCTATGTAACCATTTTCAATATGCGTTGAATATTTTCTAAGTCCGTATAATTCAATCAATGATGGCGAGCACAAAAGTTAACATGTGCCGCTCAAAGTGAAGGCGAAAAGAATAAAAGAAAGACTCAAAGAATGACATGTAGAATAGAAACACTCTGTTTTGAACCCTATCGTAAACTATCCCACAATTCTTTTTGGCCACTCCTACTGACTTTTGACATCCCAAATTAATATTCAAAACCTGCCTCTTTCAAGTAATAGCGAAAGATACACAACTTATATATTAAAAACAACAAGAATTTTCTCGAATATTACTATCAAACCCCGCCTCTTATGAAATAAAAGTATTTTGATAAATAACCGCATTTTATGAATAAGAACCAAAAATAGCATCAATCTGTTGCTGATATCCGCTGAGTTTTATACGTATCCCCTGAGTTGCAACGACCATGTTTTGTGGACACAACCGAGAATAAATGCAATCTCCTGCAGCTACCCCCATGGTCCTTTCTAATATTTACCGTGTTTTATGATCATGTTTTTATCAAAACTCCTGCGTAAATTTTTTTGCATAAGCTTACTCTCTTACACAAGATCCACTCAATGGGCACAAAGCGTTTTACAAGCTAACAGTACCATTTTGCATATAAGACGAGACATGACATGACGCCTGTAATAGTGCCGCGCTGAGGACCGGACCGAGGACCGGTCCCACGGTCTTTTAGCTGTGAACCGTGGTCCAGTCCCAAAGAGGAAGACCGCCGGCGGTCCTCACTTCTTATCACCTTTCAACGGTCTCGCGCCATACTACTTCCCAGCGATTCGTTGCCTCGGTCCTTTGCCTATCTTCCACCAATCACCACCCATCCCACTTAATTAATCGCACCCACCCCCCTTTGCCATACACAGACACAGACGACCATAGAGGCAGACGACCACCTCCCTCCACTCCGCAAACCGCCCTTTCGTGTGTGAGATGGGGGGAACAGGAGGCGCACGCCTTGGACGATTCCATTATACGGGGTAAATTTCAAAATTTACTACACCATAATGATCGCAATGACAATGATCTATGATGAAGGCATGACCCCTCTTCTCTAATGGGTTATTGTTTGAAATGTATGTGACTACTAAAGATGTGTGTGTGTGTGTGTGTGTGTGTGTGTGTGTGTGTGTCGAACCTAGCAAGTTGCAAGTCTGATTTTTTGTTTTCTTTTGTCCATCTCTTGTCGCCACTCCTTTCTATCGCATTGTTGTCATTTAAAATAATACAATAATATTAAAATTTCGTTTGGTGTTTTAACTAATCAAGTAATATGAGTTTCATTAGTTTCTTCCGTCAAAAAAAAAGTTATAACGTCTGTATTTTTAAAAGGTCCAATAGAATATTTGGGGACCCCGATAGCTCAGTTGATAGAGCACTCTCTTTATACGCAAAGGGCCAGAGATCGATCCCGGGTGCAGTCGATTTTTTTCTGAATCCCTGTCTACTCAGCAATGAATGGGTAGCTGAGTTTGTTAGATCTGGCGAAAAGTCACCATCGACCCCTCTTATCACCTCATCCACCCCCTCTTATTATAACTTCACGTCTCTCTCTTACTCTTCAATGCTCGCTGCCCTCTAATGTGTGTGTGTGGGGGGGGGGAGGGGGGGGGTAGGAGTTGCGTGTGTGTATCAACGCCACGAACAACTCGATCAACGCCTTGGGCGATGCCATTATCTCCGTTAATGGGGATAAATTTCAAATTTTATTAAATTATCGAAGTAACAATGAAGTACGGTGAGCAAATAAAGAAGGCATCACCCCTCTTCTCTAATTAGGTTACAATTTGAAATGAGTGTGACTACTCCGTGTGTTTTACTCCTGTAGGCCACGGTTTTCATCGTGTAGCGGTCTTTAACGGTTCAAGAATGAACGGACCGGTCTAGAGACCGGTCCTTGCGGTCTTCATTTCCCAAGGACCGTAGGACCGTGGTCCTTAAGCTTGCCAAGGACCGCCCCGCACTAGCCTGTAAGCACTACAGTTTACAATGTCTTTACCCTTTGTGCCCCTGCGGTACTCAGAATAACCAGTTACTTTAAAACACTGTAACTGTATTAAGGGGAACTAATTGGAGTTAGAAAAGTAGTTTTATTACTATAGTAATATTCTTAGTTCAGACTCTAGTGCTTTGTTTATCTTGAGCTAGATGTTGAAACATCATAGTCCCAATTTTTTTCAAATTTTTTTCTTCAAACAAGAGGTAAGAAAAGAAAATATTAACTGATACTCACTGTTTAAATATAATAGCATGGTAATTTAAAAAAAAAAAATGAAATCGGCGAATTGAAAGGAATATATTATCAATGTTGTTAAAATTCAATTCGATACCAAAATCTTTTATTTAGAACCAGTTAATGAGCTGGTACTTATAAGTACCGCTGGGCTCTATTGACACTTGTACTTCCGAGTACCTTATAAGGATAATGGTATTTTATAGAGTGTTTATTTGACAACCGATTGGAGTGAGAGAATGTGAAGATAGACAAGGACTTAACTTTGCTCCGCCCAGAGCGGGATTTGGAACTGGGAACCTAATACTGGGGTTGTGCCTTAATCTAACAAAACTCACTTTTCCAGTTTGTACAAAATACGTTGACTATTAAAATCGATTGATAAAAAAAAACCCCCCAAAAAAAAACAAAAAAAAACAAACAAAACAAACAAAGCAAACAAACAAACACACACACACACACACACACACACACACACACACACTCACACAAAACACTTGCCCTTTTATATGAAACAAAACCCACTAAACGACATCAAAGATATCGGCACAGGAAATACGAGGGGACACACAGCAAGAGCAACCATCCCAATATCAAAAACAGACGCCCATATGTATTCGTTTTTCCCTTCCACTGCCCGACTATGGAATAGCCTCCCAGCTGAAGTGGCTGAAAACGGTTGCCAACATGCCTTCACGCGATTGCTAGAGTTCACAACGTGACTTTTTAATCTATGTGTTTTTTTGTTTTGTTTTTTTTTGTTTGTTTTTGTTTTATTTTAAATTAGTATTATGTGCAGCGTTTTAGCAAGTTTAAAATGTAAAACCCTACAAACTGTGGAGTGATCCTCGACAATATTGGAGGTTTCCACAAGAAGAAGAAGAAGAAGAAGAAGAAGAAGAAGAAGAAGAAGAAGAAGAAGAAGAAGAAGAAGAAGAAGAAGAAGAAGAAGAAGAAGAAGAAGAAGAAGAAGAAGAAGAAGAAGAAGAAGAAGAAGAAGAAACGTGCTCAAAGTGGTTTACAAGGGGTCGCTAGTCAAAGCTACACTTAACATGTAGGACGAGACATGACGCCCCTGTTAGGCGATATTACAATTTTATTCCGACAGAGACAACGCTGTTAACGGTCAGGTACTCATTTTACACCTCTTTCCAGGGACTCAACTATGCGCCGCTCAGAATTGGATTCGAACACTGAGCCTTACGGATCGAGGACCCATGATGCCTAAAAAATTAGATGTTTGGGACCTCGAGGAGTTTACGACAACAAAGAATGAATGAAATTTCTATTCTGAACAGCACTATAACCATCGACCTACTGCACCGAATTCCTAGCCCTTCTTTACACAATTCACCCACCAATGTCCAATCAACGTGCGGCTTTTTAAAACTCGGAATTATGATTAATATATTTCTTCCATACTACAATGTAGGCATATTGTCAAACCTTTTTTTTACGATTCGTAAAAATAAAAAATGGTCGACAAGATACCCCAAAATGTTAATAATTCTGTAAATTGAAATCCTACGTCATTATCTAAAATAATTAAAATATCATTCTGAGATGATTTTTGATTTCATCGTTGCTCTGGAAGAAATAGGGTTTTATTTTTAACCCACATAGCCTTGTAATAGCAAACCGGATGGATGCTTAAAGAGATTTTCTCGCGCCCAGTGGATGCACACAACAGGTGGTGGAACAAAACTGGGTTTCATACCATTTATTAATACCAAAAATTCCTAAATTATTGAAATTCTGTTTATGAAGTTAAAAAAAGAAAGCGGTGATAATAGTAAATGCGGAAAGTTCAGATCCCAAATAAAATCTGAAATTCTTTTTTTTAAAAATCAATTATGTGAAGGAACCAATTGGGCCATTCGATTCACCCTGGCGAGGGGAAAGAGTACAGCTTCCCTCTAGATTGAATAATACTTGAGACAAACAATTCCACCAAATACAGTTTTCTAAGATACCCTCTAAGCATAGTTTTGCCCCAGAAAGTCTCAGAGTTCAAAACAGAGATAAAAAATATATACTTTCTGCTAGATAACGCTCACGTGGTGCTTAGATTATAGAATAGTAAATGTGAGAGTTTGGGGGTTATGCGGCTCAGTCAAATTCCCAGCTGGCAAAAACTATAAATATTACTTAATTTATATCTATGACACAATATCTCATTAAATTTTTCTAAATCGATGGAAAACTATCTTTATGGACTATTTCGAGATATAAAAAAACGACATATCCCAGGTGTCAACCGCAGAGTAGCGCTACAAAGTGATCAATATGAGTTATGTTTCTTGCTCAAGAAATAAATAAAATGAGATATCAATCGCGGGGCTCGAACCTGGTGCCTTATCAACTCGGCTATATCGTAACCATTTTCAAAAAGAGAACAGTAAAAATTATTCGACTCCGGCTTAAGTAAATCCAGTGTGACATCTCTTATAATGATTTTTTAATGGAATGGATAAAAGTCAGATTATAATAAAATCTAATCCATATCTTGAAGAGTTAAGACAATCGCATGAAGAAAAATGCACAGACTACAGTTTATTGTCCGAGCCCGAGCAATAAAACATTTGATTTAACAGCAAAATAGAAACGCCGAACAAATGGCATGGAGACTCGTGTCAAATTTAATGTTTACGAATATACTTTAAGCTCTGTTTATTTATAATTTTTTTTGGCGGGACAACAAAATAATACTATGGAATCACTCAACCCGAAAGCGGTCAGTGAATTTTGAGAGAGAACTTTTATTAATGACTAGGAATACAGTCTATACAAATATAATTGCAATAAACATTGTCGTGCAGATAGATGGACATCATAATACCGTTTAAATTAGAAAGTGGTCAACAAAAAGTGCATCCTTCTCTAGGTGTGTCACTTTACTAGTTTATATGACGGTCACTTTACTAGTTTATATGACGAATGATTTTAACAGTAGACTTAATGTCTGAATACTTAACTAAAATGAAATAGGTATTATCAAAGGGGAGCAACTCTTTCCTTAAAGCGGCTCAGAAGTATATGTCCATGGTGCGACTACAGCGTCAGTTATTACCGAGTCTCATTGCTTATAATACTATTTTTTTCTATGAAACGGAAAGAAAAAGACGGAGTGGAATGAAATTTACCCAATAACTTAAATAGCTAAGACAGTCGCGTGACGCAGTATTCAAAGATCAGATAATGTTTATTATTCCACCTCTCTCATTGGAAAACCCTATAATGTCGTATTAGTAAATGCTAATAGTTGAATAATGCTTTGAACGCGTTGAATAAAAATTTTATTCACCGATTGCAGAATATTTTTGAACATTTTATTGGTGTGAAATTAGGTGGTAATGACAGCTAGATAATTGGTAATTATAAAAAAAATATTTTGGTTCGCATTAATACAAATCCAACGTTTTTAGTTTTGGGTCAAATAGTCATTCAAGAAGGAGGATAAAGATACTAATTATGGAACTAAAACCATACCATTTGGTTACATAATATCTAATAATCTTACTTGGAGGGGCACAATAAAGGTATTCTTTCATTTCTTTGTATTTATTAAACTCGTTATATTTCTATCGTGCCATAACGCATACTCGCAAGCTCGTTGTGTTATTGGACACGATAAAAATACCTCGTTTAATAAATACAAAGAGATGAAAGAATCGTTTATTATATGATCTTTAGAAATAAAACATTTAATGTAACAGAGAAATGAAAACGCCAATATCCACTGTGTCAAATAAAACTTTTACAAATAACCTTTGTATAACGCAAGTCACATTGTGACGTTCTAACTCTATCTAGACCTACTATCATCTTTTGTCGGAGCCAGACGATGTGAAATTCGATCATTCCCATTTTAAATAATAAAGCTCCAGTTAAATTTAATAAATTTGATATAAAAAGATCCCGATCATATTCAAATAAATTTTAAAAGCCCCAAAAAAATGAAACAAAACTAATATTAAAAAAACAAAAAGCCAAACAATAATATTTTACAGAACAAAAAATAAACCCTCAAAAAATATGAAAAAAAATATGAAAAAAAAAACTTACAAAACAAAACCCCAAACAACACATTGGAAAAAAAGCTTCAAAAAAAAAAAAAAACCGTCAGAAAATAAAAGAGCCAAATCCTTTTATTACATAATTCTGTCCATTTTAGCTTTTCAGTCAATTTCCCGGCGTCTTGACAAAATACCAGATCGAGACTGGGTCATTTTTGGCTGATGAAAAAATTATGGAAAAAATGTGACCCATGCCCATCGTCTCGAAACGGTGTTATGTCGGGATGATGGATATTTCAAGAAATGACTTTGACAACAAAATGACCAGAAATATAAGAGTTTAATGTTTATCACTTTTAGATACAACAATCCACAAGAAAACTTAACATATCTAGATTATATTTTGACCTTTTAAAATCATCCCTTTGTTTGTTTGTTTTAAGGGTTTTACAGTGCTTGCAAGTTGCAACACGTTTAGGTCATATTAGCGACACTAGTCATCCCTCTCTATTCCATTCAACCCCAAAATACCCCAAAACAAGCAATCATATAACATATGGTATGGTATAGGGCAAAATAGGATAAAATCCCATGAATTCCCTTAATATTAATAGTAATGCCATAAATCTATTGATTAAAGATTACAATAATGATACACTGGTAAAGATAGCATTTCAACTTAAATGTACTCATATAATATATATATATATATATATATATATATATATATATATATATATATATATATATATATATATATATATATATATATATATATAAAGCAACACTTTTTACCAATTTAAAAAAAAACTCAAGGAAATACAGCCAAAATCTTTATTGATACTATCGTCATGGTTTTGTTGTTCATTTACTCTGTATTTTTATTTCAGGAAGCCTTTCATTCAATTTCGTTAAACCAAAAGAAAATTATAAACACCTGGTACCCGTATTACAAGGCATGAACTATGTGATCCGCCATCTCAATGATGATGATGATGATGATGATGATGATGATGATGATGATGATGATGATGATGATGATGATGATGATGATGATGATGATGATGATAATAAAAAAAAATAACATTTTATAGCGCATAATCATAACTAAGTCGTACTATGTGCATAACATTGGCAATAATATCATGACATAAAATCAATAATAAAACAACAGACATGCTATAAATTGACACACACACATAAAACCGAGATAATACAATACAGTAAAAGGCACTATGCAAGATATATCTCATAAAATGTAGGGGTTGGTCAGATGCTAACAGTTGAATTTATGGTTAAAAATACGAAACTGGGATCACTTTTAATATTTGATTGAGGATAATGGATAATGGAATCCGCCCAGGTTAGAGATTTTTTGCCAAGATGAGAGCAGAGCCATTAAAATCGATCGTTATTTAAAAACGAGTTTTCTGGCCAAATTCTGAACTACGTGTAGTCCCAGAGTTTGGCGTTAAATGGTTAAAGACGAGTCCAAAGAGTCATCAATCGAAATGCACAGCTGTTATACATCATACATTTACCAAGGAATACCAATATAAATAGATTATAGCATTTAAATAGAGCATTTATATAGCGCAATATC
>NC_088360.1:31862099-31877099 GCF_034508935.2 Berghia stephanieae
TTATTTTGAAAAAGAAATGGAATGACGGATTTTTAAAAACAAAGATATTTAAATCCTTCAATTTTCTTGAATAGCAGAGAGGCAAGCTGCGAAAGTAATAAAGATATAAAGATGAAACTCCGAACGTACAAATGTCTCTTCGCGACCCTTACACGATGAAAATAAATTATAAATAAAATATTATCGTGGAAAATGTTAACCCATCGCGTGCATCATAAGAATATAGAAAGTCACAAAAATACGCTTAAAAATTGGCTTTGTGTTTTTTAGTATGACACTCGCTTTTGGACGGTAGGTCCCACATATGAGTTAAGAAATTATGCAACTTGATTTTATCGCACTGTCAATTACTATTTAAAAACAAAGAAAATTGCAAACAAATCAATTTATAAATAATGCAAGGACACACCACTTCCAATCAAAACATTACAAAAACGATGGAGACTATAATTTGGATGGATTCTTAGAAGAGACAACAATATTCCTGCAAACAAAAACATACTTTGCACATTCAAGAAAAGGCCAATATCGACGCAGACAAATAACAAACATTCCCAAGATAATACAAAGACTTTAAGCGCCTACAGAGCCATCAAGAATTAAGGTCAGAAAAGATCGTGCAGACCTAGATAAGTCTCTTGCACAATAAGGGAATTCGTGAATAGAATCAAGAAAAGCTGCCGAGGTGTCCTAGTTGATTAGGAGGAGGCAGATGGCAATAAATCAAATAAGTCAATTACTACATTCATTCTGAAATAAATAAACAAACAAACAAACATAAACTCAAGTTAAATTAGATATTTTTGGCAAATGAAATTTTCAGCTATCAATCAAACCACCCGGCATAAATCCGTTTTGAAGCGATAAGTCACGTTATTATATATTTACATATGTATACGTATAAGATCAAGTAAAATTACAAAATGGTTTTTAAAATAAATTCAAAATTGAAAAATGTCCTGAGGGCAATTTGTATCTTGCTTAGGGGGTACAAATTAAAAAAAGAAATAAATAAATAGATAATCAGATTTATTTTGAATTTTCGGATTGTTTACACAAGATATCGGATCTATTCTTCATTGGAATTTGAACTCAAAGCGCAATGTAAATAGCCAATGGCCTTTTTGAACTGTGCAGCAGATGAATTCTCTTCACTCTGATAACAATGCCAGAAAATCTAAATATTAAGACGGTTTTGTTTACACAGGCAAGACTCTCTCACATCGACGTCGTTCACTGACAAAACGCGGTTAGTCCATTTTTTTAAACAAGCAACAAAAATGCAATTTTTACTCCAAACTTGGATCGATTAAGACCTCCGTCTACTTTTCCCCGCTGGGTGAACAGGAGTTCAGGCATAAAATCTCGACTTCTTCCGGGATCGATATTGGATTCTTTGCGTGTAAAGCGAATGCTCTACCAACGACCACGCAACCACCAGTTGGGACAACCAAACTGTGATTGGGTAGCTGGATCTGTTATATCTAGTGGAAAGTACTTTACGATAAATTGGCGTCTTACCAGAGGGTAGCAAAAAATGGATATTGTTCATTTCACGTTTGTAGAAACTGGCATAAACTCCCGCTTCATGGGCCTTGTGCTTCTGATGAACTTTGAGAAGTCTCAGGTTTGGGGCATCTTGACAGGTTCAGGGTCGATTTAATCTATTGACACTTGAAATAAAGGTTTCCAATCCAAAATGAAAATAAAGTGTTTTGTCAGTGTACGCTAGAGCAGACAGTCTTACGAGAGTCAAAGGAATTCAAGAGAAATTTTGTTCTTGAGCATTCAGAATTAGTGATTATCATCTGGTGGAATGGTGATCTCAGTCCTATTATGTGGTGAAATGTCAGAGTTTTATATTTGTTTGGATAAATATTCAAGCTGGTTGAAGCATGGACAGTAAGTAGCCTGAAGGTAACATCGCAGTGGGTTATTCTATACGCACTGGGCATCGATTATTAGAATTCATTTGAAAGGTATTGATAAAAGAACCGGCATTGAGAAATTAATATTTTTTTTTAAGACGTTTTTTTCGTGTACGCTAGGTCAGAGTCTAACGAGAGTCAAAGGAATTTAAAAGACATTTTTAAAGCATTCAGAATAGGATTCAATAGTCTGATGTCACGTCCGCCCAGCAACCAGCAGCTTGGTTCTAAACAAAGAAAATCGGTACTTTTTATTCTTCATTCTGGCTAGAACCTTTTCACATCTCATGTGATCAGAATGTATAAAAGTCAAAACATGATCAGATTTATATTGTTTTTCTCCATGGATACACTTTCACGCTTGTCAGAGAAGTATTCCATAACGGCGTTGATGTAGATAATAGCGTCCGCCACTGTTCCGATAGTTTGGAAACAGTTACTATGTGTCATTACGAGGGAAGTGACGTCACGACTGTTGAACCCTGACCTGTCATATCAGGGTTCTTTTATGTTTAGGTAAATATTCAAGTGCTACGTGTGGCCAATCTTGTTATACGGATGCGAAAGCTGGACTATAAATGCAGAAACACAAAAGAACATTGAAGCTTTTGAAATGTGGTGTTTGAGAAGGATGCAGAGAATATCGTATACTGCACACAAAACGAACGAAGAAGTGCTAAAACAAACATACCAACAAAGGAAACTAATGCCCTTAATAGCGGATCGACAACTATCCTTTTTCGGACACATAGTAAGGAAAGATAAGAATGAATACCTGGCAAGTTGTGGAAAAATACCTGGTAAACACGCCCGGGGGAGACAAAGAAAAACACTCATAGACCAACTGAAGGGCTTCACCAACCTAACAATCCAAGAGCTGTTTGAAAAAGCAAGAGACAGGGAGGAATGGAGAGAGATAATTCATGCAGTATCAGAAGCCTGGACCAGGCATGGAACCGAGAAGAAGAAGAAGAAATATTCAAGCTGGTTTAAGTATGGGCACTAGCCTCAAAGCAACAGCTGAGTAGGTTATTCTATACACGCTTGGCATTTTCTTTTTTACTATAACTCATTTTTCGAAATATTAAAAGTATTGATAAACTACCTGGCACTGACATATTATAAAGGATAATGAAATGGAGTACCTGATAGTTGACAGGTTTCCCACAGGAGAGTGTTACTGTGCGAGGAATACGGGTTTTATTTCCAAATATAATAAAGCGCAGGAAGAGCTTTTCCATTAAAACAATGATGAATGCTTAACAATTTGGGTTATCAGACCTACATAAAAGAACACGTCGACTCCGACATAACACCGTTTTAAGACAGTAGGTCACAAATATCATATGTGCGAATTTAAATATAAATAAATAAATAAAAGCATACACATAGGTATCATGGATTCACCATGGCCACTGTGTGCATCACTGGGTTTCATTTACCTATACTAACAGTTTAAAATAAAACCGTAGATTATTGAAATAAATCTAAATTCCCACTGCAAATTGCAAGCAACTTTTTATTCAATAGTCTATACATAATAACAAGAAATGAACTGAGTAGGAAATTGCCAGAAGACAATAAAAACTTCGCGGTGGCGATGGGGGCTCGAACCCACGACCTTACTGGTACGACAATTCCGACTGGCCGGGGAGACAGTGAGTCTATCGTATGAGCTATCCCCGGTCGTACCAGTAAGGTCGCGGGTTCGAGCCCCTATCGCCACAGCGACGACCTTACTGGTACGACAACTCCGACTGGCCGGTGAGATAGTGAAGCTATCGTATGAGCTATCCCCGGTCGTACCAGTAAGGTCGCGGTTTCGAGCCCCTATCGCCACAGCGACGACCTTACTGGTACGACAATTCCGACTGGCCGGGGAGATAGTGAGTCTATCGTATGAGCTATCCCCGGTCGTACCAGTAAGGTCGCGGGTTCGAGCCCCTATCGCCACAGCGAAGTTTTTATTCTCTGTTGTCTTCTGGCACTTTCCTAATCAGTTCCTTTCTTGTTATTATCAACAAAAGTGCCTTCTTCCCTCACTGTTTCCTAGTCTATATATCAATCGTTCATTTACTTCAATCTACTTTGCTTTCGAGATACAACACAACCTGTTTACAGATGATGAAAACTTAACAACAAATGAAAGAGGGATAGGTGTGTGCGTGTGTGTGTGTTTGTGTGTGTGTGTGTTTGTTTGTGTCAACACAACCTGCTTACAGATGATGAAAACTTAACAACAAATGAAAGAGGGATAGGTGTGTGCGTGTGTGTGTGTTTGTGTGTGTGTGTGTGTGTTTGTGCGTGTGTGTGTTTGTGCGTGTGTGTGCTTGTGTCAACACAACCTGTTCACAGAAGATGAAAACTTAACAAATGAAAGAGGAATAGATGTATGTGTGTGTTTGTTTGTGTGTGTGTGTGTGTGTGTGTGTCGGTACAGCTATCAATCAAACCAAATGACCTATAAATCGATAGTCCTACATGTTTATCGCGGAAACGTTTTTCTACGAGAACTTCTTGAAATGTTACAGTTCCCACTAGCGTCTCCAGGTCACTATATATAAGACTCTATGGGTCCCTTGAAACGGCAAAACACTTATCATTTTGAATAAAACGACGGGAAAAAGCTATGATTAACATATTAAACTTCCCGGGTATAACCATTCATTCTGCTGAGTAACGGATGATTTACACACACACACACACACACACATATATATACACACAACACACACACACACACACACACACAAACAACAACAACAACAAAAAGCCCAACAAAACAACAAAACAAAAACAAAAACCGATAAGCTCAGGATTCTGGCACAGAATAGTGGAATGGAACAGATTAAGAGAATGCATTAGATTACATTTAATACAACGGATTGATGGAAATAAAGTCCCATGTCTGTATCCTACCTAAACCCATTATCATTCCAATAAAATAACCTCTGATATAACGAGCTCTCTCTCTCTTTCTGCCTGGGATTGCTCTGTATGCCCGAGCTCTGGCATAGCCTTCGTAAACTCATGGCCTGATACTAACCCAAAAATTCGTTATAAAAGAAGACTAAGACCACGGGGTAAAAAAAAAACATGTAATCAATAGCTCAACCACTTGAGCACTTCTAACAACAATTCACTTTTCACTTTCACGTAATTTTTTGATCAGTATCAGACAGTAGCCATCGTTAACTTATAGTCTGACACTGAACAAAAAATGACGTCAAAGTGCCAGTCTTTGGCCACAAAAGAAAACAAATCGTGAGTTGAATTCAATAGCTCAACCAATGGGACCACTTGTTTCCGTGAGCACGACTAACGACAACTCACTAGGCGGTGCAAAGACCAAATAATGACGTCAAAATGCCAGTCTTTTTGGGTTTCAGTGTCAGACTATAACTTAACGATGGCTACGATCAGACCCACGTCTCTACGCCCTTGAAAGAGGTGTTGACATTTAAATATGGATCTGCACATCTATTTAATCAAAGTATTTCTATGGTTTCCATTTGGTCAGTTCGCCTTGGAGGGACCCAATTATTACCCCGGTCGGTAAAATGAAACCAAATTTCTGTTTTATATTGCACAATTCACGGCATGTTAGAAGTCTTATAAATTCAGTTACTGCTTAAAGCAGTATCATCATCATATCTGTAATGTCAGCATTGCAGTTTAAGGTCTTTGTTTAGAAGAGTTATGGAGCAGGCACTTCTATCAATACTGGTGAGAAATAATATAGGGAACAGAGAAGTACTAAATGAAACCAGACTAAAAATAGCAAACGTGGGATCCTCTTAAACCGAAATATATACAATTATATACATTTATATAGACACACACACACACACACACACACACACACACACATCCAGCGATCTCTCTCTCTCTCTCTCTCTCTCTCTCTCTCTCTCTCTCTCTCTCAGCGAAACGGAGGGTGTCATACTACAATAACCTCTCTAGTTTGCTATGGTGTCATATCATTTTGATCCCGAATTTTGTGTTTTTAATCTCTGTTTTTCGTCTTGCACCTCTCTATATCCTCTATTTCTGGTATTTGTTTTCACACTCAGGAGTGAGATACCCAATTCGATTCACGCGTCGCGCTGACCAACCTTGAGCGAACAATCTCGCCCTATAGTCCACTTTTGCGTGTTACATCGCGGCTAATGCCTGGGGTACTCTGGCCATCCCTTAAACTAGAGGGATCAAAATTGCGCAATTCATCTCTTTGTTACTGTATTTAAACAGCCATTTCGATTATTAGTTCTCACTAAATCATATGCATTATTAGACTAATAACGTTCAAGATTACACACAGTTTTGTGTGCTCGTACGTAGTATCCGGATGGCGGATGTTGTGAGTATTTTACCTAAACTCAAAGCATCAATACTGTTTTGAGTAAATAAATCTTGAGATTGAATGGAAAGAGTTTCATTTATCTTAATTTTTTATTACCTGACACCTCATCATATTAAGGATCAGACGGTAGTGTTAATAACTGATACTCAAATATTCTCTACTTGATTCAAGGAAAACTGTCACAGTTCTCAATTATCAAGGTCAATAATTAGTAATCAATTGCACTTGTAAACTGTCAATTGGGAATGATTAATGGTACCATAAAGCCATAATTCACTTTGGTGAAAAGCTTTTACTGAACAGAAGATGATTTAAGGATGGCTTTTTCGGACAAGTGCAAATCATTATTGACATTGAGAATACTGACTGAAGGTGTTTTTGCTTTGGCCTCGACACATAAAATGCATTTTGAGGCATGATTAATGTGGAGCTAGCGGGAAAGACTAAAATGTAGCTTTTCGTTAAATAACGAGATAGAAAGTGAGAGAAAAAAAAGAGGGGGGGGGGGGGGGGGATGGGGAGGGGGGGGGGGGCGGAGAGAGAAAAAGAAGGAAATGAGAGAGAGAAGGCGAGGGATAGAAAGTTTTAAAATAGGTTACATAGAGAAGTACAGTCAAGTAGAGAAAAAGAAATAGAGATTATGCGAGGTAGAGGGGAAGGAGAGAAATCGAAAAATTGGATATAAAATGGAGGTAGTTAGATGGATATAAGAGAAAGACTAAAAGAAATAAAGGGAACAAAAATCAATGGATAGATAGATATTGTTATGCCGTTTTTGTACTCGTATCTTTTGCCCTCTTGTGAAACCATCCACACACAAATCTAAAACAAAACAAACGCTCACCACCCCTGGGGCTGGGACCATCACACGATTCAAGACAAAACAAAACAAGCGGACAAAAATGCTTTTCGACTTGACGTCCCTCTCCGCAGCCCAAAACCAATCGACTCGTTAGATTATGTTGGGCGATAGAGCGTTTCAATTCTCCAAGGGCGTGTTATGGCTAATATCGGCGTACTCAGAAAGAAAACGTATTGAAAAATTTGGCCAGAAAACACGTCCTTCAAAAATCGATCGATTAGAATGACCTTCATCTTGTCAAAAACTCTCAAACCTGCAACTTCACTGAAATCCCAGGTTTGAGTTTTTTTTTTTACAATTTTAGGGTCATCTATTCAATCGATATGGGAAGGACGAGTCTTCTGGCCATAATTTTAGATACGTTTTTATTTCAGGTTTGCGGCAGAATAGATGAAGTTTGGGCTGATAGTTTAAGGTCGAAAGTCAACTTTGTAGTAAAATAAACACGAGGTCTCGGAATATATAGAGCTATATAAATATATGCAAAAAATAAATAAACGAAAAGATAAAGATACTGGTGGAAGGATAGATCTTATTATAGATATAATATATTTGGATTTGTAAAATGACGATTCATTACATTATCATTATGGAAATAGAAAAAAAAAGAGAACTGAAATGAGACGAATGAATGGGTTGGGTAATAGATGGATGGACTGATTAATCATAGAGATAACTCCACAGCTGCAAAGATTTTTTTAAAATGAGCTTTAATATAGCGTAATATCCATTAAACGTGCTCAAAGAGCTTTACAAAAGGTCTCTGACCAACAGCAACACGTAACGTGTAGTTGTAAGGCGATAGTATTACAATTTTTCCGACAAAGACAACGCTGTTAACGGCCGGATACTCATACATAAGTGCGGTGAGAGAATGCTTTTAGAGAGCCCTTTAAAAGGACTCAACTATGCGCTGAGCGAGGCTCGAACGCAGGACCTTGCGATCCGAAAGCGAGTGTCATACCACAAGACCACGTAGCCGCACAGATTAACAACATTTATGAATGTTTGGTAATCAAAGTAAAGAATAGCAAGGCCGCCCCTTGTTTTGCAAAGAAGATATTACAAAATTATTGAAGATTTCAGCAATTATTTAGATTGTGTCACCGACTTCATAAGATTTCGGAAAAGCAACGCCAATCACGGTTGCTTACAACAATTTTAAAAAATAGGACAATTGCTTTCCGTTATCAAACTCCATAGCAATGGCGCATTAGGGATCAAATTATGGGGCGCTAAAAGCGTGGGATGAAGCAAAACTTAGAAGGATTTGTAAAGAATGGATTACATGCGATTTTTATAAAGCACATCATCATTTTTATTGTTTATTTGACAGGTTTCTGACCCCGATACTTCTTGCCCTTCTTTCCAGTATTCTATTCTTTGTCCAAAAAAAGTTGCTATGCTTGTTCATGGTTTCAACTTTAAGTAGTCCTTCAGACCCATTAATCTCATAAAGTCGGAGTTTATCTCGGTTTCTTTTGCGTAAAACAAATAATAGCAATTGCTTGCTACCCTTTGGATAGGTCGATAGTCTATCGCAAAGTACTTTCCGCCTGACCAACCAGACCCAGTTACCTAATCATTGCTAGGTAGACCTGGGGGTCGGATAAAAAAAATATCGACTTCACCCGGGAGAGATCTCGTCCCTTTGCGTGTTTTGCGACTGCTCTACTAACTGAGCTGTCGTTAGTTTATCTGGGGTCGTGACCCCCACACAACTGAGAATTTCGCTTTAAAAAGTGATCGACTTGATCACTGCTCCAATGGCTTGTTTTATGAGAAATGAATGAAAAAGAAGAGGAAAAAAAATAAGATTGATTAATAAAGGTGAAAATGAAAAATTAGAAAAGACTTATTAATGTATAAAGAAATACGAAAAATGTGTCGAGCATTCCGACAGAAAGTGAAATGATTAAGGGCGACAGGCGGAAATTGCATTCTCTTTGCGTCAAGACTGTTCCATCACTACAGCCACCGCGACAATGAGAAAAGTAACACATAAAGAGTGGCAGTCCCTACTCGTCGAGAGCCCCACCATTGGTGAGATTTATGAATCATTCAAGGGGCTGATTGAAAGACAGCCCGGTCGCAAAAACACTGGGTGTCCCCCACACACAAAAAAAGCTAATGACACGTGATTGACTTTCGCGGTTCTCTCCCATGCCTTCGGCAACAGATTTCCTTTTCTCGTCAATCAGGCTCTCCTTCTGCTTCTGCTGTGATAACAAATTATAGATAGCATGAAGCTGACGTCACTCAGGTCTTTGTTATTGCTCCTTGCCACCCGCGTTTATGAGCAAAACTCACTAAACCGTATTAAGTAGAAAACGGTAAGGGCTGCCTGAAGCCGGTGATCGTAAAATACTAACGAAAGAGTGAAAATGGAAAGGCTTCGTATGGGAACAAAACAGACAATGGACGTTTCGGGTACAAACCCTTCGTCAGCACAACAATACACAAATAAACGTGGAAAACAAATAAAATATAATGAAAAATAACTTGTATCGTCTGTACTCAATGGTGGTTGCAGTATGAATGAAATGTTAGCGTGGCGTGGGTAGAGGATAGGGTGCCCCAGGGGGGTGATCTAATTGATAAGCAAAGGTCAGCGTCAGGGAACCGAACTTTCCAGACTATAATGGAAGGTAAAAGACATATTGGTAGTAGTAGTAGTAGTAGTAGTAGTAGTAGTAGTAGTAGTAGTAGCAGTAGTAGTAGTAGTAGTAGTAGTAGTAGTAGTAGTAGTAGTAGTAGTAGTAGTAGTAGTAGTAGTAGTAGTAGAACACTGTAGTGGAACAGTAGGGGGCGGTGGAGGGGGCGAGGTGAAAGAGTCACGGCGGAGGTGGGGGGGGGGGGTGTTTGTTGGATGAGCGAAGGTCGAATCTTCGCGAAGGAACGATGCGATAGTAAAGTGGAATACACCGATAAATAGATAGATGGATAGACAGATAGATAGGTAGATAGACAGAAAGATAGGTAGATAGACAGAAAAGAGGGGAGAGAGAGAGAGAGAGAGAGAGAGAGAGAGAGAGAGAGAGAGAGAGAGAGAGAGAGAGAGAGAGAGACAGAGACAGAGAGAGAAAAAAAAAAGGGGGGGGGTGGGAGGGGGGTTGGTTTGAGGCGGACCGGTAGAGAGGGGGAATTAGAGAGAGAGGGGGGAGGGAGAAAGAGAGAGAGAGAGGGGGGACAAAGAAAGAAAGAAAGAAAGAGAGAGAGAGAGAGAGAGAGAGAGAGAGAGAGAGAGAGAGAGAGAGAGAGAGAGAGAGAGAGAGAGAGAGAGAGAGAGAAAGGGGGAAGGGGAGGTGAGAGAGGGCGAGTAAACAGCCGAGTGATAGCTGGGTCTTTTTGTATATTAATGGATAAAAAAGTGGATGATTGGACACAATGAGAGATAGCTAGGAAGGTAGATGACTATGAATCGGTGGATAATCAGTAGATAGATAGGTAGCTAGCTAGCTAGCTAGATAGATAGATAGATAGATAGATAGATAGATAGATAGATAGATAGATAGGTAGGTAGGTAGAGTTGTACTTTTAGTAGTATGAACAGTAGTAGTAGTGGTAGTAGTAGTAGTAGTGGTGGTAGTAGTAGTAGTAGTAGTAGTAGTAGTAGTAGTAGTAGGAGTAGTAGTAGTAGTAGTAGTAGTAGTAGCAGTAGTAGTAGTAGTAGTAGTAGTAGTAGTAGTAGTAGTAGTAGTAGTAGTAGTAGAAGTAGTAGTAGTAGTAGTAGTAGTAGAAGTAGTAGTAGTAGCAGCAGCAGTAGCTGTAGTGGCAGAAGTGAGAGCAGCAGTGGTGATGAATATGGGGGACGTTGACATCTAGTGGTGGTCAATCCTGGTGTTGAGTCCGCGTGGAGTCAGCGTTCCCAACAACTTGATCAGGTGAGTTTCCCTACGTCGACGGGCGGAAGTGTCCGAATGGCAAAAACTGAGCACACACACACGCACACACTGTACATCGCAGTGGTCTGGCAGATTGAAGTGTCTGGCCACTGCTGTGTCTGCACAACAAGATATGAAGTGAATAGAAAAGTGCCAGAAGACAATAGAGAATAAAAATTTTTTTTCGCGGCGGTGGTGGGGTTTGAACCTGCGACCTTATTGGTACGACAACTCCGCCTGGCAGGTGAGAGCGTGGCTCTACCGTGTGAGCTATCCACGAACACAAAATATTCGTTTCAAACTCAAAGTCATTACTAGATCCCTCTCTCACCCACTTCTTGAGACCGCCGATTCGTTCGTACACCACCATCGCGAATAATTTTGACCAGCAGTTAAGCTTAATAGCCAATATTCTCAACACAAACATATAACATAGAAACGATTGAGACATTGAGTATGCTCCGGTGTATGGGGTGAATTTTTAATTCAGAAAAGTGAGTGGAGCAGGCACTTATGTTGGTAACAACAAGATATGAAGTGAATAGAAAAGTGCCAGAAGACAATAGAGAATAAAAAATTTTTCGCGGCGGTGGTGGGGTTTGAACCTGCGATCTTATTGGTACGACAACTCCGCCTGGCAGGTGAGAGCGTGGCTCTACCGTGTGAGCTATCCACGAACACAAAATATTCGTTTCAAACTCAAAGTCATTACTAGATCCCTCTCTCACCCACTTCTTGAGACCGCCGATTCGTTCGTACACCACCATCGCGAATAATTTTGACCAGCAGTTAAGCTTAATAGCCAATATTCTCAACACAAACATATAACATAGAAACGATTGAGACATTGAGTATGCTCCGGTGTATGGGGTGAATTTTTAATTCAGAAAAGTGAGTGGAGCAGGCACTTATGTTGGTAACAACAAGATATGAAGTGAATAGAAAAGTGCCAGAAGACAATAGTGTCTGCACAGTTCGATATGTCACGCAAGTGCTGCACGAATCGGTCACCCAGCCTCTTTCCGGTCTCACCAACGTAAGCAATCCCACACAGGGAGCACGTAATCGCATAGACTAGATTACGGTCAGTGCAAGTAAACGGCCGCCTGATGTCCCAAATCTTGTCTGGAAAGCTGACTCTGTCATACTCCCACAGGTGCCCACAAGTCTTGCATCGGGGTCGCATACACGATCTGGCTTTAGGTCCATCCCTAGGTATGGGTTCCAGGCGGCTTCTGACAAGGAGATCCCTCAGGTTACGATCCCGTCGATATGCTACCAACGGGGGTTCTGAAAAAACTCTGTGGGTGTCTTCGCTCGCCTGGAGGATCCCATAGTTCTGCAATAGGATGTTCCTCACTTGATCGGCATGGGGGTGATGCGTGAGGACTAAAATGGGACGCTGTGTCTCCTGCTTCCTGGCATTACGAGGCCTCATTGCTGCTTCTCTCGACACGAGGCTGGCTTTCCGGACAGCCTTAAGCAAAACCCTTTCGGGATATTCTCGTGCCCTAAAAAAATCGAGCATGCGATCACGTTGAAGCGCAAATTCATCATCTTCCAGACAGAGTCTCCGCAAGCGGAGTATCTGACTGAATGGGATGGAGTCTTTGCACTTCACCGGATGGGATGACCGATAGAGCAGGTAGCTGTGACTGTCCGTTTCCTTGTAGTGTACAGTGGTCCGTACTCCCGTGCTGGTCAATACAGCCTTGATGTCCAAAAAGTTCACCTCATAGGTTGAAATCTCATAATTGTACTCTATGGACGGGTGGAAGGAGTCCATCGCTAGGATGAACCCTTTCAACTGGCTGTGGGTCAATGACGTAATGCCGAAACAGTCGTCAATGTACCTTTTGAACAGCTCGGGGGCAGGTCCGCTATACTGATGGAAGAAGGTTTCCTCAAGGTAGCCCATGAAGAGGTTAGCATATGAGGGACCCATCTTGGTGCCCATCGCAACACCTGAGATCTGATGGAAAAATACATCATTGAACTCAAAAGTGTTGAGTGTGAGCACAAGTTCGGTGAGCCTCACAATGCTGTTGCTGGAAATCCCTGGTAATGGATGACGGTCGACGAAATGCCTGATGGCACGCAGTCCGTCAGGATGCGGTATGGATGTGTACAGTGCCTTCACATCCATGGTGAAAATCAGCCGTGGACGTTCATCCTGGAATTGAATTTCGTCAATGACACCAAGAGCATGGTTAGTGTCCTTGATATACGATGGCAGGGTGGGAACTATACGTTGAAATACCGCATCAAGGAACTGCGATACCTTCTCAGTGGGGCACGAGATAGCCGACACAATCGGCCTTCCAGGTGGAGTGTCAGACAATTCCCGGATCTTGTGTATCTTAGGGAGCATGTAAAAACATGGATTACCTAGGTCGCTGGGGTCGTGTTTAAGGACCTCTGCCCTGCTAGGTAATTCTCCCTGCGATACCAAAGACTGGATTGTCTGGTGGACTCTGGTGTTGTTAGCAAGTGTTGGGTCCGAAGTCACTTTCTCATAAAATATCTGGTCACTCAATTGCCTGTGGCCCTCAGCTCTATAGAGCTCAGCGTCCCAAACAACCACGGCCCCTCCTTTATCAGCCGCTTTGATCACTATATCACGACGTGATCTAAGTGATCGTACGGCAGCCCATTCAAGACGGGTGAGGTTAGACCTCTTGATAGGTGTGGGTCGTAGTGCCTCTATCTGTCTAAGACAAGTCTGGATAAACAGGTCGAGTGTAGGGACTTGCCAGGACTAGGAGTCCAGTTTCTTTTACGTCGTGAGAAAGCGGCAAACGGATCCTCAGGGTCACGGTCATAGTCATGGTCACGTTCATCATCTTTGAAGTGATACTTCAAGCGTAAAATACGCATGAAGCGACGTACATCCGACTCAATGCGGGACTGGTCGGACGTTCTTCGCAGTGGGATGAACTTGAGACCTTTCCTTAAGACCGATTCCTCTGCACTGCTCAACTGGATGGTCGGGGGGACAGAAACCACCAGCCGGTGGTTGTTGTGGTTCCTACTGGGGGGGATAGCTCCAACATTATCCATCACGTGGGTGGGTTCGCTGGTGGGTGGGGTGAATTGATCGCTTCCAGACTGGTCCCCGGCTGTTGGAGGGACTCCCAAACCACCAATGGTGACAGGCTGGTTATGGGTGCCATTAAGAGCAGTGGGGCCAGAGGAAGGTTCAATGGGTATAGTTCCCACCCTGCCATCGTATATCAAGGACACTAACCATGCTCTTGGTGTCATTGACGAAATTCAATTCCAGGATGAACGTCCACGGCTGATTTTCACCATGGATGTGAAGGCACTGTACACATCCATACCGCATCCTGACGGACTGCGTGCCATCAGGCATTTCGTCGACCGTCATCCATTACCAGGGATTTCCAGCAACAGCATTGTGAGGCTCACCGAACTTGTGCTCACACTCAACACTTTTGAGTTCAATGATGTATTTTTCCATCAGATCTCAGGTGTTGCGATGGGCACCAAGATGGGTCCCTCATATGCTAACCTCTTCATGGGCTACCTTGAGGAAACCTTCTTCCATCAGTATAGCGGACCTGCCCCCGAGCTGTTCAAAAGGTACATTGACGACTGTTTCGGCATTACGTCATTGACCCACAGCCAGTTGAAAGGGTTCATCCTAGCGATGGACTCCTTCCACCCGTCCATAGAGTACACTTATGAGATTTCAACCTCTGAGGTGAACTTTTTGGACATCAAGGCTGTATTGACCAGCACGGGAGTACGGACCACTGTACACTACAAGGAAACGGACAGTCACAGCTACCTGCTCTATCGGTCATCCCATCCGGTGAAGTGCAAAAACTCCATCCCATTCAGTCAGATACTCCGCTTGCGGAGACTCTGTCTGGAAGATGATGAACTTGCGCTTCAACGTGATCGCATGCTCGATTTTTTTAGGGCACGGGAATATCCCGA
>NC_088360.1:31879599-31899599 GCF_034508935.2 Berghia stephanieae
TGAAGGCAATGGTGATCTCTCTCTCTCTCTCTCTCTCTCTCTCTCTCTCTCTCCCTCCCTCCCTCTCTCTCTCTATTTTTCTCTATCCCTCTCTCTTTCTCTCTATCTATCTATCTTTCTATCTATCTATCTATCTATCTCTGTCTCTATCTCTCTCTACCACACACACACACACACACACAAACACACACACACACATACATACATAGAACATCAATAAATTGACCAAAGGTAAGTGCCATGTCATTGACCCGAGCAGAGCATGTCAGAAATCAAATGCAGGATTTCCCTAGGACCCGGAAAGCTTTGTGGGAATCCGTTTTACTTTGCTGGGTTAACAGCCTGGAGATGTTAATGATGTCTCGCATTCTCACCAGCAATGAGTAAAGAAAACCCTAAATGATCAGTGCTACTGTATTCTGACAAAACCTACTATTTTCAATCGTTGTCAGAATTATTTTTACATCGAATAGCGATGATTGACGTTAAAATGATCCCAACGTTAAAAAAAAACAAAAAAAAAAAACAAAAAACAAAAAAACAAAAACAAAACAAAACAAAACAAAAAAAAAATAATAACAAAACAAAAAAAAAACAAAAAAAAAAAAACAAAAAACAAAACAACAAACAACAAAACACACACAAAAAAAACAACTAAAGAAAAAAAAAAAAGAAACAAACAAAAAACAAAGTTTCAAACCTGACACATCTTTAGGCGGATATGTGGTCTTGTGGCATGCCATTCGCTTTCGGATCGGATGGACCTG
Organism: Berghia stephanieae; assembly: GCF_034508935.2. Taxonomy (NCBI): domain Eukaryota; kingdom Metazoa; phylum Mollusca; class Gastropoda; order Nudibranchia; family Aeolidiidae; genus Berghia; species Berghia stephanieae. The sequence goes on from NC_088360.1 coordinate 31,880,367, forward strand.
GGTTCGAGCCTCGCTTGGCGCATAGTTATGTCCTTGGAAAATGCTCTATACTCACATTCTCTCACCGTACTAAGTTGTAAAATGAGTACCTGACCCTTACCGGCGTTGTCTCTTTCAGAAAAAAAATTATAATGTCTCCTAACAGGCGGCATTCACGTCCTATATATTAAGTGTTGCTGTTGGCCAGGAACCCCTTGTATAGCGCTTTGATCACCTATAGTAGATATTGCCCTAGACAAAAGCTCACGCTTTTTGGATTCATTTTTAGATAATGATATTAACTTCTGTGTGAAGTGTTAGGGTTGAGATTTTTTTTACAAATTAATTATTTGTCATCTTGATTAAAAACCAAACGGAGTGGAAGTTTACTGGGCAAAATTGAAAAAAAAGTGATTTGTGTAAAGAGTAGGGCAGAAAATACGCAGCGCGTGTATCTAGTAAAGTGATTCACACTCATGATCGCTGGCCTTTCAATGGATTTCCTCGATTATCTTGCAGTTCAAGAACATTTAACGACAACGATATTTTCATGTGGCAAGATTTGCATGAAGTTGAAGGGTATTACAATGGGCGGTGTTTGGGTGGTGATATGTATTTGATAAGACTCGCGTTTGGATTTTCCATTAACAGGTTTTCTCAATAGCAACTAACACAGTAGCGAGCTTTGAAGAAAATAAGTTTTGGATTCGAAACTAAAGCTTTTCGTGTAGTTTTTTTTTTTTTTTTTTTACCACAACCCTAAAATAATTTAAATATCGTTATCTTTGTTTTTCAGGATTCTCGTGGACTGCTGTGCTTGAAATAGAGACTCAATGGTTTGTCTTTTAAACAAGATTATTTGGATGGATTTGAGTTCATCATGCATCTCAATAGCCTTCAACAGTCGTGACATCAATTCCCTCGTAATGACGCATAGTAATTTAGTAACTGGTTCTAATCTATCTGAACAATGGCGGATGCCCTTATGAAATACGTCTCCAACTAGCATAAAAGTGTGTCCGGGGGAGAAAAACGTTATAAATCTGAACATGTTTTGAATTTTTATACATTCTGATCACATGACACGTGGAAACGGTCTAGCCAGCATGGAGAATAAAAAATACCGATTTTCTTTATTTAGAACCTAGCTGCTCGTTGCTGGGCGATGTGACATCAGACTATTGCATCCTATTGCATATTGCTGTAGTACCAATGAGGTACGTTAATCAAATACAAGTATAATTTTTTACCAGGCCAATGAGATAAATGTGTACGTATTTAGAGGTCTGATAACCCGAATTGTTATGGGGCCCATTTTTTTGTAATGGAACACTCTCAAACCAACTCTAAATATTGTTCATTACATCAATGTTAAATCAAGCCCGTAAATACGTTCGGTTATCAGACCTGCAGACGTTGTTTTTAATGCAATTTTTTGCGTGGTACCAATTCAATCTGAATTTGTTTTGATATAAAATAAAATGAACTTTGTCTTAAAACTAGGGAAACGCGGATGCTGACTGTGATCAAATTTCATTATTCAAACACTGCATTGAATTCTATAGTTATCATCATTTTTCATAATGAAATATTATATTTGTCAATTTCATTACGTCTACATTAGCCCTTTTGAACGCGCAGTTAGTTGCGAAAAAAGTTGCGAATAAAAAAAAAAAATTAAATACATGGTTTTCCAAAGTCTGGAGGAATTCCCGCTGCACTATTAAATAAAAAGATTTATTGGTTTCTTTATATCTTCAACAAAAATCTTTAAAATTAATACAGAGTTCATCATGTCTTAGGATTTTTTTTATTTCTCTACTATCAAATTGTCGTACCGCTGTTTGCTAATCCCGTCACAAGACTTGCTCTTTTTAAACAATTTAAAAAAAAATTATGATTTATTAAATTATAAATGAGCACCTGTCCGTATTTTCAACAAGAGTGTGGCTATAAGGATGCGACTTTGGCTGACGTGAGATGACAACAGATGAAAGTAAAATATAATCCCAGCTTTAAACATATAACCTTACAGTAATATAATAATATGTGACCAATCGCCTCAAAGCGGTATTAAGTCGGATTGATTAAAGTGCTAAAAATTGACTTTATAACTAAAATTATTATTTTTGGGTTGAGTTTGTATGTCGTATTATGGAGGATGAATCCGGTATTTTAGAGTGCTAAAATCCCATATTTCATAATTTTTGAACAGATTGACTTTAATTTGACTTTTTATCATCTGGTCCATCCCCACATAATGCCGTTTTGGGACGACTGGTCACATATACGTTTGATTACAACTCTTGAAAGAATTAAGAAAAAAAATACCAAAAAGAAACTACGGATGATATCATATTCAGCTATTTATCAGCTATTCATAAGGCGTTGTGGTCTTTGGTTTTACGCTAGGATTCTGTAGGTCTAGATTCGAGTCCTGCTGCTAATTAATGCGGCGTACAGTTAGTTGGAAGTCCTTGGAAAAAGCTTTTTAACTATTTTCTCTGACTAAAATCAGATCTTAAATAAATAGATATCTGGCCGTTAACAGTGTCGTCTTTGTCGAGATGAATTGTAATACTCCTCATGCCCCTTCTTAAATGTTCAGCAAAGCACATCTAGTGATTGTTGCGCTATATAAAGCCTTACCATTTTTGTTTTGTTTGAGATGTAATTTCATTTAAATCATATATAGTCCCACACGTCAGATCATAGTCACAGGCGCAGGTGTTTTACCTAAGAGAGCAGTAACACAGGTGGGAATTGGTCTTCAGATCAAGTTAATGTGATATCGTCGCTACTGCTCTCTTGGTGAGAATGGCAAGATTTTAATTCCAGGATATAATAAAATGGAAACCTACAAAACAAAGGATTTTATTAGGCCTCTTTATTTCAAAAATGAAAGGCTGTCCCAAATTATATTGTTTTAAGGTTTATGGCGCTTGAGATTGGGCAGCGCGGCTCAGCGGCACGGTCTTTGCTTCGTACCCGAAAGGTTACGAATTCGATCACCCGCCGTTGCGCTGTGTGGCCTTGAGCATGTCGCCTCGCCCTAGCTCAATTTGCGACGCTGCAATGTGGCTGACGCCTTGGTTATTCCAGTCTTCCATTGAAAAAGATCCTAGAGACGAATCTCCCCTATGAATAACGGGAATTTTAAATTATTTTTCTTTATTATGGGTTAATCAAAATGTTATGTAATCTGCACCTAAAGGTTCCTCAGAATAAAACCTGGGTGGGGTTCCCGACCTCCCATAATGGGCAGGGAGGTGCTTACTGTGTCTTCTTTACCATTATACATGTTTTCCAACTTGCTTTCTATCTGATGATATTTAGTTTTCTTGTAAATTATCTCTGTTATGCACTGTATTAGTTTTGTTTACATGTTAAATATGATTTGTAAACATTTGAGTGCATTCCTCTTAGCGGGGAACTTTTAGGTGATCTTAAATTAAGTTCTTTGATAGTAAGTTCTTAGAATCTACATGTTTCCGATTTGAAAACTTTGTTTCACCTTCTCTTGGATGCTTTAATCGTAATTCTACAACTGTTTACTATCCGATTATCTTCCTTTTTACTGGCGCTGATATGACCTTAATGTGTTGCAAGGGACGTAAAACCCTTAAAAACAAAGCAAACACATCAGAACAAAATAAAATTAAGGGCACTGATCAAAGAGGGATCAGACATAGATTCCAAGAACAATATTATGTCTGTGTGATTAGTTTGAAACGACATAGAAGCCTCATCCAAAGACAAGAGTAGGATCCCGACAAGATGGGCTCATTCGGGCGCTAACCAAATACATATCAATAAAAATTTCAGTCTTGATATTTAATAGAGAGATTGTCTAGAAGAAGAAAAACCCAACATCTTTCATTTAAAAAAAAACAAAATACAACCCAGACATCTGACTTCTTCCAGCAAGAAGACACAATGCGGGGGCCCGGGTTTCTGGAGTATAAGTCATATTCAATTGACAAGTGCAAATTATAGTCGATTTTCCAAACCTTATATCATAATGGCGGCAATGTGGTCTGGTGGTAAGATTCTCGCATTCAGACCGGAAGGTCCAGGGAACGAGACCCGCTCTGAGCGGCGCATAGTTGAGTCCTTAGGATCGGTTTTTTACTCACATTCTCTCGCCAAACTCAGGAGTAAAGGAGGACCTGTCCATTAACAGCGTTGTCTCTGTGGGGAAAAATTGTAATATCGCTTAAGAGGCATCATGTCTCGTCCTATACATTTAGTACTGCTGTTGGCTAAAGACCCCTTGTAAAGCGCTTTGAATACGTTTAGAGGATATTGCTCTGTATAAATGATCTATTTATTCACTCCTTTGTCATATCTCTACCTATTAAAGGTCTCAACAACTAACAAATTTGCATTCCATCACTAAAACCATTACTGACACGGGGTCAAGGGGTCATCCCTAGAGCGAATCAGATATTAATTATCCATCTTTGTGTTTTTGTAATGGAAATTATTTTTTTTCAATTTCACTATGAACCCTTAAAACATTAAATGAAGTGAGTAGGAAAGTGCCAGAAGACAACAGAGAATAAAAATTCGCGGCGGCGATGGGGGCTCGAACCCCCGACCTTACTGGTACGACAACTCCGCCTGGCCGGGGAGATCGTGATTCTACTGTAAGAGCTATCCACGACCCCCAAAAAAGTAGTTTCAAAGTCTAGTCTGTAGAGAGCTACTTCTTCACGACTTCTTGAGGTCACGGGTTCATAAACATTGCAACTTATTTCCCTTTCTTAACACTGTAAATGACAGGTCTCTTGTCCCAAGGGGTCAGCGTTAGACTGCCGTGTATTATATATATATATATAATTTTATTTTTATTTATTTTGTGTTGTTGTTGTTGTTGTTGTATTTGTTGTTGCTGTTATTGTTGTTGCTGTTGTTGTTGTTGTTGTTGTTGCTGTTGCTGTTGCTGTTATTGTTGTTGCTGTTGTTGTTGTTGTTGTTGCTGCTGCTGTTCTTGTTGTTGTTGTTGTTGTTGTTGTTGGTAAGAACAACTTTTACCTCATTTCATTATATCGATCGATTAAAATAAAATAAATAAATAATAAAATAAAATTCCTTTTATTCAACCCATAGGGGAAATAGGTCTCTAGGGTCTATTCCAACGGAAGACTGGAATAACCCAGGCGTCAGTCGTAGTGCAGTGCCGCAAATTGAGCTAGGAGGAGGTGACTTGCTCAAGGCCACATAGGCCAGCGAGGGGGGGGGGGGGGTGATGGAACGTAACTTTCGGGTACGAAGCAAAGATCGTACCACTGAGCCACACTGCCCCATAGAAATGAATTCCATCTTTCACAAATTGAGGGTCATTTTTATCGTATCGCTGCCATATACAAGCCGACATTTTGCAGGACCTTAAATCAGTGTACTGGCATACAGTAGAGCGAACTAAGGCATTTTTTAGAGCTAATTACAGCTTTTTTCTGCCAACATTTTCCACATTTCCCGAATTTACTTCATTGTGCAGTACAGTGTAAAACATGCATTTCAAATTTAGGCCAGAAAACTCGTTCTTCAAATATTGATCGATTAAAATGACCCTAAGCTTGTCAAAAACTCTGAAACCAGGGACGAACATGTCGAACAATTTGCATGTAACTCAGTAAAACTCCCCCCTACATCTAGAATGAGTTTTGTCAATTTAGTTCATTTTCTTATAATATTATGGTTATTATGGTCAAAGCATTCCCGTTGTTTTTAGACGGTCAAAATTATCTGTCAATTTAGTTACGGGTTGCATTTTAATTGGTTGATGAAATTGCATTATGGAAAGATAAAAATACGATGTTCCTTAGTTTATAAAAGGACGCGCTAACCCTATCCTTACCAACAATACGAAAATCGTGACACATAATATTGTGATACAGACAACATTTATCTCATTCCTTTGTAGATCGAAAAAATAATAAGAACATTTTATGTTATATCTAGATATAAAATGTAACACTGCGTTGTGGAACTCGTTTTGCTGAAAAAATGAGATAAATAAAGCATGGCCTTGCTGCTTTAATGTTAAAATGAAATACGTGGTTGGTTGAAGTTTAAGTTTCAATAAAATCCTGAAAATCGACGGTTGGGAAATAATTAATGACACGTTGGATATCCCATAATTTGTCAAAACTTTCACCTAATTATTTTGAAAATTCTAAGTAGTTTCGTTCAGCTTAAGGTTAACCCTTTTGTGCTGAAAAAAAACACGTATTTAAAATTTGGCCAGAACACTCGTTCGTTCAAAGATCATTCGATTTAGATGATTTAGATTTTAGATAAACTTCGCGAGGTTTGAGTATTTTTGCCAAGCTGATGGTCATTAAAATCGATCAATATTTGAAGGGCTAGTTTTCCGGCTCAATTTTTTTGAATAAGTGTCTTTCCAGAGTTCGACATTTAACTGGTTTAAAGTTCATTAATTATTCAAGTTCAATTAAATGTTCACGACTCTAATTTCTAATGCTTCTTCAGTCGAATTTTAAAATGAAGGTACCGTACTCGCTCTTGCACTCTCTCTCTCTCTCTCACTCTCTCTCTCTCTCTCTCTCTCTTTCTCTCTCTCTCTCTCTCTCTCTCTCTCTCTCTCTCTCGAAGCCAAAAAGCGTACTAGAATCCGAGCATGCCGAAATCCGTCAGTGTTTGTTTTTGTTTTTAAGGGTTTTACGGCCATTGCAAAACATTTAGGTCATATCAGCGCCAGAAAAAGGGAAGAAAATGGGATCGTGGAAAGTTCTAGAATCCAGCGAGTTCCGAATCACGAATTACTGTAGATCCTAAAAATTCAACTCAGAATAAATTTTATGTTTTTCTACGACTTTGAATAGGGTTCAACAGTCGTGACGTCACTTTCCTCGTAATGAGAGAATAATGGACGCCATTATTTCCATCACTGCCATTATGAAATACTTCTTCGACGACCATAAAATCATTATAAATCTGATCACGTTTTGACTTTTATACATTCTGATCACATGACATGTGAAAAAGTTCTAGCCAGCATGAAGAATAAAAAGTACCGATTTTCTTTGTTTAGAACCAAACTGCTGTGACGTGACGTGACATCAGACTATTGAATCCTATTCGAATGGTTCATACTCAACGCTGCCCCAGACAGAGTCCAAAATATGCAGACATTCCGAAATACGTTATCCTAAAAGTGTTACAGAATCGTAACTTTAACAAAAACTTGAATTGGACAAACACTTATACTTTTATTTATTTAAAAAATCACGAACGACAGGCTTCTTTATCGTCAAGGGTTCCGCTAGACCTACGATAATCGTATTTCGTCTGCTGATACTAATGGTTGATAAAGACGTATTTTCAGAATCAACAGACAGACGTCAGGAGTTACTGAGTTTGTCACATTTTCCCCTAGGGATTAAGTCGCATGGTGTCTAGGTGGTAGGTTAAAGATAAACTTTTAGGACTCATTATATTTTGTATAATAGCACCTTTCTATCGATTTAAAATCGTACAACGATGCTGGTGACAGCACATTCACTAAGACAAAAAATAAAATAGACTGAGACGAAACAAATCAAGGCAACAAGAAAAAAATCTAACAAACAAAAGGAAGAAATCAAACAAAAAATTAAAACATATTCAACAAACAGACAAAAGCAAGAGAAAATTTCAAAAAAAGAAAAAAAGAAAGAAACAAAAACACACAAAATAAAAAAACAAAACAGAGGAAAAGATCCAAAAGTATTCCTGATAAAACAACAGCAATATGACACAAAAGTATTATGTAATATCCGACACTGAATCTAGATACATTCATATATTATTTTCACAAGAAACAACTCGCAATTCTGCCGTTCTCTGAAATACACGCATGAAAAGTTTGGTCAGAAAACTCGTCCTTCAAATATCGAACAATTAAAATGACCCTAATCTTGGCAAAACTCTCAAACCTGGGACTACGTGAAGTCTCAGGTTTGAGAGTTTTGCCAAATTGAGGGTGATTTTAATCGATCGATATTTGAAGGATGAGATTTTTGGGCAAAATTCTAGATACGCGCTTTCTTCCCAGAGTAAGACAGAATTTTTTTCTCATTTCAAGTCTATCTAATTCTATGGCAAACAGCTTATACTTAAGAATCCCTGGTACGGCTGGGCGTCAATCAATCTTTGTTTACTCTGTATAAATGGGATAAACTATGGCCGAAAAAGTTCTATACTGACAAACAACGTGTCATGGACAAGACAATTGCGTGCTATGGAAAAATACAATTTTTTTCATGTTGGCACAAATCTTTATTTCAGATATTCTTAATAGATCGAATAAAATGACCTCCCCCCCCCCCCCCCCAACTTAGTAAAACGTTATAGAATGTAGACACTTCCTAGGCCAAAATCGAAAGAAAATGGTCTTTTGGGCATAATACCAAAAGAAGATAAAATATAATTCTTTTCCCAAATCTTAGGTGTCTTTTGCTTTCTTTTTTTTTTTGCACTCCATTGTATCGTGGTTTACATCAAAGTCTTTTTTCATAATAAAATAAAAGGTTTTATTATGAAATATCAATAGGACGTTATAAATGAAATGATTAACCCGGAACTTTACGGGATTTTCCACCTTATTTCTATCAATCAGTTTTGTAATGTTTAGTATCATTTAATAATTAGATAGGAAATAATTACATTTCAATACATTTACTTGTATTTATAATTAGCGAACTCCGCATGCGATTGACACCGTCTGGGTCAGAGCGATATCAATCTACAAAAATCTCTCTCCAGCGAGGCCAGCCAGTTGCAGTTCAGCTTTGTAATAACCTGATAAATCACAATCATGTATTTAGAAATTCTCCCTTACTCATTAAAACAAAAATGATCAAAGATTCTTCACTTTTCAAGCTGTATTTTTCTCGCATTAAATTGATTCAATTGTGATTTAAAATATAACATCAAATAAAATAAAAATTAAAAATTCAAAAAAATTTCAAGTAAAAACGTGGTTTATAGATTCCTTTGATTGTGAATGAGTGAGGCCATCAGGCAGCCATCTGAACCCCCTCGTGGATCTTTACCTTGCAGTTGGTGAGGGGGCTTGAGGCACACGGGAGGGCAAAGGTGTAAATCCCGGTCGACCGTCACGAGACCATCCCGGGTATCGAGCCAACGAGCCACATGAGCTGCTCGCCCCGGTGTGTGACTAAATTTGATCCAAACCCGGTGCCCGAATAGCAGCCCTATCCCGGGCGCCACACTATTGTCCTTATGTCGAGTCCCAAACAGTCCCGTCAATGGCGAAGCGGTCTGCCGCCTAGCCAAATAATACCGCGTTCGTGTCGCCCGGGTCGTCGGCACGTCCGAGAAAAAAGCAAACGTCCCATGCATCAATCGATTCGCGGCCTGCCGATTGGAAAATGCGACGGCGGGGATGGCGAACTGACGCGTATATTGTCCCTGAACGTCGAGAGCCAGAGTATGGCAAAAAATGAGCTTTTATCAAAGCTACTGGCCGTTCATTGCGTTGATATCCTCCTTTTACAGGAGACCCACCTTTATTCAGGCGCGCAATCTTCCCGATTCCAGATCCCAGGCTATACGGTGGTCCAACGCGAGGACACTTCGAGGCTCAAAGGAGGGGTTAGCGTTTACGCTAAAGAGCCATCGAAGGTAAGGGTCATTGAGAGCGTAACGGACAGCAATGGGGTGAACCGAATTTCCGTGGAAGTAGGTGGACTGTGTTTGCATAATATTTACAAACCACCTAGAGCGACTTGGACTACACCACCGGTACCGGTGGTCAGCCATCCTTCCATCTGTCTGGGAGACTTTAATAGCCACCATCACGAATGGGGCTACCGAGACTGCAACGAGGCAGGAAGACAACTCCGCTCATGGATGGACTGTAATGATCTACACCTAGTGTACGATCCTACAGGTACCCGCCATAAGAAGGAGTATACTCCAGACCTCACCCTCGTAACAAAAGGCGCGAACGGTGAACCGTTGCAGGTGAAGCGGACAGTCCTCGGGGACTTTCCGCATAGCCAGCACAGGCCGGTTCTTGTCACAGCTGGGGTGACAATACCGAGGGTGCAGTCTCTCCCACTTTGCAGATGGAATTTCAGGAAGGCTGACTGGGAGGAATTCAGTTCCTATATCGAGCAGGTCTGCCCTGCCATTCCTCCCAAGTCCAAGAATATAACCAGATTTAGTAGGCTACTGGTTAAGAGCGCTCAACGCTCTATTCCACGGGGCAAACGGAAATTCTACACCCCTTGCTGGACAGCAGAGTCGGAAGAGCTGTACCGAGAGTACCAGCAGACCCAGTCCCAGGACACAGCCGATAGACTACTCCAGTCTCTGGCAGAGGGAAGGAAGCAACGGTGGCAGGAGACCGTGGAAAGTCTCGACTTTACACACTCCAGCCGCCACGCTTGGCGTTTGATAAAGAAATTGGACCCAGATCGGAATTTCGCGAAGGCTGCACCGGAATGCGAGGCAGACACAATTGCCAAGAATATTAAGAACCGTAGCAAGCGGGTCCCTAATCAGGCTTTTGAGCGCGGTGTCCGCAAGGCGTACCGTACGATTTTGGACTCGCTACCTGCGGAGGAGTCGGACTGGACGGCCCCGTTCAGTCCCCGAGAAGTGGGTGCAGCCATTAGCGAAGTGAAGAACGGCAAAGCAGCTGGGATAGATGGTGTATATCCCGATATGGTGACGCATCTGGGCCCCAGGGCACGGGCCTGGCTAGCAGAGGCAATGTCTGACATCCTTGCAAACGGAAAGCTTCCACAAGTGTGGAAGCATGCGAAGATAGTTGCCATCCTGAAGCCAGGGAAGCCGGCGAAGGAGGCAGACAGTTACAGACCCATATCGCTGTTGAGCTGTCTTTACAAACTGTTGGAGCGTGTTCTATTAAACCGATGGGGGCCGGTCCTAGACGCTGCCCTGCCACCTGAGCAGGCAGGCTTCAGGGAAGGGAGGTGCACCACGGAGCAGGTCATTGCCCTTACAGAGCATATTGAGCACGGGTTCGAGAGAAAACAGCAAACAGGTGCTGTGTTTATAGACCTATCAGCGGCGTACGATACGGTCTGGTGCGATGGGTTAATGCTCAAACTTGCAAAAATCATAAGGTGCAAAAAGACCTTGAAGTTGTTCTCTTCGATCTTAGGGGAAAGGCAATTCCACGTCGCGCTGGGAGACGCCACGAGCAAAGTTAGGAAATTGAAGAATGGGGTCCCTCAGGGATCGGTACTTGCGCCAATGTTGTTTAACGTTTACATTAGCGATATGCCGAACACTTCCTCCCTGAGGCTGGGATACGCAGACGACTGGGCACTCGTTACTCAGAGTAAAGTGTGGACCCGTCTCGAGAGCGTACTCAGCGAGGACGTCACCAGACTCAAATCCTACTTTGACAAGTGGTACCTGAAGATGAACACTTCAAAAACCGTGGCCACTGCATTTCACTTATGCAGTGGTTGGCACACCCGTAAACTGAATGTCCTAGTCGGGGACCAGCCACTCCCATATGAGCCGCGTCCAAAATACCTAGGGGTGACGCTGGATCGCAGCCTTACCTATCGGGTTCATCTCGAAGGGGTTGCCCGGAAGATAGAGAAGCGGAATAGTCTTCTGAGGAAGCTGGCGGGATCGACTTGGGGCGCTAGCCAAGCGCTCCTGAGAACATCCGCCCTGGCACTATGCTATTCCACCGCGGAGTATTGCGCTCCAGTGTGGGGTAGAAGCAGAAACGTTGAGAAGGTGGATGTAAAACTTCGCAAGTCGATGCACATAGTGTCGGGAACGCTAGCAACAACCCCTAGAGAATGGGGCCCGGTGATGGCAGCGATCCAGCCCCCCGATGTCCGGAGGGAGACCATTACGGGAAACTGGCTGAGTAAGATCAAAGAGAGAGGGAATGGGGATACCCCTCTCATGCGCATAATGAACGGTGCCCCCGTTTCGAGCCGAAATAAGTCCCGGCAACCCTTGTACGCAGAATCCCTGACTACGGACAGAGCTGCACATACGAGATGGAAGTCGGTTTGGACGAATTCAATCCCTCGTGGGGGCGGGGACCTACACTCCTCTAAGCTTGGTGAGAAGTTGCCAGGCTTTGATACCAGTAAGAGGAGACACTGGGTAGCTGCGAATCGGCTTCGGTCGAGGAGCTGCCTAACGGCCGGTGCGTTACATCAGTGGGGTCTAACTTCCTGTCCTTTATGTCCACGCTGTGGGCAAGAACCCGAAACGGCAGAGCATCTAGTCGAAAGGTGTGTTGTGACGATGCTACCGGGCGGGTTCGCGACGGTGCACGAATGCGGACCGGACTTTGCTGATTGGGTCGATCGTCATAACATAATAGTGTGAACCATAAGAAGCTGCTGCCATCTGAAAGGTACTCCTATGGCTGCAGGGTAATTTGACGAACGAAATGAGTTCAATGGAAATTTGTTTACAAACAAAGCAGTTTGAGATTTTCATTTTGATATTGGAAATGTAATTGTTTGGTTCTTTTATTCCCAATGTTGATAACGGAGGGTTAATTTCATGACTTCGATCTGATTTAAGATGGGACATAAGTTTAGTAAAAAAATATATATATAAAACATTACGCAAACCCTGTGTAAAAGTTAGGTTGAAAATAAGATCTGAAATATTGATAGACATGAATTTCATGACGGTCTGCTCCCGCTAATGAATATAACGCATTAAAACAAAAACATTATAATGATCAGAGATTCGTCCCGATTCACATGATTTATATATATATATATATATATATATATATATATATATATATATATATATATATATATATATATATATATGATCATTAGTATCCCGTGCCGTAAACCTTCAGGCAAACATCTTAAAGATAATGGCTACAGAGTAATTTGATGAACGTAATTATTGCACTGGAATTTTTTTTACGAACAACGAACAAAACAATCTGCGATTTTAATTATAGTAATTATTTGATTCTATAATTCTAAATGTTGTTCATAATGATAATACCCAGAAAAATACGTGAATAAGATTCAATCAAAATGGTACGTGACTTTTGATTTAAAAAAACAAAACGTTAGATAACACTTGTGTTAATAAAACAAACTAATTGAAAGTATTGACCTGATATATTAACGCGTGACTTTGATAAAAACGATTTTGGTCCTGCTCCTGCTTGTCACGATGGCAATGAGTGTGATGATGATTATAATGATAGTGATGATGATAATGGCTATGATGATGATGATGATGATGATGATGATGATGATGATAGTGATGATGATGATGATTATAATGATAGTGATGATGATAATGGCTATGATGATGGTGATGATGATGATGATGATGATGATGATGATGATGATGACGGTGATGCTATTGTAATGGAAAAGAAAAAAGAGAGAAGACGAAGAAAATACTCAGAAAAAAGAAGCAGCACAACATTGGTTGTGAATGGACATAACATCACCATCAGCCGTGTGACGTCGTTGTTTCCTTGAATTAGTTTCTCCATTATTTTAGATTAAAGGTATAACGGCCCTATTGTTTACCGCTAACCTTATCATAACAAAGGGCTTATCACGTCGATATTTTGTAACTTCATTACTGGGTCTGTTCTAATCTAGAAAAATAGGGACACCCTGGGACCGGCTATGCTGGGAATTGGAAGATACCATCGGATGTGACTTAAGGGTTTCAGAGCCTTCAATCTGAAGCTTTCACCCGCGTGGAGGGAATCCCTTCTGTATATTCTACTCCTTTAAATTACTAGTTTCCCCAGATGGGTCATTATGTTATTGTCCTAGGTAGATAGATATATGGATAGAGAGAGACAGAGAAATAAAGAAAATGAGAGAGAGAGAGAAAGAGAGAGAGAGAGAGAGAGAGAGAGGGGGGGGGACTTGTTTTTGTTCTTGACAACGCCCCTATATTGAAGTCTTTGCCAGGAGTGGTGGTCAAATGAATGTTACCATCTTTGAGAGAAGATGTTTCTAAAAATATATATCATTTCTGCTTTGCCTGGCCGGCTCAATTATACATTAATGTCGTCTTGGTTATACAGAACTGCCAGACGCTGTGGCCTGTATAACAGGATCGAAAAAAGAACAGAATACCAAATACGGAATGTTTCAGGCTCAAAACCCGTCTTCAGCAAAAAAAAAAAAAAAAATTAATTAAAAAAAAAACCCCAAAAAAACTAACAAACCGAATGTATTTAAATGGGCTTAATTTAACACCGTCGTCATGGACAGTATTTTGCTTTGATTTGAGAGTATTTTCATTACAAGTATGAGTCCATAACAATTTGGGTTATAAGACCTGCAAATAAGTACACGTCGAGATAGATCATATAGAATGAGTTTGACGTTAAGATAAACAGAATTAGGTGATTTGTGGGTTTGATTTTTTTAAGTTAAGAAATATGATATCTCACTCTTCTCAGTGAGGCATTTATTTTAACTCAAAATGTATTAATTTAAGCTTAAAATTCACGCTCAACCCGTTTTGAGTTCAGAGTAAAGTAGGAAGAATTAGCTTAATTCGGGTTGAAAGCATCAAAATTGACATATATGTAGCTAAGACCTATATAAATGATACCAGCTATAGAACCACTCTGGCACGTTATCATAACGGTGCGTTTTTGCATTTTTATTTTTTCCTCTTGCATTACTTATCCAAGGGAAAAAACCACGATAATACAAAGTGCGTTCTATGAATTTAAATACATTGTTGACCATTTACGGTAGCTACAGATGGTTGTTTCGTGCTGTAACTTGTAGATTAAGAGGGGGAGAGGGAGTGAGAAAGATGGCGAGAGAGAGATGAAAAAATGTAGAGGGAGAGGGTGAAAGAGAGAGGGAGGGAGGGAGAGAGAGAGGGAGAGAGAGGGAGAGAGAGAGAGAGAGAGAGAGCTGTGAAAGAGATAAATGTAAAGAGGGAGAGAAATAGAGTTAGAAAGGGAAAGAGTGGGGGAGAGAGATAGGGATGATGTAGAGAGATAGGGAGAGAAATGGAGAGGAACAAAGAGTGGGGAGAGAGATAGAAAGAAAAAAAAAAAAAAAGAGAGAGAGAGAGAGAGAGAGAGAGAGAGAGAGAGAGAGAGAGAGAGAGAGATAATTTTACTCACTAACCTAGCACCTCCCGCATCCATACAAGTCGTACAAGGTAATCACTATCCTTTTGTGTCTGGGTAGAGATTTGACCGAACAATAAGTTTTAAGGCACCCAAATATTAACACACTCTGTTATGGAGACATATGTCTCTTTTTAATTTGTTCCTGAACAGGGCAAGTTTTCTGGCCAAATGTTAAATACCTTCTTTTTCAGAGTATGGCAAAAAACTGATTTAAAAAGGAGGAGAGGGAATATGAGAAGAAGTAGGAAAGGAAGAAGGGCAAAAGGAATAGATTAATATATAAAGTGTTGCTATTGGTTCTTGGTTGTATATTTTTACATTTTTGTACATTTGCATATATGTGTATACATTGTCGCCATAGATTCTCAACTTTGTGTTTATACATTTTTATGCATGCCACGTCTGTAAACGAATTTCCATTTTCTTGGATGCATAAAGTATATATATATATATATATATATATATATATATATATATATATATATATATATATATATATATATATATATATATATTGAATCGTGTTTGATACAAATATGGTACGAAAAGTGCTCGACATGTAGTAATGGAGCGAATTATTATTTAAAATATTTACCACAATGTTTGGGGCAGTCTACATCGATGTTTCAGGCTTAATTTGCCATCTTCAGGACTGAGTTGTTTTGTTGACTGTTGTTGTTTCTTGAAGTGGTTCCGGTTTGAAGTTAATTAAGAGGAATTTGCGCCGATGGGGACACTTTCCGTAGATCTCATTTTTCATGTTGAGTGTGGCTTCATGAGGTTGTTTGATTATGGTATATTTTTCTTCCAGGCATAAGCTACATTGTTTTGATGTTGGTGTGTATCCTGTTGCTTTAGATAAAATTTTCCATGAAATGTTGTGGTCTATTTTGTTGTCTTTTAATTTCCAAATATGTTCGCTGAGTTTTGTGGATGTTTTTTTGTTAGTGTTTCTAAATGTTGAGGTGTGGAGGTTGTATCTTGTTTTGAAATTATTTTCTGTTAGTCCTACATATTTTTCTTGCTTGTTTGTTTTAGTTTCTGTGACTGTGGCTTGGTAAATTAAACTTGATTCTAAGCATTGTTTGTTTAGCGGGCAATGTTCTTTATTTCTGCAGTTGCATTTTCTAGTGGGTGGGTTTTGCTCTTGTCGGTGGTTTATTAATATTTTTTTGTTGTGGCTTGAAATTATTTGTTCTATGTTGCGCATACACGAGTAACTTATTTTTATGGTATTCCTGTTGATAATTTTATGTAGCTTGTGGTTTTTTGGAAAGTGTGTATCAATTAGTTTCAGGAACTGCTGTCCTATGTTTGTGCTGACGTTTATGTCGAAAGGTGGGTTGAACCAAGTTATGTGTCGTTTTCTTGTTTTATGTTCTTCACTTGTGTGTTGGGGTTTACATGAGAGGGAGGCGTCTGTGTATACAAATGGTGTGTTTTATCCACTTTTTGTGAGTGCTTCTTTGTAGGGGGTGGCTGCGACGTTGAATATCTCTCTGTTTTCCGAAAGTTTGCTCACCAATATTCCAAAACAACAATTTAAAAATCACGATAGAAGCAAACAAAAAAACAGTTGACTTCCTCGACATCACATTCGACATAAAATCCAATTCATTCCAACCGTTCAGAAAACCAAACAACACCATTAGCTACATTAATAAAAACAGCAACCACCCCCGTCCCGTCATTGAAAACATACCAAAAAACATTGCACTGAGGGTGAGCAAACTTTCGGAAAAAAGAGAGATATTCAACGTCGCAGCCACCCCCTACAAAGAAGCACTCACAAAAAGTGGATACAACACACCATTTGTATACACAGACGCCTCCCTCTCATGTAAACCCCAACACACAAGTGAAGAACATAAAACAAGAAAACGACACATAACTTGGTTCAACCCACCTTTTGACATAAACGTCAGCACAAACATAGGACAGCAGTTCCTGAAACTAATTGATACACACTTTCCAAAAAACCACAAGCTACATAAAATTATCAACAGGAATACCATAAAAATAAGTTACTCGTGTATGCGCAACATAGAACAAATAATTTCAAGCCACAACAAAAAAATATTAATAAACCACCGACAAGAGCAAAACCCACCCACTAGAAAATGCAACTGCAGAAATAAAGAACATTGCCCGCTAAACAAACAATGCTTAGAATCAAGTTTAATTTACCAAGCCACAGTCACAGAAACTAAAACAAACAAGCAAGAAAAATATGTAGGACTAACAGAAAATAATTTCAAAACAAGATACAACCTCCACACCTCAACTTTTAGAAACACTAACAAAAAAACATCCACAAAACTCAGCGAACATATTTGGAAATTAAAAGACAACAAAATAGACCACAACATTTCATGGAAAATTTTATCTAAAGCAACAGGATACACACCAACATCAAAACAATGTAGCTTATGCCTGGAAGAAAAATATACCATAATCAAACAACCTCATGAAGCCACACTCAACATGAAAAATGAGATCTACGGAAAGTGTCCCCATCGGCGCAAATTCCTCTTAATTAACTTCAAACCGGAACCACTTCAAGAAACAACAACAGTCAACAAAACAACTCAGTCCTGAAGATGGCAAATTAAGCCTGAAACATCGATGTAGACTGCCCCAAACATTGTGGTAAATATTTTAAATAATAATTCGCTCCATTACTACATGTCGAGCACTTTTCGTACCATATTTGTATCAAACACGATTCAATACACAGCTCCGCACCGTTGAGCACTCTTAGACACAAAATGGATACTACGCCACAACTTAGACCTACTACTTTCCCATATTCTACAAAGAATATCCCTACCTGCAACAGAAAATCTTACATTAAATCACTAATAGCAAGAACAGAAACATTTGTCAAGAATCTACGATGGAGAACATTCTTTTTTCTGAACCCACATTTAGAAACCACCCACAAAAAAACGTACGGCTTCAACTCTACAAATTCACCCCCCCCCCCAATACCTGAATTAAAAAAATTAGAAGACGGACTTTTAGATCTCATTCAAAGTGTGCAGTTCAAAAACAAAAATAACAACTTCCAAAACCAACTGACTAACGATGTGAAGAAAATAAACAAAGAAAAACAACTTCTGATACCAGCCGACAAATCCAACAACTATTATAAAATGACACCTGAGGAATATGATAAAATGACACACAAACAAATCAACAAAGACTATAAGAAAGACAGAACACATAGAACCGAAGAGATCACAAAAGAAGATAAGAATATAGCGAACAGACTTGACCTTAGCGATCGAATCGATATAGCACCAAGAAGAGAAGCGTTCATCACATTAAAAGATCACAAGCCTGACTTCAAAAATAATCCAAAATGTAGACTAATAAATCCATACAAATCTGAAATTGGAAAAATCAGCAAAAAGATATTAGAAAAAATAAATAAAAACGTCAAAGAAGCAACTAAATTCAACCAGTGGAAAAACACCGATGAAGTCATTGAATGGTTCAAAAATATCCAAAACAAAGAAAACTGCACCTTCATCTCTTTCGACATTTGCGATTTTTACCCCTCCATCACTCCAGACTTACTAAACAAAGCATTGGAATTCGCAGCAAAATACACCAACATCACAGAAGAGGAAAAACACATCATCAAACACACCAAGCAAAGCACACTATACTACGACAACACACCGTGGACAAAGCGACACAATGATTTCGACGTAACAATGGGTTCGTTCGACGGTGCTGAAACATGCGAACTGGTCGGACTCTACATCCTGTCACAACTACAACATACACACACATACATCGGCCTCTATAGAGATGACGGACTCGCTATAACCAACAGACGACCAAGAGCGAACGAAAACATCAAAAAACAAATCTGTAAAATATTCCAAAACAACAATTTAAAAATCACGATAGAAGCAAACAAAAAAACAGTTGACTTCCTCGACATCACATTCGACATAAAATCCAATTCATTCCAACCGTTCAGAAAACCAAACAACACCATTAGCTACATTAATAAAAACAGCAACCACCCCCGTCCCGTCATTGAAAACATACCAAAAAACATTGCACTGAGGGTGAGCAAACTTTCGGAAAACAGAGAG
>NC_088360.1:31904599-31917099 GCF_034508935.2 Berghia stephanieae
CGAGCGCGAGGCTCGAACCCAGGACCTTCCGATCCGAAAGCGAGTGTCAGACCACTAGACCACATAGCCAATGGAATACGCGAAGAAATCAGGTTGGACGCTCTTATTGCTTTTGGCAACAATGAAAGAAGCCCTGTCTTATCATCCTAAACACAATGTATTATGACCCCTTTTCTATAGAGTTGTCTATTTTCTGGTAAATTGCAACACTAACTGTTTGCCCATGGCGGAGAGGGAAAAAGGAGAGTATAAGACTGGGGTAGGAATGCAAATTAATTCTGAGGTGGATTATTTACTTCTCAAAGTCATCAGTATCTTCTGATGGAAAACCAGCCTTAATTATCGACCTCTGACGGAGGTCAAAAGAAGGAAAGCTTTTTTACTGAATTCTCTCTCTCTCTCTCTCTCTCTCTCTCTCTCTCTCTCTCTCTCTCTCTCTCTCTCTCTCTCTCTCTCTCTCTCTCTCTCCCTCTTGGTCCTCTATACAAAATGCATATTAAAAAAACAAACTTCAGCAGATATAAAGCGCAATACCTACTAAAGGGTCTCAAAGCGAGTTGCAATGGGTCTGAAGCCAACAGACAGACTACATATGTAAAACAAGGAGCCAGTAGGCAATCAGAGACAACGATGTTAACGGTCAGATACCTATTTTACACTTGAATACGGTGAGAGAAGTTTAATAAAGGGCGTTTTCCAAGGACTCAACTTAGCACCCCACAAAAAAAATGCCCAAGCGCGTAACGAGTCAAGTCGTATTCCCAACTCAACAGCAATATCATGATATATAACCCTACAATCGTTATGAGTCAAAGTTGTACCTAGTCCATATGAATCACATAAGGACGAACACAAATTCCAGTTTAGAACTTATAATTTTGTCACAAAAAAAGCCTTTCAAAACTTTTAAACAGAGTGACTTTTTATAAATCTAATCTAATCTCCAATTTTACTCTAGTAACTTGTGGTCGATCACTTCTATACGGCACTATGTCGGGATTATTATTGTACTAAAGATAGAATTGATGACCATAAATCAGATTTGTTTTTTTTTTTGTTTGTTTTTAAGGGTTTTACGGCTCTTGCAACACATTAAGGTGATATGAGTAAAAGGGGATACTCGACAGAATGTTCGGAATAAGCTCGACTCCATCCGTGTCAAAAATCAGTCCAATGCAATGAGTCGAGCTCTCAACCAATTCAGTTATTGGCGCTTAACTTCAGTGAGGAAAGTTTAAAATGGCATGAATTTAACCCATTTCATTGGAAACTGTCTTTTCCTGCCCAATTTTTGGTTGCCTCCCTTCATTGCCACAAGTTACAATATTAGTAAGTGGTTGGAAAATTATTTAGTCGCCTCTGTCACTGCTTTAGGGCATGAGGGAAGCACCCGTGGTCTGGTGTATTAAGGATGCTTAGAATCAATCCCTGTGGTTAATTCCCAAACCAATTGCTGTGTTAACTACTTGCCAGTGGCCAGTGTTTGCTGTAAGAAGAACTAAAAAAGGGGAATATGGGGATGCTAAGGTGTTCTTCTGTTGGTGACACACAGCTGAAAAATCGAGAGGAACTACGCTATCACCGCACACAGTCACACAACAACTTACAACTATTCCTGCTCACGTACTTGTAAGTTGTATAATAAATTGAAAACTGAAGTTTTTTTAACTAGTTAACTGCCGTACTCTGGGAAAAATTTGATCAGAAAACACGTCCTTCAAATATAGATCCGATTTAAATGGCCTTCATCATGGCAACAGTTCTCAAACCTGGGACTTTGCGAAGTCCCAGGTTAGAGAGTTTTTGCCAATACGAGGATAATTTAAAACAATCGATATTTGAAGGCCGAATTTTCTGCCCAATTTTCAAATACGATTTTTTCCAGAGTACGGCAGTTAAGTAGTTAATGGTTCCCATAATTCACAATCAACATCTGAATGTTAGAAAATAGTATCATCTTGCAATGTTCGTCTTTTAGGAAGAAATGTGGCCAGCTGTCTCCAAACGGTATCATGGGGGTGGAAGGGGAGGGAGGGAGGGAGGGAAGGGGGGGGGGGGGCGTAAATGTGAGAGGAACGAATCCCTTAAGATGAATTTTGTATCTTTTTAAAAATCTATGCTTCCTCATCTCTACCATTAAAATTTCGGACTAATGTTCTTCATCCATTTCAATCTAACGACTATGTGGTCTTGTGGTATGATACTCGCTTTCGGATCGGAAGGTCCTGGGTTCGAGCAACGCTCAGCGCATAGTTGAGTCCTTGGAAAAGGCTCTTATCATACATTCTCTTCACCGTACTCGGGTGTGAAATGAGTACCTGGCCGTTAACCGTGTTGTCTCTGTCGGCAAGTAATTATATTATCGCCTAACAGGTGTCATGTCTCGTGCTTTATGTTACGTGTTGCTATTGGTCAGGGACCCGTTGTAAAGCGCTTTGAGCACGTTTAGTGGACATTGCGCTATATAAAAGCTCCTTTTTAAAAAAACATGATACCAAATTCAAATATTCGCGGAAGGAAACGAATGTTTGATTTTAAATAAAATCAAACAAAGCTTAAGCTCTTTACTGAATTTATTTTTAATTCTCTCATTCCATATTTTCGCGATGTGTAGGAACTAATATTGGTCTGTTTGGATGATTTTCAAACCATTTGCCACAGAAATGTACTGCCAGTTGCTGACATGAATTGATCGAAAGAATGGAGAAAGGGGCTAAAGGGGAAACGAGACCTAATAAAGCTATTGACATTTCATTTATCTGTTGATATCAGCCAGGACGAGACAAAATCCTGGAGAATTACTACCTGCAGGGTGTCTGGCAAAACAAAGCCTTGGGTTCTTAAACTCTTTAACTATTGTCATTTTTTACAATTTAACTCTTTAAGCGTAAATGCAATATCATTTTGCATTCTAAATTATTATGTCAAATAGACGGATTAAAATCGTTAAAACCCCAGGCCGTATCAATAATATTAGGTGTTTAAAAAATATTGTTTCATTTTTTATCGTCAAATTTTCTACTACTACTATCTATTGCTAATTTTACTACTTACTCCTCTCCCTCATCTTCCCCATTCCTCCGTTCCCCCTCATCTTCCCTTTTCTCCTATCCCCTCCTCTTCCTCGTCCCATCCTCGTCTTAATCGTATTCCTTCTCATCCTCCACCTCTTCTTCTTCTTCTTCTTCTTCTTCTTCCAGCCATTTTTCTGTTTCTGGACCTATAAACTTTCCTTAAAGTATTCTTTGTTTTGCAAAGACAATATAATATGGTTATTGTAACATTAGCATTATTATCATTATTATATTGTTTATTACGCGTTATTTGTTGCTATCAACGTTTCTTTAATTGTTAAGAGTTAAACTCGACAGCCATATTTATTTCGTTTTCAACTCATCATCGCCCAATTCTTGAATCTCCAAGATCTTATAAATTATGTTTAATACTAGCTAATCATCTTTTGTTTGTGAAAACGCCATGACAACCTTTCAAAACAAATTCGGATGCCGAAATAGGGAATAATTTTAATGAATCGACATTCCTACGGGCCGTTAATCCCAAGAAACTCAAAACAACGGAAGTTTTCTATCGGTATACGAATGCCTTTTCGTTTCTCTTTTCTTATTATGAAACCGAACGAGCAGATTGAACTTTACCGTCGATGCTGCATATCTAAAACAAAATAGTTATAGTGTTATTTGAACAAATAACCCATATATAAGCGCTTTTTTTGTTTTATTTATTTACTTTTATAAAGAAAAATGTAAGTATTATTTCAACAACAAAAAATATACAGAGCTAGTTACTTGTTCCTAGGAAGTTCAAATTCTATGAACTTATCTAGACATAAATGGATAAAAAAGTGAACATTCTTACAAAAGGATAGGAAACCATTTTTACTATCTAATTAGCTTTACAAAACCTAGGGATAACATTCCGACTCCATGGTAAGTACTATAACTCTAGAGAATTACTTTTACATAATACCCATGCCATACGTTTAGACGATTTGAAAATTCCATATAATGACCCATCGTCTTAAAACAGTTTTATGTCGGGACAAAGTTGTTGTTGGGAATTGAATATATGGCCACTCACTCACTATCCAGCAGATCGTCCTCATTGACGTTGGCTGCCCGCACTCTGTGATGACAAAAGTCTGCCCATTCTCTTCGCCTGTTGACGGTATCATATAATTCTTCCATTCATCTCTGTCCATTCTAGGATGTTTTGGCCACATATATGAAAATTGGGAATTAATGTTTCTTAGTTACGGTGGAGAATTAATACAATTTAGTCATAGGAAATTCCCAATCCCGTATTTCTTGTCATTTTAGTTCCAAATTCACTATTCAGTGTCCACATCATCCCGACATAATACCGATTTGATACCGAGGGTCACATATATTAATTCTACATGAATTAATGTCTCCATGTTTTGGCGTGTGTCTCAGTGGGTAGCATACACTGAGGCAGAGTTTGCCAGATTATTCTTGCTCATAGAAAAAGACGAGTTGGCAAAAGCGGGATTCAAACCCGAGTTCGTGATGGTGTAATCCTCTCGGACAACCTATTCCCTATTCTATTTGGTATTTCATTAATTTACCAATTCGCTTTATCTATCTATCTATCTATCTATCTATCTATCTATCTATCTATCTATCTATCTATCAATCTATCTATCTATCTATCAATCTATCAATCTATCTATCTTGACCTTTCATCCCATCTCTAAAGTCTCTTTAACTCATTATCCTCCAATCTATACTATCTATCCCCCCCCCCTCTCTCTCTCTCTCTCTCTCTCTCTCTCTCTCTCTCTCTCTCTCTCTCTCTCTCTCTCTCCCTCTCTCTCTCTCTCTCTCTCTGTGTGTTTCTGTCTGCGCGCGCGTGTGTGTGTGTGTGTGCGCGCGCGCGTGCTTCTGTGTAGCCCCGTTTCGCTCTTTCTCTATATCTGCCCTTGCCAAACTATCTCGCGCATACCCTATTCAAACACACTACCTCTTCTCCATTCCCCCTCTCTATATCAATGTCTCCAATTGATAATATATAATAACATAATAATTGATATATATAATAACAAACAACAGAGAACTCAATCTAAAGTTCACAAAATATGAAACTTTTGTCAAACCTAAAATATATGTGACCCATCGTCTCAAAATAGTATTATGTCGGGATGAACCAGATGCTAAAAAGGCAAATTAAAGTTAAGCTTATCAAAAAAAATGAAATCTTAGTTTTAGCACTTTAGAATACTATCGTCGTTCTCTTCAATAAATTATATAACTTCAACCCATTTATAGTTACACATTCTATTTTCAGGACCTTAATCATTCCGACATAAAACCGTTTTTTGGTGATATGTCACATGTGCGTTGATGAGGAGAATGAATAAAGACTTTTCGTATTTCGATTATTTAAAATTTGAATTCACTTTACGTCATCTGCTTTATCTAGACATAATACTGCATGTCTCTGGGAAAAAAAGAAGAAAAAACAACCCCCCCCCCCCAAAAAAAAAAAAAAACCAAAAAAAAACCCCCAAAAAAAAACAAAAAAACAAAAACAAAAACAAAATTATATTTTTTAAAACAGAACAACAAAAAACAAGTCATGTATTTAAAATTTTGGCCAGAAAACTCAGCTTTAAAATATCGATTGATTAATAGCATGCTCCTCTTTTTGACAAAAACTCTCAAATTTGGGAGTTTGCAAAGTCCCTGGTTTGAAAAGTTTTGCCAAGACGAGGGTTATTTTAATATCGATATTTGAATTTGGCCAAAATTTTAAATACGAGCTGCTTGTTTATTTTAGAATACGACAGAATAGTGAATGAGTCGAGAAATGAGTCACATAAAAACCTAGGTTATAAGATAGATATTTCATCGACCTCCCCCCCCCCCCCCCCCCCCCCACCCCCTCACTCGTCCATTTTCAATCAAATCCTTTCAGGATATATCAATGCATTTGGCAGTTGAAGGCAACGGTTTACTGTCTAAAGACGGGGGCCTGTATCCTGTTTCCCCAGTTCGTTTCGAATCAAATTACCATCTTGAGCTCAATTCCGTTAGGCCAATATAAATCATAGCAAATCGTAATTTAAATGGCAGTAAATTGGGCTAACGGGATAGCATTGGGATTCTCTCAAAAGCCTCGGAGAGTTTCCCTAGACCAGCCAAGTGTTAACTCATTCCAGACTTTTCTAAAAGTCATGCGAAACTGTGGAGGTTGCCGGATGGATGATAATGAGTAAACAGATCTGATATTTGTTTTTATAGCACCGGTTTTGCATCAGATTGTGTCATTTGATTCAGTCAGGTGTGGCGAAGTATCTGTAAACATATAGTAACGGATGTTGCATGATTGTCAACAGTCAAAATTAAAGCTTAGCGTTACCTCAATATTTCTGGCCTCACAGTACACGAAAAAGTTAAATGAATAGCTGGTCTTCTCTCTCTCTCTCTCTCTCTCTCTCTCTCTCTCTCTCTCTCTCTCTCTCTCTCTCCTCTATCTCTACTCTCTCTTGATATATATATATATATATATATATATATATATACATACAGAGAGAGTGAATGAGTGTTTGTGTGTGTGTGTGTGTGTGTGTGTGTGTGTGTGTGAGAGAGAGATGAACGTCTTACACATGTTTTGTGTATGACCTGTTATTGTAGCTTTGGTGTTTGTATTGAAAAGGCGCCTAGAACTGTTTGTATATGGAAATATTATTATTATTATTATTGTACAATTAATTGTTTTTGAAAGATTTTGAAAATTATTTTTAAACGTTTTCCTAATAGAAATATGATATTTTACAAATAACGGTGTACAGACTCTCAGTTACGCCCACCATAGTTGTATCCTTTAACATCAAATAAAACCCATACGTCCTAATAACCCTCTGGCAAGGGTGAGTCCTCTGATCTTTACATTATTATACATTAGTAATTACAAATTGACAGTGTTTTCCAAGGTGTAGAATTCCGAAAGAAAATGTTATGTGAATTTCAAGAATGAAAATATATAGAAATATAAAACAAGAATTGAAGACATAAAAAATTGTAAGCAAGCAAATAGTACTTCACTAGAAAATGAAGATTAAAAGAGTTGTTAAAATCTCAAGATAAAGTTTTAGTTCAAAGGCTTTTATAAAACGTGATTTTTGATGGCGTTTTTGTTATTAGTCATCCCCGAGACGGCGAGAATATACGCGACAGGTCTTTAAAGATACAACTGTGTAAAGAAAATTATATTCGAACCCAAAACATTTCGATTATAAGCAATTACTTCAGCCACTACACCATTGCTCTCTTTTCCCAAACTTTTCATTATTCGTGTTTACAGATTATACATTCTCATGAAATATTTACAGTCTTGTTTTTAAGGATCAAATTTTAAGATATATTCCTTAAAATTAATTTTAAAAATAATGTTATTTCAAATTTATGACGTGATTGAAATACAATAGTATTCATTAAAAAAAAGAGAAAAGGTCTCTATCGTATCGTTTAATCAGGCATATCATATTTTCACGCACTCATCCAATGGATCGAATTCCGAATTTCTTTTTTAACAGGAAAGCTTTAGTGAGGTGTTGAAATTGAAAGGAAAAAGCATTGATTTTGGGGGTTCGAAGGAAGAGATTAATGTCGAGGACAGAACAATAACCTAATGGTGTCTTGTTAATGGCCATGAAACTTGTGGCAACCAAGAAAAAAGGAACAGGACGCGCCATTCGATTTGGGGAAGAGGGGGCCATTATCTTGAGTAATAAGAGGAAATTGCTGGTAAAATAGGCTTCGAGCATTACACCATCACCTCTGAAGTTTTTGATAAATTTATTTACGCTTTTATCTTTTTTTTTTTTAGTTGTGGCATCATTTAAAAATCTAGGTTGTCCTTATGTTCCTGGATATAACTTTATATAGAAATTACATCACAACAAAGTGTGGCTAATAATTAGCAATGTGCTCATGCTGTAAAATAGACTTGCTTAATTCTTATCTTGAATTTTACTTGTCACTTTTGTCAGTTTAAGGTTTAACGTATCATTTGACCAAGATTATGAGAATAAGTCTAATGTTTTAGAGTTTTGACTGTTTTAAATTCGGAAATTGTTCTTTCTTGGCTTTCATCAATAGAAACGCCTTGTTGATCATAACATAATCAAATCTTTAACACCAAATTTCAATTTTTTAAAAATATTTTGCTGTGTTCATAGCACCAAAATTATTTACTTGGTAAGCATGTGGAACCAAATGTCACCCACCTCTTCGATATGGTTTCATTTCGAGATGAAACAGTCGCTGACAAATAATTATTATTATAATATTATGTATATGATTGTTACAAATTCTGTGTGAAATTGATGTAGGTTTAGCTTATTGAGGGAATGAATATAAAATCTTAAACTGCAAAACTCAAATTTCGTAATTTCTGTTTAATTTAGACTTAGAAATACTTGTTGACATCAGCGTCACCATAGACAGTGATCGGTCACAAATTTATTTTAAATCCTCCCTTTGAGTCAAATCGGCGGAAATGGATGTAGAAGTCTTTCGGTAATTGTAGCAATATTATATGTACGTAGCGGTAGTTGAAATGATAACAGTAAAATATTGAAAATAGCATCAGTATAATTTGAAACGCCGGACCCGTTTAAATATCTGTAAATATTTCATCCACATTTTGTGATGTAATCGACTCTTTTATATGCATTTGATTAATTTTGAGCTTTCTATGTATCTAATCTATTTATTGGGTGTTTGATATGCAATGCCTCCAGTCTGCATTTTCCCGATTATTTTAACATCATATCAAGTTGTATAACATGAGACGTGGAATCATTCATAATATTACCAAATGACGCTCTTTTTATGTCGTTATCTTACTTGGTGGAGTGGTTTGCAGGTCGCAGGTTTGAATCCCGGCAGGAAAACTGATATTTTTTTCTTTTTCACCAAATAGTCCTTAATGTGTCTAAGACTGAATTGACGCCTTGTAAGTCACATAAAAATGAGTTAATATAAGCATTTAACTTAAACTTTTTAAGACAGGTAATTTCAATTGGGCCTCGGTCAAGAAATTATGGAAGAATGGAGTAAAAAATAAAATGAAACAAATTGTGTCTATGTTAAAAGCTATTGGATGTCATGGTCCACAGGAACACGGTTTCCTAAATTAAACTGTAACAGGAGAGGCTCTTGAATGCACCGCTCAGCTAGACAATCCAGAAATCAGAAGTAAATACAAGTAAATGCAATACAAATATAA
The DNA here is from genome assembly GCF_034508935.2 of Berghia stephanieae. Lineage (NCBI taxonomy): Eukaryota > Metazoa > Mollusca > Gastropoda > Nudibranchia > Aeolidiidae > Berghia > Berghia stephanieae. Next base: position 31,913,873 of record NC_088360.1, read on the forward strand.
GCGCTCTCAATTTCCATTAAAAAACATCAAAAGGACTTCGGAATTGTTAAAATCATGTTGACAGTCTTTTGGGATTTTCGAAGGCATTTTACATGCTGAATAGTTCGAGAATGGAGCACTCTTAGAGAGAAGAAGAAAATTTCCGAGTGAGTATTTAATATTTTAAAAACTCTCACTCATAATTCAGACGTATATAAACGTGATAATGCAAGAATTACCGCAAGAGGGGAACATATTTATTTTGTGAGTTGGTATTCATGGGAACATTGTCTCTTGTGCGGCTTTGTGGTCGACGGTCGAAGGTATGACGCCCACCTTCGGATCTGTAGGTCTCTGGTTCGAGACCTGCTTTGCGTAGTTAAGTCCTTCGAAAACGTTGTTTAATTACATTGTCTCATCGCACTTAGGATAAAAGGAGTAACTGACCGGTAACAGCGCTGTCTCAAACAAACTGTGAAAAAGCCTTACAATCTGTCGTCCTGCATTCTAAGTGTTGTTATTCGTTTGAGGCCCCTTGTAATGCGGTTTTAGCACATTTATTTAATGCTTACTGTGCTAAATAACACTTGAAGGCTTTTAGTGATTTGCTTTTAACTGTTGACAAAACTAAAAGAATACATCTGAGGAGTCTAGATAATCGCACAAAAATATAAAATATAAATCTTAAAAACCGTTTTGTATCAATAGTTGTGATGGCAGTATTATATACGACGAACTTGAAGAAATGCTCAATGAGTTCATGTTTATTTTATCGACATTGCTTGTGGCTAATGTTAATGAGCGACACAATGGAATATGGGAAAGAGTAATCGATAAGAGGATAAGAATAGAAGTAGACATAAGTGAAGAACAGTTTGGATTTGTTGCTGGTCAAAGTAAAACAAATGCTATAATTGCTCTAAAAGTGATCGCAGAGAAGTATAGAGAAAAGCAAAAGGAATTACATTGTGTGTTCATTGTCCCGGAGAAAGCATATGATAGGGTACCAAGAGAAGAAATGTGGTACTGTCTAAGAGCAAAATGAGTAACAGAGAAATATATCAGAGGATCCAGTCAGTCTGGAATAATTGGAAGAAAATAACTGGAGTTATTTGACTATAAGATGAGAGTCTTGAGTTCAAATAAATGTCTAAGCATTCTGGCTACAGAAATATATGATGGATAACACAACACTGCAATTCTATGCAGCCTTGAAACAGATATTTTGTCATCAAGACCGTACTGGATGGAAGTAGGCCTTTAATCACTGGTGTAAGATGATCGCCACTAGACATGTCTTGACTTGTCTGTTGGCCCTTAGCAATGTCGTCAAAAACATGCACGAGTATGGAGAAGTACCAGATGAAAACAGAATAAAAAGTCACGGGGTCAGTGCCAAACTCAGGATCCAATTGGATTCAATAGTCTGATGTCACGTCGCCCAGCAACGGCGGCCATCGTGGTTCTATACAAAGAAAATCGGTACTTTTTATTCTTCATGCTGGCTAGAACTTATCACATGTCTTGTAAAAGTCAAAACATGATCTGATTTATAATGGTTTTTTTTTCTCTGGATGCGCTTTTATGCTCGTAGGAGAAATATTTCATAAGGGCGTCCGCCATTGTTCTGATAGTTTAGAGACAGTTACTAAGTTACCATGCGTCATTTTGAGGGAAGTGACGTCATAACTGTTGAAGCGTATTGCCACGACACCCTGGCCGCGTGTGGCTGGATAGCTCAGTCGGTTGTGCGACCGCTCGCTGTATGTCTTCTTTCTCTCGGCTAGTCGGAGAATGTCGTCTGAATTGGATCCTGAGTTTGGCACTGACCCCGTGACTTTATGTCTCTCTGTTTTCATCTGACACTTATCCATACCCTATTTTTCTCATCATCTTGATGCAAGCGCCCGCTCCACACTCTTCTGCATATAAATGCATATACCTTATTGATGTCAAAGAGTGTATTAATTTTTAGAAATGCTTTTAGACCGAAGGGCCACATCTCAGGTGGTCGCTGGTTCGGATAAGTAAGTTAGAAATGCTTTTATAAATCGGCTGGCCAGAATATCCAACTCTTCACAGATTTTAAAAAATTCTACTCGAACTAGATACCGCATCTCATTGACTATTTTTACTAACAAGATCAGTACAGAAATTCGACTTCATTAAACCCGAGTGTCATCGCTGTTAATACTCTCTGCATTATAACGGTTATCTTGTCCTTTTATATAAACGGATTGGAATTCGTTTTCGGCTTTAACCATTTAATTGCCGTACTCTGGAATGACTAGTATTAAACATGGCCAGAGAAATCGCCCATCAAAGATTTATCGATTCAAATAACCCTCATCTTGGCAAAAACTCTCAAATCTAGAACCTCGCGATGAGGGTCATTTAAATATATCAATATTAGGACGAATTTTCTGGCCAAATTTTATAATCGTGTCTCTCCAGAGTATTCAAGATAGCTCATTAACGATTTAAAAATACTTTTAAAATCCAGGAGGTAGTGACAGAGCAGACACAAATGCCACCAGGGTTTATTTCTAGACAGATACATTAACAATTATTACCAACCTGTCACAAATGTCTTCCGCCTAAAGTTGACGTACCTATCTCTGGTGCAGTCTGACAAATCACCTTTTTTCATTTTCACTAGAAAACGTTGAAATCAAAATTCGATTCATTAGAAAGACCTCAACATGTCGAAATATCTCAAACCTGAGACTTCAAATTAACTTGTAGGTTTGAGACTTTTTGACAACAAAAACACCCATTTTAATTGATTGATTTTTCACGTCAAAGTTTTATGGCAAAATAAAGAAAATGCGTTTTTAGGATACGTCGGATGTACTTGCCCACACGTCTCTGAGGGCTGTATGAATAAATGATGATCATTTGCTATAGTTTTATGTATATTTACTCAATAAGTCTCAATGGTATAGTGTCGCTAAAAAGAGATACAAAATTTGACCCGTGACTCAAAATCTGGGAAATTTGAAATTTATTTATACTTTTGATGACAAGATGGTTATAAATTAGAAGATATATATATAAATGACAATAAACGAATGAATCCCTCTCCGGACTTCAAGACACACAAAATCCGCGACGTTTGCCATCAGTAAAGTGATGCTAAAGCTCTGTTCTCAACACAAACATTTAATCTTAATAACATGGAGACGATTGAGACATTGAGTAAGCTCCGATATTGGGGTTGAATTTATGTTGATAATAACAGAAAGTGA
>NC_088360.1:31922099-32037099 GCF_034508935.2 Berghia stephanieae
AAGAAGAAGAAGAAAAAGAACAAGAAGAAGAAGAAGAGTAACGTGATGTTCGTTTTCATTCATTCATATTTTACACGAGTTTTTATTCTGTTACTAGAGTGCGATGGAAAGGTATGAATGTATTGACATTCTTTCTTATTAAAATTCCAGACACAATAACGTCTGGCAATGATAGATATCCCATCTAATCTCTTTCCAATAAACAAATCATTTAGATAAACTTGGTGTTTTGTCGCTGTGGTACTTGAATGAGGGGTAAGGGAAGGCGGACAAAAAAACGATAGCAGAGGATGAAATAAACAATAACAAACTTAAACAAACAAACATTAAGCTTAAAGAAACTATCATTTCCCGTTGGATAATATAAACCTTCCTCCACTTCTTTTAGCGAGAAGAAAAAACCCAACCCCAACATCAGCCAAAACTATTTTGAAAACAAGGAAATAAAAAGTGAAATCCAAATATAACAAAGACCACAACTTAAAGTAAGAAATTAACCAGCCAAGTGGAAGTTACCATTCCCCATTACGGATTCCATACCAAACTATAAACCCTGAGGTGGGTTTCGACTTAAATGCCCCCCCCCCCCCTCCTCTCTCTCTCCCCCTTTTCTCTCTCTCTCTCTCTCTCTCTCTCTCTCTCTCTCTCTCTCTCTCTCTATCTATCTATCTATCTATCTATCTATCTATCTCTCTCTTGCATGTTTTCTCGGTTCCTCATTTATAGAACACAGTTCGTTTCTTCTAATAGAGATGTAATTAGATATCTGTGAACTCGTATTGACGCAAAATAGTCCACATTCGGGCTTGTTTCCACTTTATTTGACGAGTAATAATATTATGCTATAATTATGAATTGAGCGAAACATTTCAAATTATGTGGAGCAGTTTATTTTAAACGACGTTTGTTACGAGAATGCATGCAATTAAGAAATAATTAAGCTATTACTAAACCTTTCAAAGATGAAGTTCAATCTTACTTGGAACTAGAAGAAGACTTTACAGTTTTTATCAAAAGACAAATAACGGCAGTGCAATTATAGTTTAATCGAACTCTTATGGTCGAAACGGTTTATTCCGCCTTAAAGTAATATAAAGGGAAACTGTTATTTGAAAAAAAAAATCTGTGTCACTGGCAAAGGGTTAATTGCACTAGACACGCACCTTCCAGCACCCCGTGACACGCCTACCTCATTAATCATAAAAAAAGTAAATAGCAATCAGCAACACTGAGTTGGAAAAAAGAAGAAATAGGAGGGGGGGGGGGGGAGGACAAAACCTAGTAGCAATGTTGCCATTTAAAGGCGAAATTCAATCGTATTTTGACCCAACACCAGGTCTCCCCTTTTTAATCAAAAGACAAGTAACGGCAAAGCGTTAATAAATAATTGGGAGACCTCAATAGAATATGAATAATGCATTAACAAGAACGGTGATTGCAATCATACTATTAATGAATGTAATTTTAGGGAATGTTTCTTTCTTTTTTTTTTTTTGCATTTGAAATGCGCAGTGGTATCTCCATGTACTATGATTCCATTCCAATTACAATCTGCATATTTATAATATTTTGCATGTCTGATATCCACTAAATGCACATTGTTTTAGCGATGAAACTTTATATAAAATAGTTCTCTCTAAAACAACAATGCTTCTAAATTCTGTTTACCACTGTATACATGAGTAAACAAGTTATTCCTGTGTTCTCATACAAAAACCTGGCATTAACACGACTCTCTAACATTGACAATCTCATTCCCAAATTCCCTATAAGGTTAATCCTGTAGTCATTTTAATAAACATCGGATCCTAGCTGTCGTTATTGGGCAAACTCAGTCTTGACAGATGATCATCTTCTTTGTATTTACCCAAAACATAAACCTCCACTAGCTTTGCGTCATAAGTTCCGTCTTTCTTCTTCTTCTTCTTCTTCTTCTTCTTCTTCTCCTTCTCCTTCTTCTCCTCCTTCTCCTTCTCCTTCTTCTCCTTCTTCTCCTTCTCCTCCTCCTCCTTCTCCTTCTCCTACTTCTTCTCCTCCTCCTTCTTCTTCTCCTCCTCCTTCTTCTTCTTCTTCTTCTTCTTCTTCTTCTTCTTCTTCTTCTTCTTCTTCTTCTTCTTCTTCTTCTTCTTCTTCTTCTTCTTCTTCTTCTTCTTCTTCTTCTTCTTCTTCCTCATTCTCCTGTTCCTTCTCTTATCATGATTATTAATCTTCCTCTTCCTCGCCAATCAAACATAAAAACCTATTTTTACTGTAAAAAATATAGTCCTTCAAAGCCATTTGGCCAATGAAGCTGGAGGTTATCCCGGTGTCTATAACGAACAACGGACAATAGCAACTGCGTGCTGCCCTTTCGACAAGACGCTAGTCTATCGCAAAATACTTTCCGCCAGTTTTAACAGACCCATCTACCCAATCACTGCTGGGTGAACTGGATTGTCAGAAGAAAAAAAATATTGACCACGGGTTCGATCTAAGTCTCTTTGTGTTTGAAGCGAGAAATTTTTTAGTTTTTTTAAAATGTAAATTCAATTTTTGTAATCTAAAAACCCCGAAATGATTTCATTTTAGGTTGTTGAACACATTCTATTTTCGTCCAGAAGGCAAAAATGTGGTCGGCCTGTGTTTGGAATATCAATAAAAACGCCTAACACAACACGCTTATCAACAAAATCAAATAAATGGAAGACCACTGTTTACATCATGGAAAAAATGTCGAAAGAATTCAGAACTATCAAACTAAGTTGAGGCAAATAGGAAGAGATCTCACAAAGAGAAAACCAGACACAGCTGCGACATCTGACGACCCAACGAGCGAAAGGCATTAAGCTAGAAGATCGAAACAAAATATGGTAAAAGAGCCATTAGCTTGACTTTGCCTAGTTATGTTTGAAATAATTAAATTGCGTCCTACCAGGAACAATCAACTTTATAGCTACTCTAGGATATCGTATCACACACCACAAATGGCTGTAATAAGGCTTTACATTCCACAAAACTCGACTTGCGGTCATCACTGAACGGGATAAATAGCACACCGACTATTGTCACACCTTATATATAAACCAGAGGATAAATGAAAATGACCACATCGTGAAGGTTATTATCAACAACTCCAACTAGGCTGTTCTCAATATAATAATAATAATAATAATAATAATAATAATAATAATAATAATAATTATTATTATTATTATTATAATAATAATAATAATAATAATAATAATAATAATAATAATAATAATAATAATAATAATAATAATAATAATAATAATAATAATAATGATAATAATAATAATGATAATAATAATAATAATAATAATAATAATAACAACAACAATAATAATAATAACAATAATAATAATAATAATAATAATAATAATAATAATAAATAATAATAATAATAATATAATAATAATAATAATAATAATCATTATAATAATAATAATAATAATAATGATGTTGATGATGATGATGATGATGATGATGATGATTGATGATGATGATGATGGTGGTGGTGATGACAATAATAATTAATAATAATAATAATAATAATAATAATAATAATAATAATAATAATAATAATAATAAAAAAGAAGAAGAAGAAGAAGAAGAAGAAGAAGAAGAAGAAGAAGAAGAGAAGAGAAGAGAAGAAGAAGAAGAAGAAGAAGAAGAAGAGAAGAGAAGAAGAAGAAGAAGAAGAAGAAGAAGAAGAAGAGAAGAAGAAGAAGAAGAAGAAGAAGAAGAAGAAGAAGAAGAAGAAGAAGAAGAAGAAGAAGAAGAAGAAGAAGAAGAAGAAGAAGAAGAAGAAGAAGAAGAAGAAGAAGAAGAAGAAGAAGAAGAAGAAGAAGAAGAAGAAGAAGAAGAAGAAGAAGAAGAAGAAGAAGAAAGAAGAAGAAGAAGAAGAAGAAGAAGAAGAAGAAGAAGAAGAAGAAGAAGAAGAAGAAGAAGAAGAAGAAGAAGAAGAAGAAGAAGAAGAAGAAAGAAGAAGAAGAAGAAGAAGAAGAAGAAGAAGAAGAAGAAGAAGAAGAAGAAGAAGAAGAAGAAGAAGAAGAAGAAGAAGAAGAAGAAGAAGAAGAAGAAGAAAGAAGAAGAAAAAGAAGAAGAAGAAGAAGAAGAAGAAGAAGAAGAAGAAGAAGAAGAAGAAAGAAGAAGAAGAAGAAGAAGAAGAAGAAGAAAGAAGAAGAAGAAGAAGAAGAAGAAGAAGAAGAAGAAGAAGAGAAGAAGAAGAAGAAGAAGAAGAAGAAGAAGAAGAAGAAGAAGAAGAAGAAGAAGAAGAATAATGATGATGATGATGATGATGATGATGATGATGATGATGATGATGATGATGATGATGATGATGATGATGGTGATGACAATAATAATAATAATAATAATAATAATAATAATAATAATAATAATAATAATAATAATAATAATAATAATAATTTCTATAGCGCCCCTTTCATCCAAAAGTGCTTGGAAGCGTTTATACTTATATGCACATGCGATCATATACCATTTAATAAAATCAATAAAATCATTCACAATTGAAATGAAATACTCTTGTTTTCAAAGAGGTATAAAGGAGGACAGAGAATTGGATTCAGTAGTCTGATGTCACGCGCCCGGCAACGGCGGCCATCTTGGTTCAAAACAAAGAAAACCATTACTTTTTATTCTTCATGCTGGCTAGAACTTTTCATTCCCTTTTCATACGCCTTGTGATCAGAATGTGTAAAAGTCAAAACATGATCAAATTGATGGGTTTTTTTTTTCTCTGGATACGCGTTTAAGCTCGCCGGAGAAATATTTCATAAGGGCGTCCGCCATTGTTCCGATAGTTTAGAGCCAGTGTTTCTAAGTGACCATGCGTCATTAGGAAGGAAGTGACGTTATGACTGTTGAAGAGACTATTACGGTGGCGGATGTCTGCAGAAAGAGCGTTCCATACAGAAGGAGCAGAATATGCGAAAGCACTTTGTGAAATATTCGACTTAGTAATCAAACGTTTCAAGAACTGGAAAGTACATGAGAGGAGAGATCGATTCGGTTTGTAGATAGAAAGAAGAGATGACAAGAAATTTGGGAGCAGTGCCATGGATGTACTTGAAATAGTAACAGGCAAGTTTGAAAGCAATCCCCTTCTCTGCGAGAAGCCAATGCAACGACTGCAATACTGGAGTGATCTTTTTAAATACATTTAAACTTGACTATGCATTTGGGGTTGTTGTTTTTTTTTTCAACAATTGTTCTGTTTTATTTAATAGATCTTCATTGTCAACGCAAGAAGATTGACTAACAAAATATATTCCACATAACAGTCGGTCAACGCTTTCATGCACTGGTTAGGCGATTAAATAAAATTTAGGAAAAGATTGAGTTGGAGTTGACAACATTACAAAGAATTAGAGAAATTTAATAGAGCTACGCTGTAATAGTAGTGTAGAGTACAATAAGTGTTTCGGATTTTTAAATTTCCAAAGTTCCAATGCTTTTTCAAAAGAATCAATATTGTTAGAAAGTCAGTTTGCAATGGCATTACAAGGGACGGTGAGGTAAGGATAGAAAATCCCAGTCTCTCAATAATAATTCCACCCCCAAGATCTTTACATTATCTTCAGACGTTTGATTTTACCATTATGCGGCTACAGACTAACCCAATAAGGTTTTAATCCAATTTGTAGAAGAGATTTGGCAGTGAATCTCCATATTGGTCGAGGGATAATGCATGATTGTCTAGTGCCTTGTCTGGCTTTCAGTGTCTTTCCTGCTTTACCCCAAAACCGTTACCTTTGTAAACACACACGTTTTCTCTGGGTTTATTGTGGGGGTGGATACACTTTCCTCACATGGAGTAAACAGTCGTTCTTCCACAATAAATAAGACGTAACTTTGTCTGCCAGTTGATCTACGTCACCCCGATTGTTTGTAATCTCATTCCATGCCAGCAATAATGCGTGCGTCTGAGGTTTTCAAGATGTTTACGTTCAAGCGAGTGTTACTGTTTCGTTGGGTTGTTGACATCTAAAGGACATGAGGGGAGTGTGTTTCTTGTGATTATAATTAGATTGCTGTTGACCGGTATGCACATTCCTGTCACTCAAAATTGCAGTTGGAACAAATACATGACTTCTACGTCATGGCACATGAACGAAGGGACAAAAGCGTGACTCTAGGGCCGTAGCCATCGTTAACCGCCTGACACTGACCAAACAATGACGTCGAAAGACAAGTTTTTGGCCACAAAATAAAACAAATCTTGGGTTGTTTCAATAGTTGAATCAATTGAATCACGTGTTTCCTTGAGCTCTACTAACGACAACTCACTAGAGGGTGCACAAACCTAAAAAAAAAATGACGTCAAACTATGTCCTAGTAGTTTCTTGCGAACACAGCTTAAACCCTGACAGTAGGACCAGTTAGCACCGTTAACATATTCACGTTAACGTTAACCTGACACTAGAACCCTCAAGGACTGGCAGTGTGACGTCATTTTTTAGGTGTGTGTAGCACCTAGTGAGTTGTCGTTAGTAGATCTCAAGGAAACAAGTTATTTCATTGGTTGAACTATTGAATACAACTCACTTTTTTTTTCATTTGTGGCAAAAGACTGACATTTTGACGTCATTTTTTGGTCAGTGTCGGGCTATAACTTTACGATGGTTACGGTAGGACGAGACATGACGCCATTTAGGCAATTTTACATTTTTTTCAGACAGAGAAATCGTTGTTAACGGCCAGGAACTCATTTTGCACCAGAGTAAGATGCGCCGAGCGAGGCTCGAACTCAGAATAGAGGGGAAACCCTAAATGTCCACGTTATCTGTTATAGTTTATTAAATTGAACCTCTCATTCAGTTTTACATTGTTATTTATTTCTTTTCCGAGATGGCAGTTAACTGGTCACTTTCCATTCCTTCAGGGTAAAGTGTGTGCAAAATGTTTTTCCTAAGGGTAGGATGTCAAGGAGTTAATAGTCGGCTCGAGTTCTTTGCAAACTCTCGACTTATGCCGGGTTTTGTTTACTTGGCCTTTTATTATAACAGTCACTAACCCATGTATACAAATCTGACTTTATTAAGCATATATCAGGTGGTCACACACACCAAAAATAATAAACATATCGCGCCGCGGTTTAATTTTTTTTTCTATTGTAAAAATTTATAAAGACATCTTTTTCAAATTTTCACTATTATTAGAACTAGATAGATCTATTCATTGTTAATAGAAATGCAAAATATCAAAATAATTGAATGAGCGATTTTTGAATAATGCAAAATCATGCATCTAACACCAAATGAAAATTTCGATATTTGCGAAAAGATGACGCAAATTATTGTGGTATTTGCGCATTGTACTTTAAAGAAGACACTTGTTTAGCTATGGTCACAAAAACGAGCCGCTCTTTGTCAACACATCCAACCCTTCTCTTTGTATAGTGTCTCTATTGTAAAAATGTCGGCCTCTGTAGACGGCATTGTAAACGAGAAACTAATAAAGATCCACTATGACTTTAAAAATAACGTTTGAAATGGTCGGATTGAGAATAGCTTATTTGTTTTGATATCATACTGAAAAGAAAGAGATCTGCTTCTGCTGAAGACAATTTCCTTTCTCCAACGGTTCAAGCAGTGCAGAATGGTTCATTATGGTTTTGATAAATATGTAACTGGATGTACATAGAGTTTCCCGGGCATAGCAACAGGTGTCTTCTTTAAAGAATTACAACGCGCAAATGCCACAATAATTTGCATCATCTTTTCAGCGATACCGACATTTTTAGGTGTTACAAGATTTTATATTTTCTTCAAATTGTTTCGGTATTTTGCAATTCTATTAACAAAGAATAGTTCTAATAGTAGTGAAAGTTAGGAATCGATGTCTTTATACTTATTTTTACAATAGAAAGAAATAAAAAGCGACAATTTTGTATGACTGCCAGATATAACTTTTAATCTAGTTAAATCAATGGTCTTTTGACATTATGAAGTGTTACGATGATCATATTATTTAGCAATGACTATCCCGCACAAATCTTTGGGCCTCTTTTTCGTTCACGAAGTGCCCGAATTTGCGTCAAAATATGGGACGAAGCCGCTTCGTATATGCTATTTTAAAAAATTAATTACGACGCTGTTTATCGATGAATATGACTGAAAGTTGGCACACAGTTAGAAAAAATGTCATTTTAGATTATGTCAAGCGACAAAACTCGCGCGATTACCAAAAGACCGTTAAAAATAGATTTTTATTTTTGGAGTAAAATATTTCTAAAACTACCGGGCGTGGAGGTTTTGTCGCTGACAAGGTAATACATGAACATTTCTTCTTTTTGGTTGTAAAATTTCATATGAATATGACGAGTACTTTTCCCGTATTTTACAAAACACCACCCTAATTTGCTCTTCAAGTTTCAATCTTTTAATCTATTTATTACGCAAAATACAACCAAAGGTCGAAAAAAAAATGCCGAAAAAGCGTCCCATATTTTCGCGTTTTTTTTCCTCTTTGCGGGTCATCCAAATAAATGACACCTTTGAAACTGCATAACTTGTTTATTTATGAATGGATTTTCAAAATTCAAAAACATTTTTACTCAGTGGAGATAGGGCTTTGATTTTAGACAAATTTTTCCTCAAAAAGAGAAAAAAGCTTTTTTCATAGTCCTTGCTATATTATTCCATAGAAAAACCAAATCCATCTAGATAAAGGATAAAAGAAGTCTTGCGCTACACCACTGAAAATAACATAATGTTTTGGTAAGGAAAGTCATTATGATACCATTCTGTTCTCCAGATGTGATATGCAGGTGTTTGTTTGTTGTTGTTTTTAACGGTTTTACGGTGCTTGTAACACATTTAGGTTATATTTGTATTTGCTTTTATTGACACTATGAATCCTTGATTTGGCTATGAATTCTCTCTTTTTTTAAAATAATTTATATTGTAAAGTGCCCATAGCTTGTGTTTTACACGAAAATGAGCGCTGTATAAATGTGTATTTTATTATTATTATTATTATTATTATCATTATTATTATTATTATTATTATTATTATTATTATTATTATTATTATTATTATTATTATTATTATCATTATCATTATTATTATTATCATCATTATCATCATTATTATTATCATCATCATCATTATTATTATCATCATCATCATTATTATTATCATCATCATCATCATCATCATCATCATTATTATTTTCATTATTATTATTATTATTATTATTATTATTATTATTATTATTATTATTATTATTATTATTATTATTATTATTATTATTATTATTATTATTATTATTATTATTATTATTATTATTATATCAGCGCCAGTAAAAAGGAAGAAAATGGGGTGGTGAAATTCTAGAATTTAAATTAAGGCACCCAAGAAAAAGTATGACAAAGGGGAAATAGGAACAAATAGGGATCAGATGTAGATTCCAAAACCAACCATCAATGTACTTAGTTTGAGATCACCTATAAGTCTCATCCGGACACAATCACAAAATCCAACAAAGAAGAATACACTCAAATGCTTACATTATACATTCAATACAACAAATATAATAATACATAACAGAGAGATGATTTACAAGGAAAAAAATATCATCTCTCAAAACAATAACTATGCATTTGACTGTTTCCCTCCCAGCCAGAACTCCGGCCAGGGCCATGACAAAACCAAGTTATCTCATTCCAAGACAAAGACAGAAAGCATGTTGGAAAACAGATATAAGGGGATAGAAGACGCAGTATATACCCCCCTGCCCACTATGAGAGGTCAAGAACCCCAAAAGCACACAAGAAAAAGTAAGACAAAGGGGAAGGCTTCATACAAGGCTCAGACGAAGATTCCAAGAGCACACCATCAGTGTACTTATTTTGAGATCACCTTGTCTCATCCAGACACAAGCACTTAGAGGAATAAACTCAAATCTTTACAAACCATTTTATAATTAAAACATGTAACAGTACAAAACAGAGAGATGATTTAAAATCTAAAAAGATAGGAGACACAGTATGTACCTCCCTACCCACTATGGAGGTCAGGAACCCCACCCAGAGAAACATCTAGAAAATTGTTGATAAAACAATTCTTTTCAAGACAAAATATGATCAACTGAATAAGTTAAATAAAATTTATTTGTAGATCAAAAGTAAATCAGATGATATTCAATGGAGTTATTGCCCATTAAAGCTTGTAACTAATTACAATACTTGTAGCCTATTATGAAATCAAGATCAGCCAAATAACAAAATATATTGTTGATATGTTATGAACCGGTATACAAAAATCTTAGGTATCTTGCCTCAATTCAAAAGAGTTATTGTACATTTTCAGATTTTTACTGCAGCAAGTCTCTTCTTGTGAAATGCCTCGAAAACTGTTAACAAAAAAAAATTATTAGTAGACAACAAATGGAAGCTACTAAAGAGATTAACATGATTTGTAAATTACGGCTAATCAGTCCTTCCACTTCCCGTTCTTACTCGAGCCTTTTAACTTGTCAGGGAATTCATGACCCAGACTAACATTCTGTGAGAGATGTTTGCCTTTTTGATTTTCTGTAGAAGTCCCTTGATTTATATTTATTTGTTAAATGCATTAACCATATCTACCATACTACAATTGTTTCTTTTTTCTTTAAGACCGTCACATTTATTCGTTGTGAAAAATATGTTATCTAGTACTAGACTTAGATCTGAGCTTTTTAATGACCTACTCCATCTATGCAGGGGAGACTGTATGTACATGATATCCCCTACAGCAAAAGTTTCTGAACAGAATAATCATTGAATACATCATAAATATAGTAAACGAAATATAATTCGACGGAGTTTTTCAAAGTAGCGTTTTCATATTGAAAACAACTTATGTTGTTTAAGAACCAAACTTCTGTAGTTAACATGATATTATTGGTTGGTAACAAGATTCAAAAATAAATAATGTACAGGTAGGGAAAGAAATGGCCAAGAATTCAAATCTCGTATAAGAGAGATGTTTAATTTGCATATTGACATTGACAAAACAGGCTGCAGTCCAATGTTGCCTTCGTACATTTGCATAGGAAAACGGAACACCCTATTAGTATGGAAGACAGATTTGGTTTCAAAACATGAATCAGTCTATCATTGTATTACTTCCATTCGCATTAATTGGGTTTGGTAAGACATCAATGGCTCATTGATTTTGGCCCAAATACTCGGTTGAAAGACACTCCTTTCAAAGTGCTGATACAGAACATCACTTGTGGGAGGGATGTTGTAAACGTCTCCCGCTTTGTGATGAAAATGTTCATCCTTACGAGATCAATATTGCGTTAATTGGCTTCACTTTGGAATAGTTGTCATACAAAGAGTCACAAAGAGACTTTGAGATATATGTAATGGAGCATCCACGATCTTTGACAATTCATGAATAACAGGAGACAGTAGGGCTTTGCTAAGGATGCTATAACGTGAGCGTGAACCTCACCTCACCTCACCTCATTCTCCTGTGCGGGGTGGCGGTAGACGAGACATGAGAGATGACAACAGTAAGGACCCTCGGCCAAATTTGTTCCTAAGATATTAATTTTACCAAATTTGAAGAAAAATAAACTTCTACACGAAAGGTGAAACAACGCGAGTCTTTGCACGATGCAGTCACTCTACTGTAACGGGCGATAAATCAATCAAATATTGTTTTGATTTGCTTTTAAATTTATACGCTTGTTGCTGACATCCAAAAGAGTAAACTTTATTATTTGAGTATCATAATATAAAGTGCGATTCGCATGCTATTTTAAAAAGAGGAATAGTTTTATTTATCTAAAAACCAAATCAACGGGATTATTAACAAAAGTGTACATGTGATTCTTTAAACATATAACAAAGTTTTTATGTTCTTAAAGATGTATGCAATATCGATAATGTACGAGTAGTTGATTGTTAAATGTAGTTGACTTCATTTGAATTTTAGTGACCTCTGGTTGACCTTCAAGTGGTCGTGTTGGATTTCCAATCGACCAAATGTTTTTCAAAGATATCAATCTTACCAACCGGGAAGAAAAATAAACGTTTACACTAGGCGGTGACTCTACGAAATGGAGACACAGTAATTGAAAATACTGCGAACATCGAAGGAGTTTAAGATTCCACAATAACCGATGGAGATAAAGGCTTAATCTTTTAGATTCAGAATGTCTTTTAAAAATCTAAGACCTTATACAAAGGATCACGTAAATCTGTCAAAGGGTCGATAAGCAATTTAGAAAATAACGCGCTTCTGTTTTGAAACGAACTTAGATGATTCGACAAAGCCTCGAATCAATTTGGCACTTTGATGATGATATTATTGCATATTCCCTTTGTTACATGCATTTGATGGGAAAATTTTCCCATACAGACAGGCCCTTAAATTATGAATAAGTGTATATTTTATGAAACAAGCGGATTAAGTAATTTGTAGAAGCCTCAACGTTTTAATGTTATCTGTGTACGGTTTTTGTCCACAGAAAAACACCAAATTCCTTCATAAAATTGCAATGTAATCTAAAGGGTGAACGAAAAACAACACTCAATATCCTCTCTAACACTTAGAAATTGGATTTTTGGGGGGTAATGCTTCACTACGAAGTGCACAATAAAATTCTAGGATTATTTTTAAAAAAGTAATATTACAAATGCAGTCATTTCGTTTAAGCGTAAGATGCCCAAAATCCGAAAGGTGACGTAACTTCGCCACTTTTTGATAGGTTGCTTTTAACACCTGTTTTTCACCTAAATTAAATTTTTTAAAACATCGATGTTATCTTAACTACCTATAAATTTGCCTGTTTTAGCAACTCGAGATGTCATCTTAATCTTTCGATATGTGAAATAGACGTTTTCTGACTAAAATGGAAAAAAAATTGTCAAATGTACGGTAGAGTAACTTTTCCACTGAGTCACAATCATGTAATATTCTATGTCATAATCCATCTTTACAATGCGCAGAATCCACAAAATGCTCGACGGCTCTACACATACAAAGACAACACTGTCGTACTCTGTGAAGTCCCAGGTTTGAGAGATTTTGCCAAGATGAGGGTCATTTACATCGATTGATATTTGAAGGATGAGTTTTCTGGCCAAATTTTTAAATAGTATGGGTTTTTTCCAGATTATGTAAGAATAGGAAACGCAAACCTACTCAAAATCCTATTTGAATAGGAATGTTTACAAAAGTTTCCTAAAATTATTTATCTCGGGGGAATTTTGAATAGTGTACGTACAGCAACAATAACAGGAGCAACAACAATACAACCCAAAACGACCACTACGACCACCACCACCACCAGCTACACCATTGTAATCTTCGTCATAATGAACTTTTCCAAAAACCGATAGTTTCACCAACCTATCAGAAAAACAACCACCATCACTGCCATCAACGACATGGTCATATCCATCAACCATCTCCGTTCTCCGCCAATCTCATCAACTTGGAATTTTAAAGACTCATTGAGTTTATTTTCATGGACGTTTTTCAGTAAAAACATTTACAGTTTGTATACACTTGCTCCATTGGATATTTTGGGGCTTCATTAACCCTATTCGTCCCCAGACAGTGCCAAAGTAAAATTTTAAAAGGCCAACTGCGATCGTCATAAACTCTACTTTCACGATAATGCTAATCTTATAATGCTAAGAGCTTCTTATAATAAAACTTGCATAAGATCCACTTACCCATGTAGAATACACGGGCAAGAGTATAATATAAACCCGGTTTTTATACATTAAAGTCGTCTAGTAACCTACGCCCTTGACAATTGGAAATTTATCTCTCAGGGCAGTTGAGTCTAAACTTAGTTCCTAATCTTTCAATAGATGGTATATTGGTATTGCAATGAAAATTATTCACGTATTATGTTTGTCTTTGCTTGAGCCGACGTAAACCTATTCGCAAATCTGATATCCCAATTCATTACAGGCTCGTTGTTGTAATAGAAATAGTCTCAAACCAACTCAAAATATTGTTCATAACAACAATGTTAAATCAGGCCCATAAATTAATTTGGTTATCAGACCTGCCAATGTATGCACCAGGACGATAGCTTGAGCCAAAACGACAATTATTTTTTAAAAACTGTTTCAAGTTTTAAAATTACAATCCATAACAACAACCGCTTTCCACTGGAACAAAGAATATGACAATCAGCGCATATTGTTTTGTTCGTAAAATTTTTTGAATTGGCAACAATGTCCCCTCAAAGTTTCCATGTTTTTTTTCTCCAACTTTATACATATTACTGTCTGGAAAAGACATATGACAGCATTTTCCCTGATAACAGAGTAAACATAAAACTATCATAACAACAAAAACAAAAGAATTAGCAGCCCGCAAACCTAAATAAAACACCAGTCAATTGCCAATATTTCAGATTAAAGACAAACAATAATTTATTATCAACAATAAGCAAATAAATAGATGGCAAACATGATACCATTAAAAAAAACTAGTACCATTAAATCACGCAGCGCTACCAGAACCAAATGCTTGAAAAAGCATGCTTAACCCTCTCCTTACCACCTATTGCAAAATTGTCACATTTGTTACGATGCAACCGTCACTTTTCTCATTCAGATTTAATTTCTTTTTGCTATAGCTATAAAAACGCGACATTCTGTAATAGAGCTCATATTGTCGAACACTATTATGTATCGAATGTGCTTGTTGCTTTTCTGTTTAAGTAAGAAATGTCTGTTATTGTGTTGGGTGGGTGTGAAGTTTTGGGGAAAATTCTGAAAATGGCTGGTAAGGAGAGGATTAAAGGGTGGGGGGGGGGGGGGGGCGGCGAAGGCGTCATATCATGAACTGTGAAGGAAGAGAAGTCACTGGTGAACTACAACTAAAGCTCCAGGAAATTGATAAAAAGATGCACATTGAACGTTATTCTCTCTATTGAATGTTACATGTCTGAATAATTCATTTTGCAAGTAGGAGTGCTACCGTTGTAAGAAAGAAAAGAGGCAATTTATTGCATTTCCACGTTGGATATGATACCTTTCTTGAATTAGAAAGGGATGTATAATCTACTGTGCAGGTAACTAGACGCCAGTTGGACATCTTGGACTCCTATGTGTTTTCTCCAGTTAATTTCGTGGGTTTTTTTTTTGGGGGGGGGGGGGGTGGTTTGTTTATTTATTTATTATTTGTTTTGTTTTAGTATATATATATATATATATATATATATATATATATATATATATATATATATATATATATATTTGTTTTTTTTTTGTTTTTTGTTGGTCGGTGTCAAGCAATTCAGTCTAAACCAATTAAAAGTTACAACTACCAAAAACTTAAAATGAATAAATAAGTCACTCTATTTTACGACTTTCATCACGCTAACTGATGGGCACGACTGGGCGGGTTAACCAAACGTGACAAATGCAGATATCCCAATTGACATATTTTACATTTCGCGATTACTTTGGATTGTTTTGATTCATGGTGCCTCATTCCGGGAATTATTTTTGAAAGGCGCGATACATTATAACTTCTTATAAAATTCGGATGTATGTGAGCACTCACATGTAAATGATAATCTCAGTTCGGATGTAAAACCTCGTGCACCCAGCCATCTCTTAAGATTGGGATGGAGAAAGAAATACAACATCATTTTTACCCTCAAAGAGTTCATTGACTTTACGATTGATTTCTCTTAGGGCGACCTGTAGTTGTTTTGGCAGATCGGAAAAAATGTTTTTATTTTTAACAGAATCTATTGGTAAAAGATTGATGAGCCCCAGGGGGCACTGAGGACTTCATTTTTAGTTACCATTGCCACCCATCCCCCCATCCCCCTGACAATCCCTGACTGTGGCATGACCCCCATCCTCAATTTAAGACTATTTTCACCTTAAACACCCCCACCTTCTGTTTGCCACCACTAACCCTAACTATTGGTCCTCCTAATCGTTCTCCTCCTCTCCTCTTCCTCAACTCCTCCTCCTCCTACTCCTCTTCTTCTTCTTCTTCTTCTTCTTCCTTCTCCTTGCTCCCTCCTCCTTCTCCTGCTAATTCTAGGCCTACCACTACTACTACTACTACTACTACTACTACTACTACTACCACTACCGCTACTACTACGACAACAACTTTACTTGCCAATTCGGCTACGACCACCACTACCATCAACATCACCATCACCACCACGACTTCTGTTGTAGTCATTTGGTATAGGTACGGAAACAAATTGACATAACCGAATTTTATAACAAATGATCCATTATTACAAAGAATAAAGAATCATTTCCAACGCGGGCTTTTATATAGCGTATTTTACTCTCAACAGGCTCAAAATCCTTTAAAAGAGTCCCGCGCCAAGAAGCATCACTGAACAGTATGGACGAGACGCGTTTACGACAAACGCTGTTAACGGTCAGCCTCTCATAATTTTACACTTGAGGTTGGTAAGAAAAAAAATATATCAAATTCCTTTTCCTAGGAATCAATAATGCGCCGGCTACGCACGACTCAAACATATAACCTGCATGTTACAACCCGAGCGGCAGATCAAAAATTCTTATGCTGCAGGATTTTAACAACAGAATGAGAAACTGACTATTAACTAGTTAATTTGCTGTACTCTGGAAAGACACGTATTTAACAATTAATTTGGCCAGAAACTCATCCTTCAAATATCGATCGATTTAAATGGTCCTCATCTTTGGCAAAAACTCTCAAACCTGGGACCTCGCAGGGACCAGGTTTGAAAGTTTTTTCAAAGATGAGGGTCACTTAAATCGATTGTTTTAAGGACATGTTTTCTGGTCAAAAATTTTAATGCTCGTCTTTCCACAGAACGGCAATTAACCGGTTAAAGACTGTGGCGAATGTGGTAAGAGTAACTTTTGTTTTGTTTGTTTTGTTTTTAAGGGTTTTTCGGCGCTTGCAACACATGAAGGTCATATCACTGCCAGTAAAAAGGAAAAAATGGGATAGTAAACAGTTCTAGAATTACAATTAAACCAAATAAGAAAAGGTAAGACAAAAGGAAATTTGTTCAAATAGGAAACATATGTAGATTCCAAGAGCACACCATCAAAGTACTTAGTTTGAGATCACCTAAAAGTTTCACCCAGTCACCAGCACAAGATCCCACAAAGAGGAACACACTCAAATGTTTACAAATCATATGTTAAAAATGAAAAGAGTAACAGTACATAACAGAGAGATGATTTACAAGGAACAAAGTATCATCTCCCAAAACAATAATTATACATTCGACTGTTTCCCTCTCAAGGACGCCGACCAAGGTCAGGACAAAACCAAGCAATCTCATTCCAAAACAAAGACAGAAAGCAATTGGAAAACAGATAAGAGGGGATAGTAGAAACAGCAAGTACCTCCCTGCCCACTATGGGAGGTAGGAACCTCACCCAGAAGAGTGACTTTTAAAAAGGAAGCCTAAAAGTCGTATTGTCCGTATGAAATGGAATGTTTGTTTCACATGGCCTGCTGATGGGTATAAATGAAGCCTTAAGAAGTGCTTTGAGCATGTTGAAGCCGAAACATGTGCATTATAAACGGTTATATTTATGTTCATCTCAATTTCCTCGGTCAATAAACCGAGATTCAAATGCTTGAATGAATCGACTATTGCTTCACTAAAAAAAAATGATACAAATTATCAAGTCGCCAATATGACCTTACTGATCTAACAACAAATCGGAAGAATTGTAGGATGTTTATGAAGTTCTTTTTAAAAAACTTGACATTAGTTATTCACAAAGACAACACGGCATTATTTAAGGAATGTCAGCCATCAAAAACATGCTCACCACAAAACGAAAAACAATTTATTTACTAATTCTTATTCTGTTTCAGAAACCTACAAAGGTCCCTGGTTGTGAAAACGTAGGGCAATGCGTAGACGTCTTCTGAAGTCTGGCAAAAATTGAAAGGCTTCATATGTAAACAAAACTGACAGTTAAAACCGGAAGCAGTTGTTATCTTTAATTTTTGTTTTGTTCTGTTCCGCATTTTTATCCAAATACTTTCACCCCCGCCCCCCTCCCCCCACTCCTTCATGTACATAGACTAGACAAAATACTTTTTGTTTTCAAATTTAGCCAAAAAAATTTTTTTTAATTGATCTATAAGTCGATAAATATGAGCGATCCTCAACTTGTTAAAAATATTAAATATGAGTATGAGACCTCCCGGTACCTTTGGTTAAAGAGTTATATATTTTTTTGACAAGTTGTGGATTATTTAGATCTATCGACACATCAAGTAAAAGTTTTCCGATTAAAATAGAATAGGTGTTTTGTCATGGAATATTACACACTCGTAATCTCATGCCTGCCGATGACATTTATTATTCGTCTCTGCCTACCTATAAATTCCTTCTTCAGCTAACTAAAAACAACACGAAATAGTTTAAATTGGTGGAATGTTATGATTTAATGCTTATTGACAAGACATTGTGCTAAACGATGCCAATAGTGTGCTTTTATGGTGCCCATTACAATGATAAGTCACTGATATACATTGGTCTGGTATAAAGAACAGGTTAACAATTATGAAATAAACATACACTACTCATCAAATTCCAACTAAAGGGATCTAATTCTCGATTTTAAAAGTCTTGACATTAAAAAGAATGCGGAGGGGTTTCTGGTTGAAAAATGATTTCGGTCCGAAATCCTATTTGTGATATTCTTATTTTACAGTTACGGTTAAAGTCACTTTTGTTAAGTTCTACTGTGGTTAGAAGCCGAAGGCATTCCAGCATTTAAAAAATTTTAAGATCTGTATCAAATAGCAACAATAAAACGTAAAACAAAGTCAGATAATGTGGACGTTTTGGGTTTTACCGTTGTCAACAAAAAAACCCCATTATGAATTAAAGACGAGAGGATGGCGACTTAAACTGAAATTTCATTTTTATTTCTCCCGAGCTTCACATAGCAACATTTACATGACTTTAAAACCTATAATATAAGGCAATAATAGATTGCAAATTTTGCGTGATTAAGATCTGAACAAGTGCGTAAGAAAGGTGCAGGGTTGCCAGTTTGGCATTTTAAATGCCAGATTCCAAAAATCTGGCATTTTTGAAAACCGTTTGGCATTAGAAAAATCATTTGGCATTTGGCATTTTCTTTTCTTGTATATTATGCTTCAAATGACACCTTTACTCTGCACTTGAACCAGATGCAACAAAAAACATCACAAGAAACACGAAACAGTAAGTTTTCGTAATTGTCAATAATTATTTAACTGTTTACGTATTTACCTTTCATGTTAATGTATTTCTTTTTCATTCTTAAGATCCAATCGTGGTGTAGTGGTTTAGCACTCCACTTAGTAGTCAGTAGGTAAAAATTTACCCCAACAGGAAATTTAGTATAATTAAAAAAAAAAAAAAAAAAGAAAAGAAAGGAAAACACGCAAGCCACCAGGATATGATAGTAAATTGTCTATCAAAAGTGAGTAGTTTTCTTAGTGGGGGTGGGAGTCAACAGACTTTGGCATTTTTTTTAGTGTTTTGGCATTTTTTGAGTCTTCCCCTGGCATTTTGTTGAAAAATAATCTGGCAACCCTGGAAAGGTGACAAAGCAAGAAAGAGAAATACACGAAAAAAAACCATCTCCCAAAAATCAGTCTAGGCTAGTTTCTCAATTTGATATTTTCAACAAAAAAATTATGTTTGTGCTCATTGTATTCGTTATACAAAGAGTTGGTGGGATCTTTCCTTTGGTAGGATATGTGATCCATCGTCTCAAAACGGTATTATGTCGCGATGCACCTGATAATAAATGTTAACTTTTAAGGTTACCTTATGGAGTTAAACAAATACATTCACTGAGGAGACGATATTGGGTTTCGTTTCCTAAACTACAAAAGAACTGAATTTCCAATTTCAGATCAATTTGACATCATAATTTTTCTTTTAGTTGAGCAATGAGCATTTAATGAGCATTTATATAGCATAATATCCACTAAACGTGTTTTACAAGGGTTCCCCAGCCAGCAGCAACACTTAACATGTAGGACAAAACATGACGCCTGCTTGGCGATGTCAATTTTTTTTCTGACAGGGACAACGCTGTTAACGGCCATGTATTCATTTTACACCCGAGTATGGTGGGAGAATGTGAGTAAAGAGAGATAGCATTTTCCAAGGACTCGACTATAAGCCGCTCAGAGCGAAACTCAAACCCAAGACCATCCAATCCACAAGATCGCATAGCCGATAATATTCATGCTAATACAGTTCCAGATTGACACGGTGAGGTCACATCTATAAGGATCTATTTGATTACAAACAAGTCGCTTCTTTTCTTCTCTCTGCTATTATTCTAAAGATTCAATAAATCTTACGTTATATCCACAGTAACGCTATAACCGTACAGGAACGAAGGTGTGTGTATGGCCTGGTGCAGGCAGATGGCCGCCATAAGACTGCTATAAAAACGGTAAATATTCAATAATACCGACATTATTCAGTCAGACAGAGGTAATATGGGGGTTAGGTAAGGAAATCTATTTTATAAATCGAATGAAATTTCATGGAAGAATTTGCTTCTTTCGAGCAGATTTTAGAAATGCTTTGATTAAGGTACCACCTGCTAAGCGGAGTAAAGATTGATTCAAAATGCAACTGGAAGAATTCACGATTTCGTCAATTTGGGGAAATATTGCCAGCTCTGCTATTCACCGACAAAACACATAATTTTCTATTTTGGACTGAGATCTTTCGAGTTCAGATATCGATTATAATTGCCGCTCGACCTCTCAAAAAGTATGGAAGCCGAGTGTTCTTTGAAGTTTTAGGATTGAGTCCTATTGATCTGTCATTTAAATCAAAAATAGAAGTTCTCTGGCTATGTATTAAAATGGTCTGTATGTATACGGCTCATTCAAAAATGCTTTTCTCTGTGGTCATATAGATAGTATGCGTTTGGCTAAGAATCTCACAATATTGCCATCCGGAAGTATTAGAGACCAACACGCAAAATGTGTAACGATGAACTTTTACTCTCTCTCTCTCTCTCTCTCTCTCTCTCTCTCTCTCTCTCTCTCTCTTTCACCTCCATCCCACCACTCTCACAAATACACACAAACACACATACACACTCTCTCTGTCACACACATACACGCACACACATACACACACACACAACACCCGCCCACACACAACATTAATTAATTAATAGAAAAACCCTACCTTAATGGGTATGCAGATAACAACCAACAGCAGATCGGCTGTAGCCAAGCTGAATAAAAACACGTTCGTCGTCGTCCTCATTCGTCTGTAGTAAGCTATAGAGAACACGACCAATGTATTCCCCACAATGCCCAGGATGAGAACCAGGGTGTACGCCAAGATAAGAGGGAGGGAATCCTCTAGGGGCACATCGTTGAAAGAGTCACTTATGTTGTAGTCAATGCTGCCATTGAGCAAAGCAGCGTCGTCTGGGTAGTCCACATAGGCGAAGAAGCCACCAGAACTCGTGGTAACTTCCATGTTTTATAGTGTGTGGTCTAGATTATTTATTGACTCTGAAAAGACCAAAAGAAAAAGAAATCATAGTTTTACACATGTTTTCTACACTTGTAAAATTTAATTTAAGTAAAAAGCATTTGTTCACAGCCACTAGGCTCATGGAGCAAATTTATCCCAGTTTCTAGAGCGTGAAACAATTGGACAATAGCAAATTACTTGCTACCCTTTGAATTCAACACTTTTCTATCGTGAAATCTAATAGACCAAGATACGAAATCACTGCTGGGTGAGGGGGGGGGGGGGGGGTGTGAGGTGGGGGGGGGGGGGGGGGGGGGGGTAGCAGGTGGCAGAAAAAAAAATCTCGACTTTACCCTGGATTGATCCCGGTCTCTTTTCTTGTGAAGCGAGTGCTCTACCGACTAAGCTATCGGGACTCCCGAAATTGAATCTAAAGAATAAATATAGCATTTGTGACCCAATGTCCCAATCTGGCATGACGCCCGTGTGATCCCAACAAGTGAATTTCATGTTTAATGGATCAGATATATTTTGGGGGTATTTTCTCACCCATTAAAATTATACTACTACGAGTATATTCTATAATATAAACTTTACACAATTCCCATTATTATTTTTTTTTCAAAGACCTGTCATAATACCGATCTGAGGTGGTGGGTTGGTTTATATGTATATCTACATCTCAGTTTTCCGCTTTGTTTTCACTCAATGCAAGTGGCACTATATATATATATATATATATATATATATATATATATATATATATATATAGATACATATATATATTTATATATATATCAGTGGCGGTTCTAGCCTATTTACAGTGGTGGGGCAAAGATGATTAGGTCATATATATATATATATATATATATTATATATATATATATATATATATATATATATATATATATTTTTTTTTTTTTTTTTTTAAATTTATCTTTTTATTTTTTTAAAGTTATTTATTTATTTATTTATTTTTTAATTATTTTTTTTAATTATTATTTTTTTCACCTTTAAAAAATAATATTTCAACCACAAATAATCACATTCATAATGAAATGACAATACCAGTAGATTTTGATTATTCCCAACGTAATCAAAAATGAATCACGAAAGAGAATACAACTAAAAAATAAAGCGACGAGACATAATGCGACAACACCTTGACAATACAAGTCCATTTCGTTCACTCGAAAAATTAAAGATTTGCTTTAATCCCTCAACGGCGAGATTAATATTTCTGTTACATTACTGGTTTTCAGTAGTATGTAGTAACCATAAAGTTTTAATCGAGAAGCAACAACAGCGATATGACTCGAGTTTCATTCAGAGCTCAAATTGCATTTAACTGCTGTCTTGATGATTAGAATGATTGTGCCGGTGGTGGTAGTGGTT
The DNA here is from genome assembly GCF_034508935.2 of Berghia stephanieae. NCBI lineage: Eukaryota > Metazoa > Mollusca > Gastropoda > Nudibranchia > Aeolidiidae > Berghia > Berghia stephanieae. The sequence continues at coordinate 31,944,994 of NC_088360.1, forward strand.
GGAATAGTGGTAGCGGTGGTGGTGGTGGTGGAGGAGGATGTAATTATGGTAGTGGTTTTGGTGGTGCTGTTGGTTAGAATGATATTTATGGAGACGATGACGGAAATTTTATGATGATGTTGATATTGTTTTTATTGCTATTGTAGTACTTGTTGTTAATATTGTTGTTGTTGTTAATGATGAAGATGATGATGATGATGATAATGATGATGATGATAATGATGATGATAATGATGATTATGATGACAACGACGATGTCGTCGACAATGATGGTTACCATACGATATTACAATATTACAAAGTTTATTCAATCTTAGGCTTTCGACAATAAATCATACAATTTGATGACCACATACATGAAAGTGGAAAAAAATGGTAAATGGAACCAAACAATAAACTGATACCATTAATAACCACAAAAAATACAACAATAGTAATACCACCAATACGTACAATAATAATAATAATAAAATAATAATAATAATAATAATAATAATAATAATAATAATAATAATAATAATAATAATAATAATAACAATAACAATAATAATAATGACGATAATAATAATAATAATAATAATAATAATAATAATAATAATAATAATAATAATAATAATAATAATAATAATAATAATAATAATAATAATGATAATAATAATAATAATAATAATAATAATAACAATAATAATATTACCATCATCATTACTACCACCACCATCATTACTACTACCACCACCGCTACCACTATCACTACCACCATCACCATCATTATTACGTTTCCAATCATTTTTTCTCGTTTCTAAAAATTTGATATCTATCAAAACAGACGAAATTCCGGTCATTTTTTTAAAGGGTAGTTAAAATATCTACGATTTTATTAGCCCTAAAAACTACGATTTTTATTTTCCTATTTCAAGTAGGCAGGTCTGCTATGACAAGTATCAGTATCAGTTCCATAGTCAAAAGAAGACCAACAAAAACACAGTTTATTTAATCTTAGGCTTTCGCCAATACTTCATACAATACAATTAAGACAAAATAATGTTACCAATTTCTCCTCAAGCATTCGTTAGACTATAACAATAACGACCGTGTTATCTTTACTCCTCACCCAACCAACCCGAGCTTCCCGCCTCTTCATCGCGAACTATCTTATGTATGTATTAGCTTCAGGACGGGCAAGTACGGAATCTGCCCACCCTTCCGTATTTCCTCTTTAACTTAGAATTCAACTCTCTCCTTTCTCAGAAGAGTATTTCTCGTATACTAATTCAATTGTTGAGAAAACCAAAATGGTGGTTGTATTTTATATATTTATTTAGTCGTGACTTTTGAATAAAAGTGTTTTGTTTTATTAGACGGAATACATAGAAAATTACATTGTTTTGCAAAATTATTTTAGTCTGGCAATAAAAATACAGCGGTAATTACTTTAAGAATTAAAAAAAAAGAACTAACAAATTAATTTGTTAAAAAACAAAACAAAAAACACCCCAAAACAACAACAACAAAACAAATAAGAAAACAATTTAAATAAATGAGTTTTGAGAAGCACTAAGAAAACGAGAAAAAAAGAAAAGTTTAAATGGATAAACAAATATATAAAAACAACACAAATTAATACTAAATTGATATAAAATTAGTAAATTAATAAATTTAATTCAATACTGGAACATTCCCAAAGTCATTACATCAATGGTACCAGCACAAGTAAGGCAATAAATAAGAAAAAGTTCGTTTGCCAAAATCTCGATTTAGTTTTCACTGGTTAATAAGGTGGGCTCATTTGAATTAGCCCGACCTAGTACTAGAGAGGCCAGTCAGCAAAAATCGGAGTTAGTTCACCGTCAGGCGACGTAACGATGAGATGACGATGTGGCGGATGTGGGGGGGGGGGGGGGGGGGGGGGGGGGGGGGGGGGGGGGGGGGGGGGGTGATAAAAAAGACCAGGAGCGTATCCTGGTTTATGCATTACGGGATGCATGGTGATTCGCAATCTCTTAAAAGTACACACAAATTGATTTCAGTACGAAGTATAAAGTTTAAGTAGTAACTTTTTAAATTATCTAATTTAAATTTGATTATTTCAGACCTGGTAATACAGCATATAACTTGAAAAAACAGGCTGGTATTTGCCCACCCTGCCCATTATTACCAGCCGTCCCTTTTCTGTCTTCACCTCCGCAATTCATATTTTTCAGATTACGGTAGCAATATGAATTGCGGAGATGAAGACAGAAAGACAGAAAGTAAGAAAGAAAGAAAGAAAGAAAGAAGGAAGGAACCAAAGAAAAAGAAGGAAAAAAAGAAAAGGAAGGAAAGAAAGAAAGAAAGAAATGGAGGAAGGAACGTAGGAAGGAAGTGAGGAGGAAAAGTTATAAATGTAAATGTCTTTTATGTATCTCAGCATTCCAGATACTAAAAGTATGTATGATAGAAAGGGGGGAATAATTTCATTGTATTCTGGAATTATCTCCCTTGGTAATAATATATAATACTTAGGCGAAACTATAAACCGGCGAATTACATTACTTTTTGGTTGATGAAGGACGTAAATGGTTTGGGAGAGATACTTGCTCTTACGATATAATTATTGATATCTTACATATGAATATACATAGTTCCTGGTTCACCAACATTTAAAGTTGATTCCGGATCATAAAATATCGACATCGACTAGATCAGTCATCCCGGGGAAAAAAATGAGCATTTATATAGCGCAATATCCACTTAACGTGCTCAATGCGCTTTACAAGGGGTCCCTGGTCAACAGCAACATTTAACATGTAGGACGAGACATGACGCCTATTAGGCGATATTACAATTTTTCGGACAAAGACAACGCTGTAAACGGCCAGGTACTCATTTTACACCTGAGTACGGTGAGAGAATGTGAGTAAAGAGTCTTTTCCAAGGACTCAACTATGCGCCGAGCGAGGCTCGAACCCAGGACCTTCCGATCCGAAAGCGAGTGTCATACCACTTGACCACATAGCCGCACAAACCTCATGCAAACCAAGTCACAACCATCAAAACTAGAATAGGTCAGCTTTATCTCTATGCCATGGAGCAATTGTGTTCAACAGATAGGAAAATGTTCCTATGTGTTTATTGGCACCAACACTTTCAAACAATGACAGTTCATCAAAACGCTGAACTCGTTATCAACACGATGCTTCTCACAACGAAAGAGATGAAGTGGAAGAAGAAGAAGAAGAAGAAGAAGAAGAAGAAGAAGAAGAAGAAGAAGAAGAAGAAGAAGAAGAAGAAGAAGAAGAAGAAGAAGAAGAAGAAGAAGAAGAAGAAAGAAGAAGAAGAAGAAGAAGAAGAAGAAGAAGAAGAAGAAGAAGAAAGAAGAAGAAGAAGAAGAAGAAGAAGAAGAAGAAGAAGAAGAAGAAGAAGAAGAAGAGAAGAAGAAGAAGAAGAAGAAGAAGAAGAAGAAGAAGAAAGAAGAAGAAGAAGAAGAAGAAGAAGAAGAAGAAGAAGAAGAAAAGAAGAAGAAGAAGAAGAAGAAGAAGAAGAGAAGAAGAAGAAGAAGAAGAAGAAGAAGAAGAAGAAAGAAGAAGAAGAAGAAGAAGAAGAAGAAGAAGAAGAAGAAGAAGAAGAAGAAGAAGAAGAGAAGAAGAAGAAGAAGAAAAAAGAAGAAGAAGAAGAAAGAAGAAGAAGAAGAAAGAAGAAGAAGAAGAAGAAGAAGAAGAAGAAGAAGAAGAAGAAGAGAAGAAAAGAAGAAGAAGAAGAAGAAGAAGAAGAAGAAGAAGAAGAAGAGAAGAAGAAGAAGAAGAAGAAGAAGAAGAAGAAGAAGAAGAAGAAGAAGAAGAAGAAGAAAAGAAGAAGAAGAAGAAGGGAAAAAGAAGAAGAAGAAGAAGAAGAAGAAGAAGAAGAAGAGAAGAAGAAGAAGAAGAAGAAGAAGAAGAAGAAGAAGAAGAAGAAGAAGAAGAAGAAGAAGAAGAAGAAGAAGAAGAAGAAGAAGAAGAAGAAGAAGAAGAAGAAGAAGAAGAAGAAGAAGAAGAAGAAAGAAGAAAGAAAAGAAGAAGAAGAAGAAAAGAAGAAGAAGAGAGAAGAAAGAAAGAGAAGAAAAGACAAGAAAGAAGAAAATAGAGAAGAAAAAGATAAAGAAGAAGAGAAGAGATGAAGAATGAAGAATTAAGAAGGAAGAACAGAAGAAGAAGAGACAACAACACAACAACAACAAACAACAACAACACACAAGAGGGAGAAGAGTTGGGGGTTGTTATCTAATTTTCTTCTTTTACATGGTGAGCACACATGAACATGACTATGTATTGAGGACGACTCGTTCAACTAATAAATAGACTCGGACAAATCTGAATTTTAAAAAATATTAACATTCTTTCTATTGCTTGTCTTTGTTTCATTTATTTATTTTTCTTAAACAAACCCAGTGACGGTACGATGTGAGGGATAGTGCGAATTAAATGATAAACAAAATCACAATTCACATTGGAATTAGATATTAAAAATAACTACCCATCGTACAGGTCAGAGACGCACTTGAATCAAAACAAAGATGGGTAAAATCAAGATGTCGTTCAAGATCGTGTTTTGTAGAGAATTCGTATAGACTCACCAAAATGATTAAAAATAACCATTCTACATGTCAACACAGCAAAGACTTTGATTTCATGTAGATGTTTCAAGTTATACTTAAATGAAAATAAACATTGGCAGAATTAATTAAGGTTTATTTTTTCATCAGTTTGTTGTTGAGGTCGATAACATTGTTATGTCTAGACTGGAGGTAGAATAAATTGACTGACCACTCACTGCTCAATAAATACTTATTTCCTCTCGACTCTCTACTTTATTGACGATGACAACAGTACTGTAAGAGGTCAAAACTAGAGTGAGCGACCTTCATTAAGAGAATAATATCGCCGCATAATAAATTCAAAATATGCCTTTTATGATTGTCTAAAGTGAGCTAACTTCAATTACCCTTGCTTAACTTAAAATATCGAAGAATAATTATTAGATTCTTGAACCCCCTGGTTCCCAATGTCGCTGCGCGTTGACAACGAGTTACATATATATATATATATATATATATATAATAATATATATATATATATATATATAATATATATATAATTATATACACCATCCGGAAGTATAACGGACCAACACATAAAACTATGTGCAACCTTTAACGTTTATAGTCTGGTTAATACCGTTTAGTGAGAATTACTCATAGACGCGGATGGCAAAAAAAAAAAAAAAAACAATAACAAAGACCCGAGTGACGTCAACTTCATTCTATCTGGGCTCGAATTGTGTTGTAAAAGACCGAGGCAGACGGATTTTTGTTTTTATGTTTTTAAGGGTTTCACGGCGCTTGCAACACATTAAGGTCATATCAGCGCCAGTAAAAAGGAAGAAAATGGGATAGTAAAAAGTTATAGAATTACAATTAAAGTACCCAAGAAAAGATAATACAAAGGGGAATTGGTTCAAAGAGGAAACAGATGTAGATTCCAAGAGCACACTATCAAAGTACTTAGTTTGAGATTGCCTAAAAGTCTCATCCAGACACAAGCACAGGTCCCCACTAAGAAGAATACCCTCAAATGTATACAAATCATATATAACTTGTAAACAAAAGATAATACAGTGCATAACAGAGAGATGATTTACAAGGAAAAAAAATACCATCTCCCAAAACTAACTATACATTTGACTGTTTCCCACTCAGCCAGGGCATCCGGCCAGGGCCAGGAAAAAAACAAGTAATCTCATTCCAAGGCAAAGACAGAAAGCAGGTTGGAAAACAGATATAGGGGGATAGAATACATAGTAAGTACCTCCCTGCCATCTATGGCCGGTCGGGAACCCCACCCAGGAGGCAGATTGAAATTATAAAGAAAAAAATACGTAAAATCTTCCAGGACAACAATCTTAAAATTCGATTTCCTAGACATAACTATCAACCCGAACAGCGGCACCTACCAACTATTTTCCAATAAACCCAACATCCCACTGTACGTCCAAAGACAAAGCAACCACCCGCCATCTATTATTAAAAAAACCCATTCCAGATAGCATTTTATATCTAAATGCTTTCGAATACGATTTATTCGACCTAATTCCAACCAGATATATATATGGTCTCATCATATTTATTATTGGTATGAATCATTTTTGCATCGCCTGTGATGAGCTCAAAGTGTAGCAAGCGCTGTAAAAATCCTAAATACAAAACAAAACTGCAGTGCTGTCCTCCACCCCAACACCGGAGGATTCTAATTATTTGTCTTTGTAATACAGTAACATGTTTCTGTGCTTGCATCTAACAGGAAGGGGAGCGAGTGACACACCCAACGCAGTAAAAAGTAAGCGAGCAATGTTACTCAAATGTTTGTGTATTTTGTTAACTTATTATTATTATTATTATTATTATTATTATTATTATTATTATTATTATTATTATTATTATTATTATTATTATTATTATTTTTTTATTATTATTTTATTGTTGATGTATTGTTGTTGTTTTTGTTGTCTCAGTTGTCATGATCATATTATTGTTATCATTATCAGTCTATCATCATCATCATTTTATTTATATATTAGATTATCATTATAAATTATTTTTATTATATTATTATTTTATTGTTATTATTATTATTATTGTTATTGTTATTGTTATTGTATTGTTATCATATTATTTTATTGTTATTATTATTATCATTATTATTATTATCATTATTATTATTATCATTATTATTGTTATTATTGTTATTATTATTATTATTATTATTATTATTATTATTATTATTATTATCATTATTATTGTTATTGTTATTTCATTTTTTTGCCAGCGCCAGCAAGATATAATACGTATGCAACCGAACCGCATAATATCAATGTAATGACGATTTTACATTAGTGGAAATGGTGGCAGATGTACAACTAATCGTGAAATATCAATATGGCCCTGGTCATGACGTCACAATGGTAATGATGAGTGAGTGTCATGATGAAAGGTTACGAAGCTCTGACAGTACACGGGTATAGGGTAGAGATTGGGTGCTGGGTGAAATGATGGTGATGGATGTCCGATGACGACAGGGTAACAAGAGTTGGGTGTTGTAGTGGTTCGTGATGGTGGTAGTGATGTTGTTGTTGTTGTTGTTGTTGTTGTTGTTGTTGATGATGATGATGATGATGATGATGATGACAGTAATAATGATAATATTATGATTACAGTAAAAATAGTGGTTATAGTAGTAGTAGTAGTAGTAGTAGTAGTAGTAGTAGTAGTATAGTATAGTATAATAATAATAATAATAATAATAATAATAATAATAATAATAATAATAATAATAATAATAATAATAATAATAATAATAATAATAATAATAATAATAATAATAATAATAATAAAATAATAATAATGATAATAATAATAATAATAAGGTTCAATATGCAAGGCGTTCTTCAAAATCATCCATCAGTTTAATTTGTATTATTCCAATTTTAACCTATGATTCAATTCTGTTTTTTTATGCACTTAAAGTGATCAAGGCGTCCAAGATCAATTACAAATCTTAATATTTACGATGATACGCGCTCGTACATTTTTCCCCGACAAAAACCAACGCTGTTACCGGCACACAGCGGGACTCGAACCAGAGCTTGTTTGTTATATTTAGGTCATATCAGCGCAGTAAAGAAGCAGAAAATGGAATATAGTAAAACGTTATAGAATTACAAGTAAAGCACCCAAAGGGGAATTTGTTCAAATAGGAAACAGATGTAGATTCCAAGAGCACACTATCAATGAACCTAGTTTGAGATCACCTAAAATTCTCATCCAGACACAAGCATAAGTCCCCATTAAGATGAATTCGCTCGAATATTTACAAGTCATATACAATATGTAAACAAAACATAATACAGTGCTTAATAGATGATTTACAAGACAAAAAATATCATCTCCCAAACTCTCAACTATACATTTGACCGTTTCCCTCCAGCCAGGGTTAGGACAAAACCAAGTAATCTCATCCCAAGACAAAGACAGAAAGCAAGTTGGAAAACAGATATAGGGGGATAGAAGACACAATAAGTGCCTCCCTGTCCAGAGAGATAGCATCTAATTTTCTAATCTAAATATATGCTGGTCGTCAATAAACATCATCCATCCTCGCTCTTATACGTCCCATAATTCTTATAATCTGCTATACATCCTGCTATTAAAATAGTTATGCCGCCGTATGATTCAATAAGTCACCTATCCATTATTAGTCCTCCGAAGGACTGGTTACATACACGCTTCCAAGTTAAGGATTTGGAGCCAGAAAAGTAGAAGGCATGACGCCAAGACTTTACTTTCCTATTGTGATGAGTTTCATGCAGATTGGACAAGATCCTGGATTATGATAAACCTGGGGCAGATTTGCGAGCCCCGTACTATACTATTGGCTACAGGGTCATAATTGTATTGTCTGTAGATTGACTGATGATCAGGATATTACGTTAATATCGACCTTTCATTGTCGTCATATATCCAATTTTCTCCGTACATAACATCGGATATTGTATGGTTATTCTCGTTGAGGTAGATTGTCACCTAGACAACGCTATTTGAGAGAAAATTAATGATGCCTTTAAAATAAATAATGATAATATACTCAAAACTTGGTTCAATTTAGCACATTGTTTTGACCTCAATATGGATGCTATGCGTTTAGGTAAAATACTTACAACATAACTTACCAAAACGAAAACCATGTCTAACCATGGACGTATAATATTTTCTGATTGATATAATTTTGTGAGAACAATTCACAAAAATGGCTGCCTTTAGTGAGAATTACACACACAAACATGGATGGCAAAATACAAAAACAAAGGCCATCCTCGTTCAATCTATAGCTGTTTACGGTTACACGTAGTTTTCTGTGTTTGTACGTTATATCCGGCTAGTTAAACGCAGAGCATCAATATAAATTCACGTCTTTTGTTGGGTGGTTGGGGGGGGGGGAGGGGGGAGGCCGAAAGGGCTGAGTGGATAAGAATGAATATCGTCAAGGGAGGATCCTAGTATGAGCTTCTCTTTGACCAGTTAGAAAAGTGAGTGGAGCAGGCACTTTATGTTGATAGCAACAATAGATGAAGTGAGTAGGAAAGTGCTAGAAGACGATAGAGAATAAAAACTTTTGCGGCGGTGATGGGGGTTTGAACCCGCGACCTTACTGGTACGACAACTCCGCCTGGCCAGGGAGAGCGTGACTCTTCCGTATGAGCTATCCACCTCTACCGTATGAGCTATCCCCGGCGGAGATGTTGTACCAGTAAAGTCGCGGGTTCAAACCCCCGTCACTGCCGCGACAATTTTTATTATCTATTGTCTTCTGGCACTTTCCTACTCACTTCATCTCTTATTGTTTAACCAGTTAACTGCCGTACCTCGCGTGATCCCTTTTTACAAAGTCCAGGTTTGAGCGTTTTTGTCAAGAAGAGGGTCATATAAATCGATCGATATTTGAAGGACGAGTTCTCTGCCAAAATTTTATAGGGAATGAGATTAGCGGAAGAGTAGCGTCCCTTGATTGGACGTCACCGTACAGAGAGAACGTCAAAATGGTTTTGTGCATGCGTCTCTCTCGTCCTCGCTTTCGGTGAAGTGTCTCATGCCGCACAACCAACATGACATTCTCTCTCTAATAACTTTTCCGCTCGTGACTTCCAATCAAGGGACGCTACTCTTCCGCTAATCTCATTCCCTATAAATGCGTGTCTTTCCAGAGTACGCCTTCCAGCTGGTTAAAATGATCCTTAAAAAATATAGAACATGCTGCTTACTTTATGGTTCAACACTTGGATAACCACGCCTCTCGGACTGTCGTCATAATATTGTAAAAAAATCAGTGATTCGTAAACTCCACGGGTTTTTAATATCGATGGTATGTGTCTAAGTAAAATACCCACAGTTCTATCGCTTGATGAATAAAACCAACACAGAAATCCATGTGTAAACTTAAACGTTTATATAACACGATCGAGAAAATCGTGTGATAACTAGTCACCCATCTGGCGGTATGAAAACAGTAACAATGATCAGAGAAAGGTCGAATTCATTCACTTTATTGTTTATAAACAACCAACTATGTTTGAACGGGCTCGTGTGAAGCTGTGTCACAAATTCCATGTATAGATAGTATGCGCTTGGCTAAGAAGCTCATAACATTGCCATCCGGAAGTATAACGGACCAACACACAAAACTATGTGTATCCATGAACGTTTATAATTGGGTTAATACAGTTCAGTGAGCATTACTCATAAACGCGGATGGCAAAAAACAATAACAAAGACCTGAGTGACGTCATCTGCATACTATCTATAGATAGTATGCAGATGACGTCACTCAGGCCTTTGTTATTGTTTTTGCCATCCGCGTTTGTGAGTTGTTCTCACTAAACTGTATTGACCAGACTATAAAAGGTCATGGTTACACAGAGTTTGTGTGTTGGTCCGTTATACTTCCGGATGGCAATGTTGTGAACTCCTTGGCCAAGCGCATTCTATCTATGGATAAGGAGTTCACAACATTGCCATCCGGAAGTATAACGGACCAACACACAAACTGTGTGTATTCATGAACTTTTATAGATAGAATGCGCTTGGCCAAGGAGTTCACAACATTGCCATCCGGAAGTATAACGGACAAACACACAAACTCTGTGTAACCATGAACTTTTATAGTCTGGTTAATACAGTTTAGTGAGAACAACTCACAAACGCGGATGGCAAAAACAATAACAAAGGCCTGAGTGACGTCATCTGCATACTATCTATAGTCTGGTTAATACAGTTTAGTGAGAACAACTCACAAACGCGGATGGCAAAAACAATAACAAAGGCCTGAGTGACGTCATCTTCGAACTATCTATTGATTGGTCAAAAATCTACTTGTTCATTCCGGCATATTATCTTGAAATAGATCATAACTGTATATTTTCCTTTTGGATAGAATCGATTACGGATAGGATCTTTTCATTTTTCCACTCTTGGTGGAATTCCTCATTGTTATGATTGCCAAAGACATGAACGCAATTTTCAACTCCTTCAATGTTTCCTAGCACTTCCTTCGAATTGTTGTCTAGTTCAAAGGTCACTCCCTGTTTTCACGAATATGTGCCAAATAATATTGCCCTACATATAGTTTTGATGTGTGGGTATTTCTTTCTTACCGCCAGCAATAATGCGTTGTAAATAGTTATTGATATTACAATTTTAAAAGTAGGAAACTTACTGTTATCTAGACTGTATTCTCAAAATATTTCCATTGTGCGACATTGTAGCATTTGCTTGGCGGTCGCTTTTGGACGCTTTGGTCCATGATTCGATACCCGCTGTGGGCAGCGCAAAGTTGAACGATTGGGAAAAAAATTACACCGAAACTATCTCACAACACTCTGGTGTAAAAGGATACAGTAGTCTTTGTAGAAATGTTAATAATAGTGGTTTACAATCGTCATGTCTCGTCCTATATTTTAAGGGTTGCTACTGGGCTTGGCACATTTTTTAAAGCGCAACTGTGGATACAGCTCTATACAAAAGATTCAGTATAATTAGGTTGAATTCAAATGCAGCTGTATCTGTTTAAGCATTTGTCTTGATTTGTGTGTTTCATATTTATGTTTTATCGCATGGACTATTTTCATGGCCAATTCTCGTGCTCAATGCTTGAAATTATTTCCCCAAGCAAACGCTTAGTAACCAAATAAAATCTAAGTACATTCGCATGTAGCCTATCCCCTAGGCTAATCAATATCTTGAAAGACATCTTTCTAAAAACGCTTATGAATGGGTAGATGATGATAAGAACAATTTTGAAGAAGAAATTTAAGAATAGGAGGATGAGAAGGAGGAGGAGGAGGAGGAGGAGGAGGAGGAGGAGGAGGAGGAGGAGGAGGGGAGGAGGAGGAGGGGGATGAATAACAAAAAGTAGAGGCCAAAGAAAAAGAAGAAGAAATAATGAAGAGGAGACAAACAGGAGGAAAAGGAGGAAGAGATTGAGGAAGAGAAGACGAAGAAAACATTTTAACCAGTAAATAGGAGGAGATCAGAAGTACGCTCGTATGATTAGAGCCGACACATGCGATAAAAGATTGCATAAGATGCAGTTATCTTCCGATTTCGCCAAGTGAAAGGTCGTAGAGATTAGATTTAAATAGATTTCAACTTCAAATGCTACAGTAATACGCACGCATTTAAAGGTGAAAGATTTTAACTTTGAATGATGCGTTTATACTCGAACAATATCAAAGGTCGCATAAAGTTTAGAATTTACAAACAAATTTCCTGTTTATTTATTATATGTTGGATCGTAAAGGAGACCCTTGAATAAAGATTTAAAAAGTGTGTATGAAAAGACGAAGCAAGAATGAAAAATACAAGGAAAAAACCCATCTCAATAAATCAGCCGGTTGGGAAAGAAGGCTGATTTTTTTGGATTTATTTTTTTTTTGGGGGGGGGGGGGTGGTTTTCTCTCTTGTATTTTTCTTTCTTGCTTTGTTTGTCAGTGTTTCATACAAACTTTTAAGATCTGCTCTCTAATTTTCACTGAGACATTTTAATCTATGTCTTGCAAGTTAACTAGATTGGCCAATGTTTTTTTTTTACCCACTCCCATACTTCGTCCTTTCTTTGACCTCTCAACAAAAATACACCCAAAAAACAATCACAAATCGGTGTGGTTTTGGTTTGTTTGGACTGATGTGATGGGAAAGGAATTGCATTTGAGGCTGTGAAAATAGGCTTCAACAGTCGTGACGTCACTTTTCTCGTAATGACACATAGTAACTTAGTAACTGATTCTAAGCTATCGGAACAATGGCGGACGCCCTAATGAAATACTTTTACGACGAGCATAAAATAAGTGTATCCAGAGGAAAAAAACATAAATATGATCATGTTTTGACTTTTATACATTCTGATCACGTGACATGTGAAAAAGTTCTAGCCAACATGAAGAATATAAAATACCGATTTTCTTTGTTTAGAACAAAGCTGCTGGTTGCTCGCGGTTGTAACATCAGACTATTGGATCCAATTTAGGGAGTCAGCCTTAGTGGTAGATATAAATCTAAAAATGTGTGAGTGAAACAGTGGCAGACAAAGCTGAGTGAATGGTACGAGAAAAAGATACCATCCTCAAAATATCAGCCCATCTCCACTGGGGATCAAACCTGTTATAATATAAATATAATATATATTATGAAGCATTTATAAAGCGAATACATCCACTCAAAGGTGCTCAAGGCGCTATGAAAAAAAAAAGAAAAAGAAAAACAAAGACAAAAAGAAAGTTGTTACAATCAATGCACAAATTAAAATAAACAACGGGACTCAAAGGCACGGGAATAAAGTTCTGTTTCAGATTCTTTTTAAAAAATTCAAATGAAGGGCTGGATCTAGTTTTAAAACTTATGATATTTTCCATAACCGATGGGCACTGATAGAGTTAGCTTTAGTGTTAAATTTGTTAGAAAATTTTCTTACGATTATCAATCAAGAGTCAGCAGATCTCAAAGCTCGCGCTGGTTTATAGGGAGACGTTAGGTACTGGATGTAAGGAGGGAAAATTTCTCTCGATTATCATTTTTTGAAAACTTAAAAACCTCTTCAGATATTCATCATAAGACTATGCTGATTGGTGGATTAGAACCGCTGTTGCCATGTTTTTTTTGTTTGGTTTTTTTTTGTTTTTGTTTTTTTTTAAAGGAGAACCAATACACAAACATGAAAAACAAACGATATATTTACAAATTGCAAAGGAAATGAGAAGATAATTATTTCTAAAATACTCACAGGTAAGCAGCTTTACCATATTTCCTACAAACGGTATAAATTAATCCTCTCAAATTTACGACGATGGCAAATGATAAGCAAACGTGAAGAAACAGCTGAGCAGACAATTTTACAGGGAAATAATATCTGAAAAAAGTTTGAAATTCAATGCCAGAAAGTAGAAAACAATTAAATGTGACCCATCGCCCGAAATCGGTATTATGTCGGGTGGTGTGCATTTTAACCAGTTAATTGTGAACTCTGGAAAGACATGTACGAGTAATTAAAAATTTGGCCAGAAAACTCGTTCTTCAAATATCGATCGATTTAAATGGCCCTCATCTTGGCAAAAATCTCAAACATTGGCCCTGGCGAGGTCTTCATTAAGCCCCAGATTTGAGAGTTTTTGCCAAGATGAGGGTCATTTAAATCGATCGTTATATTAAGGACGATTTTTTGGCCACATTTCTAAATTCGTCTCTTTCCAGAGTATGGCAGTTAATTGGTTCAATGCTATTCGATTGTTCAATTGACCAGAAATATGAAAAATAAAATTATCACTTAAAGAAAATATATTCATTCTCCTCAATAAAGCTTTAAAAAAAACATAAACAACAACTCTACATTCAATTCTTAGTATATAATTCGACCCAATATAATACCGTTTGAGGCTTTAGGTCGCAAATGAGAAATCCCCCCCCCCCCCTTCATCCCTCCAAAAAATCAACCATCCCCTACTTGATATCGAATCGCTGAATATCTGATTGCCGAACAGATGTGGAATGTTTCGTTTATATAATAAGGATAAGGATAAGGATAAGGATAAGGATAAGGATAAGGATAAGGATAAGGATAAGGATAAGGATAAGGATAAGGATAAGGATAAGGATAAGGATAAGGATAAGGATAAGGATAAGGATAAGGATAAGGATAAGGATAAGGATAAGGATAAGGATAAGGATAAGGATAAGGATAAGAATAAGAATAAGAATAAGAATAAGAATAAGAATAAGAATAAGAATAAGAATAAGAATAAGAATAAGAATAAGAATAAGAAAAGAAGAAGAAAAGAAGAAGAAAAGAAGAAGAAGAAGAAAAGAAGAAGAAGAAGAAGAAGAAGAAGAAGAAGAAGAAAGAAGAAGAAGAAGAAGAAGAAGAAGAAGAAGAAGAAGAAGAAGAAGAAGAAGAAGAAGAAGAAGAAGAAGAAATCATTTGTATAATAATAATAATAATAATAATAATAATAATAATAATAATGAGAATAATAATATTAATAATAATAATAATAATTTCATGAATTCATGCTCTAAGGCGCTTTACAATAAAACACGAATTCACAAAGGGAAAATAAAACCATTTGAAACCCGAGCAATGCTTTCGTCATATATTATTTACCGAATTAACCTACAAATTATGATTACACGTCTCCAAAACTGATGTTTATTTACATTTGATTTGTTGTTATTTAGATCTCTCATTTCTTAGCGATACACTTCAAGTAACTGGTAATTTGTCATTACGCATTTTTTAAAAATTTAGAAATTCGTTGGCTAAGAGTAATTTCTTAACTCTCTCTCCTTACCAGCCATTTTCAGAATTTTCCCTGAAACTTCACACCCACCCAACACAGATTTTCTACTCAAACAAAAGGATCAAGTACTTCTATACATCAAATTGTCCAGTGTCTAATTTTCATCGCTTTAACAAAGTATCTTCTTTATAATTTGTGATATTACAAGGGATATCAGAAATATAAAATTGTTGGTTGCCTCGTAAGAAATGTGATGATTTTCCTGTGGATGGTAAGGAGAGGGTTAAAATCCAAAACTATCATCTCTTGTCCTTAGACATTATCTCTTCTTCAAAGCGGATCCTTGTTGGAGCTAACCTCTCAAACAGTCCGACTGAACACCTTTCTGGCTCCCAACTGAGCCATGCGTCCTACCTCTGTGGTTGTTCTCCATACAGAACTATGTGCAACCGTAAACATAAATAGTCTGATTAATACAATTTAGTGAGAACTATTCGTAAATAAAACCAATGACAAAGAGCTGAGTGACGTCATTTCCGTTCCTTATAGTTCTAAATAAAAATATTTTTGCTTAAAATATATTATAAGCTAAAAAAAAGGATAGTTTGAGAGAACTAATCTTTTTATTACTTATATATTTTATTATACAAAATATTCCTTGCGTATCTATAGTTTACGTGTGGTTGCCAACATAGACAAGTATGAGGGGTATCGAGTATTTTGATAAGTAATGAGTCTCGTGAGATTAGCAACATCACTGGCAGGTATACGTGCACTATCGCATCGCACTTTCCCTTCAAATGACAGCTGTTTTGTGGTTTATCTAACTTTTTCTTTCTATTTTATAATGTTTTTTTTCACCCCTTGTTTTTAATTGACGTGGTCGAGCGTGGAACAGCTTGCTTTTATTCTTGTCAATTTGATTATATTATGTGATTCATTTTGCCTTATATAACTGAATCCAGATAGCTCGGTTGGTAAAGCTATAGATAGTATGCGCTTGGTTAAGAAGCTCACACCATTGCCATCCAGAAGTATAACGGACCAACACACAAAACTCTTCGTAACCATGAACTGTTATAGTCTGGATAATACAGTTAAGTGAGGATTACTCATAAATGTGGGTGGCAAAAACAATAACAAAGACCCGAGTAACGTCAATTTTATTCTATCTACAGCCTCACAAACAAATGAAAGGGACGGGTATCAATAACGGGTGCAGCGGAGATTAGATTGTTATTTTTTTTTTCCCTGACCCTCTCCCCTCAACGTCCATCCAACGATGATTTGGTAGCTGGGTCTGTTAGTTCTTGCGGAAAGTTCTTTGCGATTGGCTAGCGTCCTATCTAATTGAAAGCAATAAATTGTTCTTGTCCGTCTAAATCTATAGAAGCTGAGGTATACTATGCCTCCATAGGCCCTTAAGAACTGCTAGTTTTAGTTAAATGATCTACAGACGTATGCTGTTTGTTCTAAGGAGTGGATTCTTGCCACATTTCTCCTCCTCTACTTCTTCTTCTCTTTCTCCTCCTCCTTCTCCTCGTTCTCCTCATCCTTCTCCTCCTCCTCATTCTCCTCCTCCTTCTCCTCCTTCATCTTCATCATCATCATCATCATCATCATCATCATCTTCTTCTTCTTCTTCTTCTTCTTCTTCTTCTTCTTCTTCTTCTTCTTCTTCTTCTTCTTCTTCTTCTTCTTCTTCTAACAAACCGATTGATCGATAAAATTGATAGGTGCACATAAGATACAAAATATGATCCTTGTCGAATCTGAAATTCCGTGATACATGATGAAGATCTAAACCTTACCCATAGCATTATGTCTGCATGCAAGCTGGTGTTACCAACAGCTGTTTTATCAGTCGTTCTGATAAAAAATTACCAAGTCTGTGATAAATAACAAATCTGCGGCTATGTGGTCTAGTGGTATGACACTCGCTTTGGGATCGGAAGGTCCTGGGTTCGAGGCTCGCTCGGCGCATAGTTGAGTCCTTGGAAAAGACTCTTTACTTACATTTCCTCACCGTATTCAGGTGTAAAATGAGTACCTGGTCGTTAACAGCTTTGTCTTTGTCCGAAAAATTGTAAAATCGCCTAACCGGCGGCATGTCCCGTCCGACATGTTAAATGTTGCTGTTGACTAAGGACCCCTTGTAAAGCGCTTTGAGCACATTTAGTGGATATTGCGCTATATTAAAAACTAAATTTTTTGGATGAGATGTGATTTTCGGGTGGGTTTAAATATAGACCATTTTAAATTGTAAAACGACGCCAGTGTCAGCCTTTAAACATGTGATAAATCTAAGACCTTTAGTAAAAAATTCGGTCGCTGGCAAATTTATATTAACATAATAATTTATCACAGAAAACACGATAAACCGAATGTCTCTCTTGTTGAAATACTATGACTGTTATGATTCCCTCAGGGATTTGGGATGGAAAGGTGAGAAATCTTTTTCCACCCACATCCCACTTCCATCGTTATAACAGATCCTCGTTTCCCTTTGGCCTTGAGTCAATTGGGATAACCTTTGACATTTTTTCCTTCCATAATTTTGTTTAAAAAAGACAGCGAGTATGGAAATTGTATTACATTTCCATCTTTACATTTCATTTTGTGTTGTACTAACATAAAAACAAAACTGCGCATATACATTTCAACAAATGTAACAACAAAAATCCCTAAAACTGTAAAGAAACACGAATAGAAATGTAAGTGAAAAATGCCTACACCAGAATTAAAAAAGAAAGAAAAATACAGATACAAGGGGAATTAACTCTAAATCCAAAATGGCCAAAATACTTGTCGTGCGCTTTGGAATTTTGCAAAATTACATCACATTTAAATCAAGATCTTTATTTAAACCGGTGTTGCAATCTCATGTTTGAATACAAATCATGGAATAAAAATGGTAATAAAAGACAGCCATTAATTATCTGCAATTTTATATGGAATATTTGATGGATGTTGCAATCGTAGAACAATACTACAAAAAGAATAACATTAAGATCAAAATGTTCTCTCCGTGTACAAGTACAAGTGTGTGTCCACGTTATTTTCGTGTACGAATCTGTGAAGGATAGAAAGACGATGAAATTGTAATCTATGAATCGATCATCAAACAACTGGGGCTACTACAGAACGACGACGACGATGATGGCGACGATGATGATGATGATGATGATGATGATGATGATGATGATGATGATGATGATGATGATGATGATGGCGGTGGTGATGATTGGTGGTGATGATGATTGGTGGTGATGATGATGATGATGATGATGATGATGATTGGTGGTGATGATGATGATGATGATGATGATTATGATGATGATGATGATGATGATGATGATGATGATGATGATGATGATGATGATGATGATGAATCATCCAATCATAACCCAAAAAGAACCATCTGTCTGATGTTCTTGATTGTTTTCCCTCTTTTTTTCTTTTGAATTGCACTGAATGATAGTTTGGTTTTTTTTTTTCGAATAATCCTTTTCATATCTTCCAATTGTGAAATTTAATTTTCTTATCACAAGTGATTAATTTTTGAATAAAATTTCTCCAAAGGGAAAGTTTTCCTTAGTCTCTTATTCCAAGGGGATACTGGAATAATCTATCTATGCGTTAACGATAAAGCAGCGTTGCAAAGTAAACTATGATGAAGATGTCTTGCTCAAAGCCACACAGCGTGATGGCCCAATCGAACTCGGCAGCCACAGGGTATGAAGAAAAGACCGTACCGTTGAGTGACGGTGCCCCTGCTAAGCTACATGATTTCATCATGCCATTCATTGAGGGGTTGAAATGTACTTGGGCTGATCAATGCTGCTTGTCTTACTTCCGCTGGTTTTTCTCTGAAGGATGGATACAAGATTGTGATTCCGATAGCTCATTTGGTAGATCACTCGCTTCACACGCAAATGGACAGGGATCGATCCCGAGTGACGTCGATTTTTTTTTCTGAACCCCCCCCCCCCTCCCACCCACCCCCTCCCCGGCTGGCAGTGATTGGGTAACTTTGTTAGATCTGACGGAACGTAATTAAGGATAGACTAGCGTCCTGTCCGAAGGGTAGCAACCAAGTACTATTTTCCGTTTAACGCCATATAAAATTGGAATATTCTATGTGGACTAGAGTTGAAAACCTCAAATACAATTCAGCAAGTATTTGTATTGGATTATCAATTTCTCTGGGTTTTTTATTTGCCTTTTCTTTCTCTTTTTTTTTATCATGCTTTTGTTTAGCATCAATGGAAAGTAGTGAATTCCCCTTGCAGTGCATATCTATATTTATCATTGAAATGAGGACATTAAATACTAGGGGTGTGAGACGAAGCAGATATAAATGTGAGATAAAAAAAACATTATATTACTGCTATTCTTAAGACGTAGAGAATCTATTGATTTCAGAAGGTGGATGAATGTAATGAATAAAAATGACTCACTGTTAACCTTGTCTATTTTTGTCTATTCTGTTATGCCACACTCACGTCTCAAAATCAAGTATTATGTTGATTGTATGCGTTTCAATAAAACACTCATCAGTTCTGACCGACATTTCAATCTTATCAACACGCAAAACTATGTATAGCTTTAAACGTTTATAGTCTGATTGAAAGAATAATTGGAGGAAGCTGACAAACGAATTTCCACAAAGCTGAACGTGAAAATATATACAACTGTTGTATGACCAGCAATGTTATATGGACTAGAGACAGCAGCTACAACAAGGAAACAAGATGAAGTTGAGGTGGCAGAAATGAGAATGTTGAGACACTTGGCTGGACAAGAAAAGAAAAAGTGAAAAATAAACGAATTCGAAGGTTGACTGATGTTTTTTTTGTTTTTTTTTAAAGGGTTTTACGGCACTTGCAACACATTAAGGTCATATCAGCGCCAGTAAAAAGGAAGAAAATGGGATAGTAAAAAGTTCTAGAATTATAATTAAAGTACCCAAGAAAAGGTAAGACGAAGGGGAATTAGTTCAAATAAGAAACAGGTGTAGATTCCAAGAGCACACTATCAAAGTACTTAGTTTAAGATCACTAAAATTCTCATCCAGATACAAGCCCAGGCCCCCACTAAGAGGAACACACTCAAATGTTTTACAAATCATATATATATACATATACATATATATATATATATATATATATATATATATATATATAAAGAAAGAAAACATAATACAGTGCATAACAGAGAGATGATTTACAAGGATAAAATATCATCTCCCAAAACTAACTATACATTTGACTGTTTCCCTTTCAGTCAGGGCACCTGGTCAGGACCAGGACAAAACCAAGTAATCTCATTCCAAGACAAAGACAGAAAGCAAGTTGGAAAACAGATATAGGAGGATAGAAGACGCAGTAAATACCTCTCTGCCCACTATGGGAAGTCAGGAACCCCACCCAGGAAGGTTGACTGAAGTGAAGAATGCATCAATAAAGATGAGATAAGATAGATTGAAATGGTTCGGACATGTAAAGAATCGAAAGAGGGAGTGCGTGTGGGAAGGAAAGTATTGGACTTACAATTCGCGGGAAAGAGGAAAAAAGGGACGCCCAAGGACTAGATGGTTTTATAAGGTAAAGGACGATATGAAAGAACTGGCCCTGGAAGAAGATGATGGTCTGAACCGAGATGCATGGAGATGCGACATTCATTATGGCAACCCTGCAAAATGCGGGACAAGCTGAAAGAAGAAGTCTCATTGAAAGAATGTAGTGAAGACTTAACGCTCAACTGGCAGTTTAAAAACAATAACATAGAGCTACGTGACATCATCGTCATTCATTCTATAGCAATAGGCTTCAACAGTCATGAAGTCACTTCCCTCGTAATGACGCATGGTAACTTAGTAACTGGCTCTAAACTATCGGAACAATGGCGGACGCCTTTATGAAATATTTCTCCGAAGAGCACAACAGTGTATCCAGAGGAGAGAAACATTATAAATATGATCATGTTTTGACTTTTATACATTCTGATCACATGACATATGAAAAGGTCTAGACAGAATGAAGAATAAAAAGTACACATTTTCTTTGTTTAGAACCAGGCTGCTCGAGGTTGCTGGGCGATGTGACATCAGACTAGTGAATCCAATTGGAGATTAACCAATTGACTGTTGTATTCTGGAAAAACTCATATTTAAAAATTTGGCCAGAAAACTCGGCCTTCAAATATTGATCTATTTAAATGACCCTTCCTTTTGGCAAAAATGATCAAACCTGGGACCTCGCAAGCTCTCAGGTTTAAGAGTTTTTTGTCTAGATGAGGGTCATTTCAATCGATCATATTTGAAGGAAGAATTTTCAGGCCAAATATTTAAATGCGAGTCTTTCTACAGTACTCAGATAACTGGTTAAATAATATCATATCCCGCCATTCAGCTTGTGTTGAGAACATTAAATATAGAAAAAGATCCACGACTATAGGATTATGGTGCCGTAATCGATGGAACGTGCTGTTAATAATTGGACTCACGTGTATAATCAACAGAATCATAATGATGATAATCTAGCCTACAGTACTCAGTAATAGTAATGTGAATTACTCTTAAAAGAAAAAGCATGTATTTAAAATGTTGGCCAGAAAACTTGTCCTTCAAATATCAACTGATTGAAATGGCCCTCATCTTGACAAAAACAAACCTCTCAAACTTTGTGACTTGCGAAGTCCCAGGTCTTCTGAAATCTCATGTTTGAGTTTTAACCAGGGAGAGGATCCTTTTAATCGCTCAAATTTTGAAGAACGAGTTTTCTGGTCAAAAGTTTTAATTCGTGTTGTTTTCAGAGTACGGCAGAAGTAAGAGGCAATCGAATGCTTTCAAACCAAACGCCAGATAAATCGGAATGGATTCAAAAACCAATAATACTTCTGGTAACTCTCTTTCTTTCCTTGAGAAAGAAGCTTAACTGCGGTTAACGCCAGGGTCATGCCGATATATATATAATATAAATATATATATATATATATATATATATATATATATATTAATCTATGTATTTTTTTATTAGTATTATGTGCAGAGTTTTAATAAGTTTACAATGTAAAACCCTACAAACTGTGGAGTGATCATCGACAATATTGGAGGTGTCCACAAGAAGAAGAAAGAAGAAGAAAGAAAAGAAAAAGAAGAAAGAAAAAGAAAAAAAAAAAAAGAAGAAGAAGAAAAAGAAGAAAGAAGAAAGAAGAAGAAGAAGAAGAAGAAGAAGAAGAAGAAGAAGAAGAAGAAGAAGAAGAAGAAGAAGAAGAAGAAGAAGAAGAAGAAGAAGAAGAAGAAAATTTTTTAAAAGACCCAAAGACCAATTGTTCAATGTTTTACTTTTCAGAGAAAAAAAAGAAGTAAAATTTACACTTAATATTTTATTTTTCAGAAGAAAAACAATTCAAGCCGATACCAGATGGTCATAACTTATCTTGATAGATAACTCTTTGCTTTCACAACCTCTCCCTTTGCGCATTTTTCTTTGCTATATACATCCAACCAATATTGGCTGTTTTTAATTAATTGCTTCCATGTATATCAGGGGGTCCCGATTTCTCAGTTGGTAGAGCATTCACTTCACATACAAAGCGACTAAGATCGATCCCGGGTGATGTCGAATTTTTATTCTCCTGACCTCCCTGTCTACCCAGCAGTGATTGGATAGCTGGGTCTATTAGATCTAGCAAAATGTACGTTGTGGTAGATTATAGTCCTATTTAAAGGGTAAATAGTAATTGCTATTGTTCGTTCCACGCTACAGAAACCGGGAAAAATTCCCGCTCCATAGGCCTAATGGCTCTGAAGGACTTCTTACTACATACATATCTAGGTCTGTCTAGGTCTGTTGACAGCTATAGAAGATAAATGACAACCCTTTCAATCTGGAATTATGTCCTGGAAAGTGACAAAAGTGGATTGAGAGTTAAAATGATAAGAGATATGACATTTAACTCTTTATCTCCTTAAGAATTATATTTTTTCTTCGTAATAAAAATTTTTTTGGACTGAATCTCATATTTCTGATATTATGATTATACACATTTTCACAACATACTCCCCTCCCCACCCCCATCGGACATAACACTATTTCTCTGAGATGGTTGATCAGTTATCTGCCTTTGAAACTTCTTATTATTTATTATAACCTTAACTAATCTTGGGCATTTATACAGAGTAATATCCGCTAAACGTGCTCAAAGCGCTTTACAATGTGCCCCTAGCTAACAGCAACATTTATTATTAAGAACTAGACACGACGCCTCTTAGACGATATTACATTTGTATTCGGACTTTTACACAACAACGCGGTTATCGGTCGAGTGCTTATTTTACACCTGAGTAGGGTGAAAGAATGTGAATAAAGAGCCTTTTCCAAGGACTCAACTATGCGCCGCTCAGAGCAGGACTCGAACCCTGAACCACCCCGTCCGAAGGTGAGTGTCATATCACAAGATAACATAGCCGTTGTACATCTTTCATCGTGAGTCTACAAAATCACATTTCAACAGCTTTAGGTCGTATTTATTTATTTATTTATTTATTTGTTCATTTATTATCTAAAAATTTTCCAAAAACGCATATCGAATAAAACGCACCCAAGAAAAAGCAATGAAATTCTACAGGTAAGTCAGAATTCCGGAGTCTCGATTTCTCCTTGTGATACAAGGCGGAAAAGGTCTTCGGGTTGTAAAGTCATATATAAAGGCGTAACATTTGATAGGAATCCGAGACCACATGTCTGTGCGATCATGGCGAGATATCCAGTCACATTATACAACTCCCAACTGGCACATTGCAAGGTGAGAATGAAGCAATAGTTTGGATTGAGGGTAAAACTCGTGATTGTTTACCTATTTATCTATATTTGTTTTTAATTTATCAATTTTATTTGTTCTATTGTTGATGTATTTGGGTGTCTATTTATTTATTTATTTATTTGATTTATTCTTCCTTTGGATAGATGGGAAATCATCAATGTGCAACTTGAGCAAAGAATGTGATGGTGAAGAAGAAGAAGAAGAAGAAGAAGAAGAAGAAGAAGAAGAAGAAGAAGAAGAAGAAGAAGAAGAGGGGTGAGGAGAATGAGGAAGAGGAAAAGGGGAGAAGGAGGACGGTGAGGTGTGAGTGTGAGAGAGATAGAAGAAAAGGAGAAGGGAAGGAGGGGGCCAGGAGAGTAGGAGGATGAGTTGCGGTGTGTGTGAGTGAAAGAAGTTTGCAAGAGAAGGAGAGAGGAAGACGAGGAGGAGTTGGGGTGTGAGTGTGAGAGATTTGCAGGAGAAAGAGAAGATGAAGGGGGAACAGAGGCTGCAGTAGGAGGATGATTGGAGGAATGGGAAATGATGGAAACAAAATAGAGAATAAAAGTTAATCGCCTCAATTTGGAAACAATCTTGGCATATACACATATTTTTTTATTATGCATAAACAAAACATTAACATAGTCGGCCGATGTGAATGCACAATCTAGGTCGTAGTTTTATGACCTTTTTCGGTTGTGCCTTCATATTTTAAGATTTTCTTCGAGTGTAATTGTGTTTTTTTTTCTTTGTACTATCTATAATTCATAGGAGGGTATGGTGTGATTGTTTAATAGTTTATGTCAAAGCTTCGGTACCCAACAAATATATAATTTGCGCGAATGAATATATTATAAAATTAAAAAGTGGGAGTTGTGGATGCGCGCGCGCGTAGACAGAAAGAGAGAGAGAGAGAGAGAGAGAGAGAGAGAGAGAGAGAGAGAGAGAGAGAGGAAGGGAGCGATAATAAACTTCAACAGTCGTAACGTCACGTCCCTCGTAACGACGCATGGTAACTTAGTAACTGGCTCTAAAAACAATGGCGGACGCCCTTATGAAATATTTCTCCGACGAGCATAAAAGCGTATCCAGAGGAAAAAAACCATTATAAATCTGATCATGTTTTGACTTTTACACATTCTGATCACAAGACATATGCAATGTTTTAGCCAGCATGAAGAATAAAAAGTACCGATTTTCTTTGTTTAGAACCAGATGGCCGATGTTGCTGGGCGACGTGACATCAGACTATTGAATCCAATTAAGGAGAGATCGGGGATGGGGGATAGTTTAAGAGAGAAAAAGAGTGTATGTGTGTGTTTTGTACGATTGTGGGTATACTTGAATTCCTGATTTTTCAATGATTGATGATAAAATGCACGCAAACTTCTCTTAAGATTTTCCGAGATACATTCTCAATATTAGAGCAATTCACCATTATTTTCCCCATCTGCTAATGTACTTTCTTTGTGGCGGTGTCTGTGTTTGTGTGTGTGTGGGGGGGGGGGGGTGAACTTTCATCGCTCTAGGTAGTTTAAAAATCCGCTATCTGGACACATATTATTATTATCTTACAAATAATTAAATCCTTTGTGGACAAAGAAAGAAACATTACAATGCTCTCCCCACACAGGACTGGTATAGATAGTATGCGCTTGGCTAAGAAGCTCATAACATTGCCATCCGGAAGTATAACGGACCATCACACAAAACTGTGTGTATCCATGAACGTTTATAGTCGGGTTAATACAGTTCAGTGAGCATTACTCATAAACGCGGATGGCAAAAAACAATAACAAAGACCTGAATGACGTCATCTGCATACTATCTATATCGGTGTGATTTTGTGAGTTTTTTGTTCACTAGTAGAAATCATCGAGCCCTAAAAGTGTTTGCATGTGTCCTGTCCTCTTAAAAGTATTCACTGTGCTGGTTACAACTAAGGGACATAAATCTGTGATAACCGCATTCACTTATAGAGAGTATACGCTTGGCTAGGAAGCTCACAACATTGCCATCTGAAAGTATATAACGGACCAACACACAAAACTATGTGTAACCTTAAACGTTTATAGTCTGGTTAATACAGTTTAGTGAGAAATACTCATAAACGCGGATGGCAAAAAAAAACAATAACAAAGACCAGACTGGCGTCAACTTCATTCTATCTATAGATAGTATGCGCTTGGTTAGGAAGCTCACAACATTGCCATCTGGAAGTATAACGGACCAACACACAAAACTAGATGTCTATGTGTAACCTTAAACGTTTATAATCTGGTTAATACAGTTGAGTGAGAATTAAATCATAAACGCGGATAGCAAAAATAAATAACAAAGACCTGAGTGACGTCAACTTTATACTATCTATACATCTTTTGAAATTCTACAGTAGCCTTCGTAAACTCGACACTAACCGAAACAGTTTCAGAGTGATAACATTTTATTTTCTAGTCTAAATATATGCCGGTGGTCAAGAAAGATCATCCATCCTCGCTCGTAATGCTAATAATCTGCCTATACACCCTACTACTAAAATAGTTATGCCACCTTATGATTCAATATGTAACCTTTTCCTCCATAGGGCTGATCAGAATATACACTTCCAATGATTTTGGAACCGGAAAAGTAGCAGGTGTGACGTCACGACTTTTCCGCACTATTGTGACAATAGAAGATGTTCTATTATTATTGTCATTATATTATATCATTTCTGGGAGCGAAGTGACCGACTGGTTAAGGCATTGCACTTTGACCAGGAAGGTCCTGGGGTTCGAGCCCCGCTTCAGGGACTTTCGTCTTTTTTTTCCTTGGGCAGGATCATCAACCCCCAATAGGCTTCAACAGCCGTGACGTCAATTCCCTCGTAATGACGCATAGTAACGTAGTAAATGGTTCTAAACTATCGGAACAATGGCGGACGCCCTTATGAAATACTACACCGACGAGCATAAAAGTGTATCCAGAGAAGAAAAACATAAATCTGATCATGTTTTGACTTTTATACATTCTGATCACATGACATGTGATAAAGTTCTAGCCAGCATGAAGAGTAAAAAGTACATATTTTCTTTGTTTAGAACCAAGCTGCTCGTTGCTGGGCGGACGTGACATCAGACTATTGAATCCTATTCGCTCACTTGGACAAAATGGGTGATTCCTGTTTACATCAGACATCTTGTTTGATGAATTATCTATATTCCTTCGTGAAATGCTTATGCGACGATACCTTATGATGTCGTGGCGGAAGGCCATAAAAAACGTAATTTAAAAAAATAATCTCATTATTATTTTAGCTATGCATCAATACCTTGGAACAAGAGTACCTACCCACAAGTAGATGTATTTCAGGAAACCAGATTATATATGGATTAGGGTCGGGGAACGTTATGCGTCTACGCTCACGAAAGGAGGAGCAATCGAGTCGTTATTTGTTTACAGATGAGCATAACATGTTTTATAAACATTGGCGAAAGGAAGGAGGCTGACGGAAAGTTTACGATGTCGTTCAACTGTTTATTTTGGTTATTACGTGAGATGTTCTAGATTTACGATCACTTCAATCTAAAGGTGAGAGGCTGACAGTGGATTTTTGTTTCCAATAAATGTCAGTTGGTTGTCGCTTCACGTCATTTTATTGGATTGGAGGGGGAGAGGGGAGGGGCGGGGGGGGGGGGGGGGGAGGGGGAAGAAAGTAGTGTTTTATTGGGGGAGGGGGGGGGGGGTTCGACATGAATACGTTTATTTAATAACTTTTGCAGAGTTTTATGATTTTCTGTGGCCCAAGAGAAGGCATTCCCGATTTACTGATTTGTCAAAGAAATTGTAAGGTGAAATTGAAAAAAAAAGGAGTCCTTCAGATTATTAGGCCCATGGAGCTTGAGTTTATTCCGGTTTCGATTGCATGAAAAGGACAATAGCATTTGCTTAATTTCTTTAGGATACTTCCGTCCATATATAAAGTTCCCGGCTACCCAATCACTGCTGTGTGGTTGGGGAGAGGGGATCAGAAAAAAATATCGACTTTACCATAGATCAATTTAGGTGTCTTTGCTTGTGAGGAAAGTGCTTTATCAACTAAGCTATCGATATCCCCGTAGGATGAGATAAGTTAAGATAAGTTTGCTACGCAGTTAATAAAGACTATCTCAGATGCAAGAGACTATTAAATCTCACGCACAAACTACGCAAAGTACGAAAAAGTTTCATGATATTTTGATTATGAAAGGTGGCGAGAAAATAATTAATAAATTATAATTTATCTTTTATGATTTTATAAATATGATGGTGAAAGTTGTTATTAGTTCTGTATGTCACTGTCATACAATCAAGTTTTATCATGCCCCCCCCCCCTTTCCAAATAAATAGTGTAAAAAATTTTTTCATAAAAATTAAAGCCAACAACGTTATTCTTTAAACGCAATTATTTTAGAAATCTTCAGAATTTATAAAAATAAATTACTGAATTCAAATTAAACCAATCTCAGTTTCATATCAACGGGTGTTGATACTTTTTTGAACACCACCGACAAGTGGCGTAGAAGTAATAAATTATAATCAAAGATGTTTGAAATAAAAACTACAAGGAAATAATGTAAAAAAAAATTAAATAGTTTTAATGCAACTTGTGAAATATTAAATGATTCATTTCAGTATTGACATAGACTATATACTGAAATTGCAATGAATAGGCTAATTCATTTCAGACACGCGCTTGGGAAGTATCAAATATCCACTGCTACCCGACTCCAATGTCGTTCTTCAAAAATGAGGTGTGGGGAAAATTGTTAACATCTCCCGGAGGCTCTGCACCTATAATATATATGAGTGTTGGTATGTACTTGTAGAAACGAGAGTGCTTTATTTAGAGCATAGACTATAAAATGAATGAAAACACATTTTTTTGTTTTAAAATGTGTTTATATATATATATAATATATATATATATATATATATTATATATATATATATATATATATATATAATGCAAATTTTCACTCACATTTTTGTGGCCGAGACGACTCGTTTCTGTGTTTTTTACACTTCTTCAGTCTAAAAAAAACACACACAAAAAAAAACAACAAAAAACAACAAAAAAAAACACAGAAACGAGTCGTCTCGGCCACAAAAAGGTGAGTGAAAATTTGCATTATTTATTAGCTCTAACCACCATTATCGAGCACTTTCGTACCTACAAGTACCCACCAACACTCATAAATATATATTATATATATATATATATATATATATATATATATATATATATATATATATATATATATATAAACATTTTAAGTATAATTATTATTACTCCGACAGATCTGTTTCTTGTCACTGGGACAATCTACTGGAAGTGTTGATTGTCTCAGTGACAAGAAACAGATCTCTAGGAGTAATAATAATTATACTTAAAATGTTTATAAATAGCTCCTTTTATCAAAAAGTTGAGCACTATTATTTCATGGTTTTTGCTTTTATTATATATATATATATATATATATATATATATATATATATATATATTATATATATATCCTCTATCCATATATCTATCTATTTATCTATCCATCCACCCATCTATCTATCTATCTATGCGTATCTCTCCATCTGATCTACATATCTATCGATTTATCTATTTATCTATACATAATATTATATATCTATATACGTCATCTCTCTCTCTCTCTCTCTCTCTCTCTCTCTCCCTCTCTCTCTCTCTCTCTCTCTCTCTCTCTCTCTCTCTCTCTCTCTGAATGGCTTTCTGAATCTCTATAGTACATAAAAAACAAGTTCTACATCAACTCACAACTCACCAGTTTTAAACACCACACCACATTCACCCTCGCTCCTAATTTCCCAACTATACACATACTTGTAGAAGAATCTGTCTATTAAATTATGATAAAACACGAATATCAATTATCATATCATGACGCCTGTTAAAACTCTCATGTTAGAACAAAAAAATAGTTTTCATGGATTTAAGAAATATTCTGATACATTAGTCCGCCAATGTTATTTACCCACAATAAAAACCCACATTCTGCGTTTCTTGAATGGACACTTAGGAGTGGTTGTTATGGACGCGATGTGTCTTTGATGTGGTGTTTTTATTGGTGGTTTGGCACGCGGCGGAAGCCATTTCTATCACATTTGAGTTTAAGTCAAATCCCAGCGCTCCCATTCACCGAGGAATTAGTTTCCTGAGCATTGGTGTTATATATGTCACTGATATACGATTGGATATATATATATATATATATATATATATATATATATATATATATATATATATATTATGGGAATAGGGGCAATATTGAAAAGGAGGAAAGTGATAATTGTTTTGAAAATCATAACAGAGATGAATAATGATAGCAATATACGATAGTGATAGTGATGGTGGTGATAATAATAATAATAATAGTAGTAGTAGTAGTAGTAGTAGTAGTAGTAGTAGTAGTAGTAGTAGTAGTAGCAGTAGTAGTAGTAGAAGTAGTAGTAGTAGCAGTAGTGGTGGTAGTAATATGAGGATGAGGAGTAGGAGGGGTGTATTCGTAGCATTAGTAGTAGTAGTAGTAGTAGTAGTAGTAGTAGTAGTAGTAGTAGTAGTAGTAGTAGTAGTAGTAGTAGTAGTAGTAGTAGTAGTAGTAGTGGTAGTAAAAGTAATATGAGGAGGAGGAGGGGTGTATTCGTAGTAGTAGTAAATTTGAAACACTTCAATTCCACCTTTCAATTGTTGTTCTGATAGGTTCTCTCTTAACTAATTTGCCGCAGGTACGCTAAAAAAACCCACATTTTAACATTTTTGACCAGAAAACTCTTCTTTTAAATATCGATCGATTAAAATAACTGATCTTGTCAAAAAAAAAATGCCTCCAAGCTGGGATTTCCTTCAAGTGGTAGAAGACATGTTTGAAGTCACAGGTTTTAGAGTTTTTGTCAAGACGAGAGTCATATTAATTGATCGATGTTTGCACGACGAGATTCCTGGACAATTTTTTAATGTGGTTTTTTTTTTCAGAGGACGGCAGCTCTGGCAGTAAAAAAATTAATAAATAAACTTGAGCTTTTATATAGAGCAATATCCACTAAGTGTGTTCAAAGCGATTTACAAAGGGTCCTGACCAACAGGAACATTTAACATGTAGGACGTGACATGACGCCTGCTTGGCGATATTACAAATTTTCGAACAGAGACAACGCTCTTATCGGCCATGTACTCATATTACACCTGAGTCTGGTGAGAGAATGTGAGTAAAGAGCCTTTTCCAAGGACTCAACTATGCGCTGGGCGAGGCTCGAACCCAGAACCTTCCGATCCGAAAACGATTGTCATACCACAAGACCACATAGGCGTACTGTACATACGACTAATACTACTACCAATACCACTATTACCACAACCATCGCTATCAATACTTACGACTTCAGATCAAAAAGGACATCGTCCGCCGTCCAATGTGATGATCAACGATAATTCCAGTGTGTGCGTTAGCTTTTTATAGGATTTCCCTGTAGACGAAGAAATAATGAACTGTGAACGTCCTTTGCAAAAAAAATAATGTTTAAATGATTATCCGTTATTTCTGATTAAGCTGAACTCGGGTGCGAAATTAATACCTGACCGTTAACATTAACAGCGTTGACTCTGTCGGGGGAAAAATGTAATATCGCGTAACAGGCCCAATGTCCAATTCTGCGTGTTCAGTGTTGCTAATGACTAAGACCCCTTGTAAAGCTTTGAGTACGTTAAGTGCACATTGCTCAAAACACTCTGTTTTTAAGGGTTAAAAAATGAATCACTGAATGTCATGAAAGCCTGGCAAATATAGATACGGAAATAACATAATAACAAGCAATTATTTATCTCTATAGACCCTTAAAATCCGGTCTGAGTTTATCCCTTGTTCTTTTGCGTTTACCAAAAATCAACAATTCTTTCTACCCGTTAGACCAATCGCTAGTGTTCTATAATGCAGTGTTCCATCAGTTCTACCAGACCTAGTTTCACAATCAGGTTAACGAACAGAGAGGGGGGGGGGGGATATCCGGGATTCAAACAGGTTCCTTTGAACGAGAGGTGGATCCTCTGTTAACATAATAACCCACCCCCCCCCCCACCCCCAATAGGGATAACTTAACTCCAGTATTCTGCTTGCTATTGTGAGTAATCAATCCAAAGAACGCTGGGTGGTTGTTATTTTAGAACTATTATTTTTTCTTTAACTTTTTTCCCTTTTATTTACCAGGCAATGTACTCTAACGAGTGCCCTACTTTACACAATTAAACATGTCTTGCACCAGATTCTGTTTATTTCTTACTCAAATTCCCTTTCCGTAGACATTTGTCACATTGACAAGATTTGCTCTTTTTTATGTTGGTGAAATAGATCGAGACAAGATGTGTGTGTGTGTGTGTGTGTGTGTGTGTGTGTGTGTGAGGGGGGGGAGGAGGGGGATCAAAGGATCCGTGTACCCTTGTACTCAAATCAGAACGAATTCCCAAACAGGACGCGACCTTGAGAAAGGCTGCATTGGGAACGATTCGACATTCTAAAAACATATATAATTTATTTATTCTATTTTGTCTATAACTTCAAAACACTTTGTTGACTCAGATTAAAGTTTATATGATATTTTAAAGACAATTTGACCTCAAGATCATCTACTTTATCAATTGCCTCAGCTGGTAAATCGTTTGAATGTAGGAAAAATAATAAAATGACCACGAAGTTTCATAAAACAATATCAAAAGCCAAGCAAAAATTGGTAATCGTCGGTTAAAGAGTTAAAGAAAAGCTGATTTCCCAAATATTTATATAGATAAACACTAGCAATAGTATGGAAATCACCAATGTAACCGATTAATCTTACCTTAGCCAGATATTAGTCCACATTATCTGTTTTCGTTTATTAAATTGAAGCCTACATTCAATTTCACATTGCTATTTATCCTTAGTCAGAGAGTACTCTACAACCTCAATCAGTTTCGTTTGAATGTCCGGGGAAAAAATAAAATCACCACAAAGTTTCATAAAACGAATAAATATACCGAAGCTACGTATCAATAGCAAAAGCCGTGTAAAAATTGGTAATGGTCGTTTTAGAGGATAAGAAGCTGATTTTCAAAATATTTATATAGATGAACTTTAACAATAATATGCAATTCACAACAATTTTACTTCAGCCTTAGAATACTTCAAAAACTCAATCAGTTGTTTGAATGTCCAGAAAAAAATCATATAGCCATTCATGAACACTCAAACAGGTTGTTCTGATGATTGAAAAATATATTTAAATTTCTTTGTTTACATAGAGATAAATACAACTTCCTAAGTTTAGACATGATTGTAAGATAAACTGCGATACGTTAATCTTTCTGATCACGACGAATCCTAAGGAGGTTGGCCATTAGTCATTTTATCAATATAAGGATCATCAGAAGACACAGGATAATTTCCAATCAAAATCAGATTTGGTTCAAAGTCTGACTCTTACTCTCATTCACAAGAACGAATCATGTTGACGTGGTTACCTGCCATCATATATTCTATCCTTATCACACTTATACCATGTGGTTTCTAACAAAAGGCTTTATATGATTATCTTGAATACGTTATCATCCTCTTCTTCTTCTAGGTTCCATGCTGGTCCAGGCTTCGGATACTGCATGAATTATCTCTTTCCATCCTCCCTGTCTCTTGCTTTTCAAACAGCTCTTGGATTGTTAGGTTGGTGAAGCCTTCAGTTGGTCTATGAGTGTTTTTCTTTGTCTCCCCGGGCGCGTTTACCAGGTATTTTTCCACAACTTGCCAGGTATTCATTCTTATCTTTCCTTACTATGTGTCCGAAAAAGGATAGTTGTCGATCGCTATTAAGGGCATTCGTTTCTTTGTTGGTATGTTTGTTTTAGCACTTCTTCGTTCGTTTTGTGTGCAGTATACGATATTCTCTGCATCCTTCTCAAGCACCACATTTCAAAAGCTTCAATGTCATCATATCGTTATCATATCAAACCAATATTTTACTTTCCAGATGGTTGCATTAATAGAGAATATGTCAATCACTAAAATGACTATAGTACAACTTACTCCCCTTGCGTTCAGTGCCCGAAACGTTCCGTGTTTGGGACTTTGTTCTTCTTTTTAAAGCTGTTTTATTCATATTTGTTTATCGCTTTTATAAACAATGTAGAGTTTAATGAATCGATGTCAGATGTGAGTGTTAAATGCTAGTCGTATTGATGAAGGAAAAGAGGTGATTCGAAATCATCCTTAAACTATTTAGGGCTGTTTGGTCCGATATTGTGTGTACAGCTGATTTTATTAATTTTATTCCAGCAAAAGTTATAAGATAATATGTGATATATGTGGTCTTGTATTAGGACACTCGCCTTCGTATCGCAAGAACCTAATTTTGAACCCCGCTTTAAGCGGCGCATGGTTAAGTCCTTGAAAAAGATTCTGTATTCACATTCTCTCACCGTACTCGGGTGAAAAATGAGTGCCTGACCATTAACAGCGTCGTCTCTGTCGGAAAATAAATTGTAATATCGTCAGGTCTCGCGTCCTACAAGTTTCGTGTTGCTGTTAGCCAGGGACCCTTTGAAAGGCGATTTGAGCACGTTAAATGGTATAGCCCTATATTCTTTTTCTTTAAACGCTCAAAGAATATTATCGGAAGCGAATCTTAACGTGCGTTTCTTTTTTTCTTCAAATTTCTTTACTCTCTCTCTCTCTCTCTCTCTCTCTCTCTCTCTCTCTCTGTCTCTCTCTCTCTCCTTGAGAAGTTGAGACATACAGAGCCTATAATATTAGGCATAATTTGCTCACATTCTTAATTCTTATATCATACTTTTCTTGTTAACACATGAATCTGTGTCAGCCTAGGAATTTCACACCAGGCCTACATCAACCCTTTGCAAATGTCTCAGGTAAAGCTAGTTCAGGCGATGACGAAATGTTGCATGATTATAAACCGTACGCCATGGCACATGGGCTGTAATCAACTGGTTTACTGTCGTACTATGGAAAGACAAGTATTTTAAACTTTGGCCAGAAAACTCGACCTTCAAATATCGACCTATTTAAATAACCCTCATCTTGGCAAAAACTCTCAAACCCGGGACCTCTCAGGGTTTCAGAGTTTTTGCCAAGATGAGGGTCATTTAATGGATCGATATTTAAAGGGCGAGTTTTCTGGCCAAATTTTAAATAATATGCGTTTTTCCAGAGTACGATAATTAACTGGTTAACTAAATCTTATCTCATAACAGTTATAAATTGGACAGTAGTTGACTCACTCATCCGACGAACTTGAAAGCAATAGGTGTAAATATGGATAGTGCGCGGAAATCACAATCATAAAATATGCCCCATAAAATATGCTTGTGACTATGAACTCTCTCTCTCTCTCTCTCTCTCTCTCTCTCTCTCTCTCTCTCTCTCTCTCTCTCTCTCTAAAATAATTTATCCGTTACTCTTTTCCAAACTCAATACAAACACAAGAGCAAACATTCATACTGACATAGAACAATGACAATCTTCCAATGTATGGCATTACTGATTCTTACAAATTATACATTCAAATTTAGCTTTATTTGAGCTAAAATAACAAATACTGATCGGCTTACTATGTGAATAATGAGTACTAAGTTGCTAGAGTTTGTGGACGATAAAAAGTATTGAACAAAAAAAAAAAAGAAGAAAAACAGCTTCAAAAAAGAAAAGAATACAAATAACGTTTTGGGCTCAAATCCCTCTAAAGTCAACAACAAAATTAATTAAAATAGCGATACCTCACGTAAAAACCAGATCGATTATCTGAATATTAAGGGCTAAACCACACCGGAAACTGCCGTCTTCTGCCGTCTTCCGGATAAAGACATCGGGCACGGACAACATATTAAGAATAAAAGAGAAGAGCTGCTACACCTACCCATACCAAGCTCGAAAAAAAAACGGCAGAGGACGTCGGAATCTTGGTATGGGTAGGTCTAGTGGCTCTTCTCTTTATTCTTAGTATTTTGTCCGTGCCCGACGTCTTTATCCGGAAAACGGCAGAGGACGGTAGTGCCGGGTCGTCGGAGTCAGTCTCCTGTATTGGTTAACCCTAACTCGTCAACGCAAGAAAACATAGTACAACTGTTACCTACAGCCATTGTTTTAAAAAACACAGCATATGCAATGTTAACCAAATAGCACATAGCGTGTTCTTTAAAAAAAAAAAAACAACCGGGAGTATAGATCAGAGGGGTGTGTCTTTTTTACGAAACCCGCCGAAACCCGCCGAAACCCGCCGAAACCCGCCGAAACCCGCCGAAACCCGCCGAAACCCGATGAAACCCGACGAATCCCGACAAAGTTATGGGAAGTAGGTGGCTGTGGGGAGTGAACCTAGAACTCAGGGAAGTGTACACCATTGGGGAGTGAACCTGGGACTGGGTTTCGGCGGGTTTCGTAAAAAAGAACCAGTGCTTTTTTACGAAACCCGCCGAAACCCGGCGAAACCCGACAATATACAGCTAAGTTATGGGAAGTAGACAACTGTGGGGAGTGAACCCGAGACTCAGGGAAGTGTACACCAGTCGGGAGTGAACCTGAGACTAAGTTTATCGGCCGGTTTCGGCGGGTTTCGTAAAAAAGAATTAGTGCTTTATTACGAAACCCGCCGAAACCCGCCGAAACCCGACAATATCCGGCAAAGTTATGGGAGTTTGGCAACAGTGGGGGGTGATCCTGGGAGTCAGGGAATTGCACACCAGTGGGGAGTTAACCTGGGACTGTGTAAAAAGGATATCAGTGGGAAATAAACCTGGGACTAAAGGGAGATGGATACCATTGAAAGTTGAAGCCGGATATGGGAATTGAGTACCAGAGGAGAATGAACCTGACACTATAGAAGGTGGGCGCCAGTGGGGAGTGAACCTGGGATTCAGGGAATTGCACACCAGTGGGGAGTTAACCTGGGACTGTGTAAAAAGGATATCAGTGGGAAATAAACCTGGGACTAAAGGGAGATGGATACCATTGAAAGTTGAAGCCGGATATGGGAGTTGAGTACCAGAGGAGAATGAACCCGACACTATAGGAGATGGGCGCCAGTGTGGAGTGAACCTGGGACTCAGGGAAGTGCACACCAATTGGGAGTTAACCTTGGACTGTGGGAGATGGATAACTGTGGGTATCCGAGCCGAACTATAGGAGTTGGGTGCCAGAGGAGAATGAACCTGACACTATAGAAGGTGGGCGCCAGTGGGGAGTGAACCTGGGATTCAGGGAATTGCACACCAGTGGGGATTTAACCTGGGAATATGTAAAAAGGATATCAGTGGGAAATAAACCTGGGACTAAAGGGAGATGAATACCATTGAAAGTTGAAGCCGGATATGAGAGTTTGGTACCAGAGGAGAATGAACCTGACACTATAGGAGGTGGACGGCAGTGGGGAGTGAACCTGGGACTATGTAAAAAGGATATGAGTGAGAAATAAACCTGGGACTAAAGGGAGATGAATACCATTGAAAGTTGAAGCCTGATATGAGAGTTTGGTACCAGAGGAGAATGAACCTGACACTATAGGAGGTGGGCGCCAGTGGGGAGTGAACCTGGGACTATGTAAAAAGGATATCAGTGAGAAATAAACCTGGGACTAAAGGGAGATGAATACCATTGAATGTTGAAGCCGGATATGAGAGTTTGGTACCAGAGGAGAATGAACCTGACACTATAGGAGGTGGGCGCCAGTGGGGAGTGAACCTGGGACTATGTAAACAGGATATCAGTGGGAAATAAACCTCGGACTAAAGGGAGATGGATACCATTGAAAGTTGAAGCCGGATATGAAAGCTTGGTACCAGAGGAGAATGAACCTGACACAAAAGGGGGTGGGCGCCAGAGGGGAGTGAACCTGGGACTCAGGGAAGTGCACACCAATTTGGAGTTAACCTGGGACTGTGGGAGATGGATAACTGTGGGTATCCGAGCCGAACTATAGGAGTTGGGTACCAGAGGAGAATGAACCTGACACTATAATAGGTGGGCGCCAGTGGGGAGTGAACCTGGGAGTAAGGGAATTGCACCCCAGTGGGGAGTTAACCTGTGAATATCTAAAAAAGAATATCAGTGGGAAATAAATCCGGCTTCAACTCCCAATGGTATACATCTCCCTTTAGTCCCTGATATATTTCCTACTGATATCCTTTATACATATTCCCAGGTTAACTCCCACTGGTGTGCAATTCCCTGAGTCCCAGGTTCACTCCCCACTGGCGCCCACCCCCTTTTGTGTCAGGTTCATTCTCCTCTGGTACCAAGCTTTTATATCCGGCTTCAACTTTCAATGGAATACATCTCCCTTTAGTCCGAGGTTTATTTCCCACTGATATCCTGTTTACATAGTCCCAGGTTCACTCCCCACTGGCGCCCACCTCCTATAGTGTCAGGTTCAATCTCCTCTGGTACCAAACTCTCATATCCGGCTTCAACATTCAATGGTATTCATCTCCCTTTAGTCCCAGGTTTATTTCTCACTGATATCCTTTTTACATAGTCCCAGGTTCACTCCCCACTGGCGCCCACCTCCTATAGTGTCAGGTTCATTCTCCTCTGGTACCAAACTCTCATATCCGGCTTCAACTTTCAATGGTATTCATCTCCCTTTAGTCCCAGGTTTATTTCTCACTCATATCCTTTTTACATAGTCCCAGGTTCACTCCCCACTGGCGCCCACCCCCTTTTTTGTCAGGTTCATTCTCCTCTGGTACCAAACTCTCATATCCGGCTTCAACTTTCAATGGTATTCATCTCCCTTTAGTCCCAGGTTTATTTCTCACTCATATCCTTTTTACATAGTCCCAGGTTCACTCCCCACTGCCGTCCACCTCCTATAGTGTCAGGTTCATTCTCCTCTGGTACCAAACTCTCATATCCGGCTTCAACTTTCAATGGTATTCATCTCCCTTTAGTCCCTGGTTTATTTCTCACTCATATCCTTTTTACATAGTCCCAGGTTCACTCCCCACTGGCGCCCACCCCCTTTTTGTCAGGTTCATTCTCCTCTGGTACCAAACTCTCATATCCGGCTTCAACTTTCAATGGTATTCATCTCCCTTTAGTCCCAGGTTTATTTCTCACTCATATCCTTTTTACATAGTCCAGGTTCACTCCCCACTGCCGTCCACCTCCTATAGTGTCAGGTTCATTCTCCTCTGGTACCAAACTCTCATATCCGGCTTCAACTTTCAATGGTATTCATCTCCCTTTAGTCCCTGGTTTATTTCCCACTGATATCCTTTTTACATAGTCCCAGGTTCACTCCCCACTGGCGCCCACCTCCTATAGTGTCAGGTTTATCTCTCCTCTGGTACCCAACTCCCAAATCCGGCTTTAACTCCCAATGGTATCCACCTCCCTTTAGTCCCAGATTTATTTCCTACTGATATCCTTTTTACATAGTCCCAGGTTCACTCCCCACTGGCGCCCACCCCCTATAGTGTCAGGTTC
Organism: Berghia stephanieae; assembly: GCF_034508935.2. NCBI lineage: Eukaryota > Metazoa > Mollusca > Gastropoda > Nudibranchia > Aeolidiidae > Berghia > Berghia stephanieae. Next base: position 31,984,653 of record NC_088360.1, read on the forward strand.
ATTCTCCTCTGGTACCAAACTTTCATATCCGGTTTCAACTTTCAATGGTATCCATGTCCCTTTAGTCCAAGGTTTATTTCCACTGATATCCTGTTTACATAGTCCCAGGTTCACTCCCCACTGGCGCCCACCCCTATAGTGTCAGGTTCATTCTCCTTGGTACCAAACTTTCATATCCGGTTTCAACTTTCAATGGTATCCATGTCCCTTTAGTCCAAGGTTTATTTCCCACTGATATCCTGTTTACATAGTCCCAGGTTCACTCCCCACTGGCGCCACCCCCTTTTTTTGTCAGGTTCATTCTCCTCTGGTACCAAGCTCTCATATCCGGCTTCAACTTTCAATGGTATTCATCTCCCTTTAGTCACAGGTTTATTTCCCACTGATATCCTGTTTACATAGTCCCAGGTTCACTCCCCACTGGCGCCCACCTCCTTTAGTGTCAGGTTCATTCTCCTCTGGTACCAAACTCTCATACCAAGCTTCAAATTTTAATGGTATCCATCTCCCTTTAGTCCCAGGTTTATTTCCCACTGATATCCTTTTTACATATTCCCAGGTTAAATCCCCACTGGTGTGCAATTCCCTGAATCCCAGGTTCACTCCCCACTGGCGCCCACCTTCTATAGTGTCAGGTTCATTCTCCTCTGGCACCCAACTCCTATAGTTCGGCTCGGATACCCACAGTTATCCATCTCCCACAGTCCAAGGTTAACTCCCAATTGGTGTGCACTTCCCTGAGTCCCAGGTTCACTCCACACTGGCGCCCATCTCCTATAGTGTCGGGTTCATTCTCCTCTGGTACTCAACTCCCATATCCGGCTTCAACTTTCAATGGTATCCATCTCCCTTTAGTCCCAGGTTTATTTCCCACTGATATCCTTTTTACACAGTCCCAGGTTAACTCCCCACTGGTGTGCAATTCCCTGAATCCCAGGTTCACTCCCCACTGCGCCCCACCTTCTATAGTGTCAGGTTCATTCTCCTCTGGTACTCAATTCCCATATCCGGCTTCAACTTTCAATGGTATCCATCTCCCTTTAGTCCCAGGTTTATTTCCCACTGATATCCTTTTTACACAGTCCCAGGTTAACTCCCCACTGGTGTGCAATTCCCTGACTCCCAGGATCACCCCCCACTGTTGCCAAACTCCCATAACTTTGCCGGATATTGTCGGGTTTCGGCGGGTTTCGGCGGGTTTCGTAATAAAGCACTAATTCTTTTTTACGAAACCCGCCGAAACCGGCCGATAAACTTAGTCTCAGGTTCACTCCCGACTGGTGTACACTTCCCTGAGTCTCGGGTTCACTCCCCACAGTTGTCTACTTCCCATAACTTTGCTGTATATTGTCGGGTTTCGCCGGGTTTCGCCGGGTTTCGGCGGGTTTCGTAAAAAAGCACTGGTTCTTTTTTACGAAACCCGCCGAAACCCAGTCCCAGGTTCACTCCCCAATGGTGTACACTTCCCTGAGTTCTAGGTTCACTCCCCACAGCCACCTACTTCCCATAACTTTGTCGGGATTCGTCGGGTTTCATCGGGTTTCGGCGGGTTTCGGCGGGTTTCGGCGGGTTTCGGCGGGTTTCGGCGGGTTTCGTAAAAAAGACACACCGGATCAGAGACTATAATAATTTTTTCAGTTATATTTCATAAACTAAATGCTTTACTGATGACATAATATAAAAAGCGTTCCCTAGATTCCCATCATTGGACATGAAAAAAAATATTGGTGTCTTGAAAGAGACCATCTAATCGCATGTGTTGGTGTTTGAACTCGGGGAAACTTATTTTCAAGTAAAAGGTAGTGGACACGTTATCATTTACCACTATAACACATAATATTATGTTATTTTGTCACATCTGTTTACATCTTTATCATTTTGTAGTTTTCATTCTTTTTCTTTTCATTTCATGTACGCCTAGCGGGGAAGAATGTTAAGCAGCTTTCATCATCCACTTCAATCCGTCTGTCTGTTCGGAACGCTTCGGGCTATCTAAACTCAACGTTTCAGTTCTGTTATTTATTAGCTAAGACCTGTAACCAAATATTTCACAATTTCGTGACTTTCCCAATAAATTCCAATATTTTATGGAATGAAACACATTTTGGAGTACTGATAAACACGTTTCCTTCTCTTTTCTTGTTTTTATTTTTGTCTGTGTGGGTGTTATTCAAATGTCTAATTAAACAGCGTGGCTCAGCGGTAGGGTCTTTGCTTCCTACTAAGGTACTAAGTTCGATCAACCGCCGCTGCGTTGTGTGGCCTTGAGCAAGTCACCTCGCCCTAGCTCAGTTTGAAGCGCTGCACTGCGGCTTACGCCTGGGTTATTCCAGTCGTCCCTTGTAACAGACCCTGGAGAAATAAATTCCCCTAAGAGAATTTATTTATTTATTTATTTAAACAGAAACCTGCTTCAGTCGTGACTGCGAAATGTAAACGAAACTATAACATTATTGTAACTTTTATTAGATTTCATGATTTAAGATCAAGGTTTGAAGAGGAAACAGCAACCGAAGAACTGATTTCAGCAACACAGGGAAACATCCAACTGCCTTAGCACCTCAACACACATGATGACATTCTGAAGCTAAGAACACTTGCACTAGACAGAGATTTATGGAGGCAGATTACTAACTGGATAATAGAAACAGACCGACAAACTTGAAGTGACGCACCCATTCACGGCAAGAGACTGCGCAGCCATATTTAATTATTTATTATTTTGAAGAACTGTTTTTATTGATCTACTTTTGATAAGCTGAAGAAATTGTATCATTTCAGACACGCAGTGTCAATTTGATATTTTGCTGCGATGAGCAAGATGAAAGAAAATGAGTTTGAAGTCATAACTTTAGAATTTGAGAGTTTTAAAAACAAAAGTTATTGTCCTCAAATATCTACATATTTTATTTTAACTTAAAGTACTGAGTTGATTTTAGAATTCAATTTTAAGCAACGGACTCAGTACGACACAATAAGATATTGAGACGAATTATTTAACAGCGTTCTCAATAAATAACAAAGATAGCTCTTAGTTGGAAATCTGATCGAATTCGAGACTCTCAGAATCGAGGAAAAGTGAGAGCAATCAAAACTTAACTGCCGTACTCTGTAAAACACATTCTTAAAACCCGTCCTTCAAACATCGATAGAACAAAATGATTTTCATCTTGACAAGTACTCTCATAACATGAAACTTGCCAAGTCCTGGAGAGTTTTTGCTTAGATGCAAAGTCCCAGGTTTGAGAGGTTTTGCCAACTCGAAGGTTATTTAAATCGATCGATATATTTGAAGAATGGGGTTATCAAATCTGTTTTTCTTAGTACGATATGGGGTGCTGTACGATGAGAGGAAACTTCAGTCAGCGTAATGTGTGTGCTATTTTGGTGCTACTTTTAGCTCTACTCAAATCTTGATTAGATTATTCTTTGCGAAACACCTATAAAAGAACAATCAATACTGACCAATATATATATATAACACATTTAGAAAATAACAAAATACTTAGCAAAGAACATTTGAGGTTCAAAACTCATCTTCCGCCAGGAAAGAATAAAACAGTAAAAAGAAGTTACATAAAATCCCGAGATTACGGAGTAAATGTCTTTCTTTTTGGATGAAGAAGGATGTTTGAGCCTTAAACGTGTTTAAACTTATGTAAACATATGATGCTCTCATTAAACCATACATTCGTCCTCAATGCCTTTTACAGACCACAGCTTCTAGTTCTTTAGTATTCAGTTTAACAAAGAACAGTATGTCACATCATAAAATAAGACCAGTATTCCCTTTTTAATCCATATTCCTTTTGGAATGGCTCTAGATTAGTGTTTAAACCCTTGATTCTCTTGGGGATTTTTGTGAGGGAGTCTTTTTTTGTGAGAGGGTATTTTTCAATTTATTTTTGGTTACTAGGCATGTGTTTCAGCACCAATGTATTTACTCATATCTTCCACTACAAGTGATTTAGCTTTCATAGCATCCCCATAAATGTCTGGAAAATTAGTTCTTACGATAATGATTTGTAGCTTTGTTGAGTGACTTGATTTTAAATCTAGGACACAGATGTCAGTTGAATGCCATATAGCTTTGCATTGCATTCATTTATCATACAAAGCGTAAGTGTAATTAGAAAAGTTACGAATAGAGACGATGCTGATAACACTAATAGTGATGAAGATAATAAAAATGATGATGATGATCATGATGATGATGATCATGATGGTGATGATGATGATAATAACAATGCTGATGGTGTTGGTGATGGTGATGGTGATGGTGATAGTGATAGTGATAGTAATGGTGATAAACATTCGTGAATCCTCCCCGCCCCCCCCCCCCACCATACACACATACATACATAATAACACACAAAAATCCGATGTTACTGCTCTCTTGGTTGAAACTCGCATGTCCTCTGTTATAAATGATATTAGAGTTGGAAAAATTATGTCTGGCTGTTAATGGGTTAAGTAGAGAATGGATGGGATCACACTGAGCACGTTCGTCTCCAGTCGTGATTTGAAAATTAAATGAAATGAGAATATGTCAGAAACACGACGTGAACGTCTACATTGGTTAGCAAGGACTATCCCGCACAAATGTTTGGGCCTCTTTTTCGCTCACGAAGTGCCCGAATTCGAGTCAAAATATGGGACGAAGCCGTTTCGTATATGCTATTTTAAAAAATTAATTACGACGCTGTTTATCGATGAATATGACTGAAAGTTGGCACACAGTTAGAAAAAAGGTCATTTTAGATTATGTTAAGCGACAACATTCGTGCGATTATCAGAAGACCGTTAAAAATAGATTTTTACTCTTTGGAGTAAAATATTTCTAAAACTACCGGGCGTGGAGGTTTTGTCGCTGACAAGGTAATACATAAACATTTCTTCTTTTTGGTTGTAAAATTTCATATGAATATGACGAGTACTTTTCCCGTATTTTACAAAACACCATCCTAATTTGCTCTTCAAGTTTCAATCTTTTAATCCATTTATTACGCAAGATACAACCAAAGGTCGAAAAAAATGACGAAAAAGCGTCCCATATTTTCGCGTTTTTTTCCTCTTTGCGGTTCATCCAAATAAATGACACCTTTGAAACTGCATAACTTGTTTATTTATGAATGGATTTTCAAAATTCAAAAACATTTTTACTCAGTGGAGATAGGGCTTTGATTTTAGACAAAATATTTCCTCAAAAGAGAAAAACAAAACATTTTTCATAGTCATTGCTACATTGGTAGAAAATCCAGCCAAGAGCAGCAAATCCATAAGATTGTTAAGAAATAAACAACAATCATAACATGAATCAAAAACTTTTCAATTTGATTGGGACAGTAAAGGCGATTGAGACACAGGGATGATGGGGATGTCCTAGGTGTGCACAATTGGATTCAATAGTCTGGTTTCATGTCCGCCCAGCAACCAGCAGCTTGGCTCAAAACAAATAAAATTAATCGATACTTTTTATTCTTCATGCTGGCTAGAACTTTTTCACATGTATGATGCATGATCAGAATGTATAAAGGTCAAAAGATGAGCAGATTTATAATGTTTTTCTCTCTGGATACAGTCGTCGGAGAAGTATTTCATAAGGGCGTCCGCCATTATTCCGATAGTTTAGAACCAGTTTCTAAGTTACTATGCGTCATTACGAGGGAAGTGACGCAACGACTGTTGAAACCCGTTTTCAGGTGGTCCAATAGTCGAGCGCAATTAATACTCTTCAACAGTCGTAACGTTACTTCCTTCCTAATGACGCATGGTAACTTAGTAACACTGGCTCTAAACTATCGGAACAATGGCGGACGCCCGTATGAAATATTTCCCGGCGAGCATAAAAGCGTATCCAGAGGAAAAAAAAACATAAATTTTATCATGTTTTGACTTTTACACATTCTGATCACAAGGCATATGAAAAGTTCTAGCCAGCATGAAGAATAAAAAATAATGATTTTCTTTGTTTAGAACCAAGATGGCCGCCATCAGACTACTGAATCCAATTATGGGTTTTTTAAAACATAGTTGTAATTGAGTAATATTTGGCGTTGGTTTGAGAATATTTGCATCACAAAAATTAACCCATAACAATTTGGGTAATCAATCAGACCTGTAGATAAGTATGCGTCGGTGGTGTCCATAATTGTTTTGTTTGTTCTTCTTCTTCTTCTTCTTCGTCTTGTGGAAACCTCCAATATTGTCGAGGATCACTCCACAGTTTGTAGTGTTTTGCATTTTAAACTTGCTAAAACTCTGCACATAATACTAAAACCACATAGATTAAAAAGTCACGTTGTGAACTCCAGCAATCGCGTGAAGGCATGTTGGCAACCGTTTTCAGCCACTTCAGCTGGGAGGCTATTCCATAGTCGGGCAGTGGAAGGGAAAAACGAATACGTCTTGACAACGCCTTCTCTTCATCTCCCATTCTTTAATGTCGTTTTAATCGTGTTTTGTTGACAAAGGGAAAACCCTGAAAGGTATATACCATTTTTCTTTGTGAATTAAATTGAATCGTTTATCTTTTATTCTATATTTTATGGTTGTTATTTTTACCTTCTGAAAGCAGCAACAGTCGGAGTATAAGTTAGTTAAGTTAATTCTAAGAAACATTCTCAATGAGATACAGATATTTGAAGTTGATTCTAAAACAAAGACATGTAATTTATTTGACACTTAACATTTTAATAAAGGTTCCCAACCGAACACATGTTATTCATTTCTAAACAAAGAATTGGAGTTACATCATGGAAATATAATGATTTATTTGGTTTTAAAAAGGAAAACTGCGAAAATCACCTTGAATCTATCTATATCAAAGTAAAAAGTTCCAAGTTCTCCTTGAGGAGGGCAAATAATATTTTAGAACGATTAACCAAAAAAAAAAGGTTTCGTAAAATAGAGCTACTTAAAACCATTGGAAACGTTAAAAAAAATGATGTTGTTTTCGAAAAAGGTTCCTACAGGTAAAATTTATAATTCATTATTAAGTTTATTAAAATTTTCGAATGAATGAATGTTCAATACAAACGAGCACACACAAACACACACACACACACACACACACACACTATATATATATATATATATATATATATATATATATATATATATATATACTAATTTATGGTTGTGTTGTGTATGTCTGAGCCTGCAAAAAAAGAGCGCTATGTTTAATAGAGACTGTTTCAAAAGTCTTTGCTCCCACTTTCTAGAATTACTTAAGACTGTCACGTGCACATATTGAACTAATTTTTCAAAGGAAATTCCCACTACTCCAATGTAATTGAATCAAGATGTCAGCCGCTATCTTTGACGTGGAATCGACGAGACGAAAGGAGAAAATAATTTTGAACACTACAACCCTAATAATGATGGTAATTGAATGTAGGGAGTGTTTTCAGGTTTTAAGGTTAACTAGAGAAAAAAATAAAATAATAATACTGTGATCACACGGCAGAATGAATTGTTTATTTAGAATAAAGAGTTGGGGAATGGAGGATGCGTCGTCGAATACACACACACACACACACACACACTCTCTCTCTCTCTCTCTCACACACACACACACACACACACATAAATATATATATATATATATATATATATATATATATATATATATATATATATATACATATAAAATCACTCACACATTTTTGCCGAGCCAGTTGTTTCTATGCTCTCCATGTCGTCAGGCGGCATAATATGTCCGATTGATGACATGGAGGGCATAGAAACAATTGTTTCGGCAAAAAATATGTGACTGACTTTATTTACTTTTATATTAGCTCTAACCAAAATTATCGAGCACTCTCCTACCTACAAGTACCCACCAACACTTATATATATATATATATATATATATATTATATATATATATATATATATATATATATATAATATATATGAAATTTTATAGATGTCGAATAAACAATAGTTAAGAGTCATTATCATGACATCTGCACACATTATGTGATGCGCAGTCTCAAAATGGAATTATTCCGGGATAAACAAAGTTCAGGAAATCGAATTTACGGACACAAATATGGAACCTTGGGTTAATTTCGCATCGCTATGCTGGAGAATATTTTTCTATTGTATTAAAAATACAATTGAAGTTAGTATCTTTATTATTAAATTCATTATTCACTGTTTGTCCCGACATAATACCGTTAAGGCACGATGGGTCACATATGTTACCAATCGCCTCAAACCGTATTATCCTAGATTGAATTTGATTTTTTTAATTTGATTGAAGATCTAGATAGAATCTAACTTTTTAAAAATTTCTGTTAAAATAAAACTTGTCCTTGAAAAGAATTAGCTTTATTTCTTAAATTCCATTTTAAAAATGTAAGGTTTCTAATTTTGATCATTTCGACTCTATTGCACATAATATTATGTAAGGTCTAATATAAAGAATGCAAATTATGGATTTGATCTTTTGTTGGAATGTATGGTATGCTGGGTTGGTTTGAGGGTATTTATTTTCTATTTCAACATTGAGCCCATAACAATTCGGACTATCAAACATGCAAATTAAGAATGCACGTCGTATTCACTTTAAGCCCAGCTTTCCTTTTCTATTTCATCCCGACATGATATCAGATTGACGTCGTGGGTCACGACATATCTGGTGTTGTTGCTTCTATCTTCAGAGCCTTAAAAGGCCCATGGAGCCGAAGTTTATCCCGGTTTCTTTAGCGTGAAACGGACAATAGCAATTGCTTGCTACCCTTTGGATAGGACCCCCTAGTCTATCGCAAAGTACATTCCGCCAGATCTAACAGACCCATCTACCCATTTACTGCTGGATGGACAGGGGGGGGGGTCGGATCTCTGCTGCACCCGGGATCGATCTTGGTCCCTTTGTGTGTGAAGCGAGTGCTCTACCAACTGAGCTATGGGGACCCCCGTTGCATATATCTGCTGCGGTTGTATTACGCGGTTGAGAGATAATAAGAATAACAACCAAAAATGAAAACCCAAAAAACTGTGAAAATTCAAAGTGTGTTTAAAAAGAAATGTTTTTAATGCATGTGAGTGATGTGTAAACATATGAGGATTAAGTTATTGTTTTTCTTCAATTTTTTTTGTTGGTTAGTTTTTTATTTTTTATTTTTTATTTTTTTATTTGTTTTTTTTTTTTTTTTTTTTTTGGGGGGGGGGGGGGGGTTGTTAGCTTTTTGGGGGTGTCTAAAATCTAAATAAATACCCATTGGAAATGTTGTTACCGATATTAAGTGTTGTCAATGACTGATCGCAAATCTCTTATCCGCGTTGTGATTTAGGGTAAGGGTTTTTACTACTTGGTGTGAATGACTATGGAGGGTGACGGGAATAAAGGTGACGTTCTCCATTATTGTGTCATTGAGTTGAAAAATAAATATTTACTGTTTGATCAAATTTGTTGTTGTTGGTATTTAATAACTAGGATTTCAGGTGGGAGAGTGTTCCATTCCTTGATGGGTCTTGGGAGGGAAAAAACAACTTTATATGTGCTGGTTCTGTGTATTGGAATGGTTATATTACTGCTATGATAATTTGAGTATGTGCAGTTTGTATTGTTAAATATTGTAGTAGGGTTATTGTTGTTTTGTTGGAATATACAGTTCAGTGGAGAAGTTGGAAGTGTTTCTCTCTCCGTCTATTCTTCAATGTTTACTGCAATAATTTGAATACCGCTATAAATGAACGCCTGACGGCGAGTTGTACTGTATGAACTGCATAAATTGGAAATGTTAATTCCATACGACCTGCTGAGGTAAAATGAAGGAAAAAGAAAAAGAGCGACTACAACAACAGCAATTGCAACGGCAACGACAACAGCAACTAAAATAACATAATTAACTCTCTCTCTCTCTCTCTCTCTCTCTCTCTCTCTCTCTCTCTCTATCTATCTATCTATCTATCTATCTATCTCTCTCACTCTCTCTCTCTTAAAGGGGTATTTTCAGTATTTTCGCCAAAACGTTACATCCAACCAACAATATATTTTTGTCACTCAAACAAAACAGCAGTATATCGACGTCTAAAGTTCATACTATAGATGTTTTTAAGCAACTCGAGCTCTACAACAGTGTTACTTTTTATGACTATAACAACCAAAAAGTTTCTACTATACATCACAAAATCTAATCAGAAAAATGTAGTTGTATCGTAACGAATGCGACGATTTTCCTATGGTTGGTAAGGAGATGGTTAATGTGAACATCAACATAATTAACAAAAGCAAAGATTTTTTTTAATGACGGAGAGCTAATCTGAATAAATTTTTGCTTGTCTTGTCTTCCCCTTCCCTCTCGTGAGATTCAAAATCCCCAATTAAAAAGATAAAAAGAGTCATGTGTATGTACCAATTATACCATTACCTACAAGGAAATGCAGTTATAGTAGCCAGGAAAATCCACGTACCGTCAACAGATGATCATTCGTGTGTAAACTAACCGGAATCCTCAACCTCTTTAATTTAGAATCGGGATCTTATTTACAGGCTTAGTCACGTAGTATGCGTAGGCTTCCAGAAACTGTGCAATGCCAAGGAAGATAAACCAGAATAGAAACGAGTTGCCTGTCTAAACAAATTGTTACTGTAACTCTGGGTTAATCCTCCTGATTCAATAGTAATGGGGAACAAACGTGTGATGTCAAAGAACTGGTTCTAATCTTATTGGAAGTGTAAAACCACTCTTCCGGAGGACTGGATACATGCCTTGCGTTATTGATCTTTTGGTTTCAGAGTGATAACATCTTATTTTCTAGTCTAAATAAATATATGCTGGTCGCCAATAACGATCATCCAACCTCACTATTTTAAGGGGCGGTTTGGGTCTTTTCTAAAAAAAATTTAATTACCTATATTGGGCGGTTTTAATCATTCTGTATCATCAATATAGGTTAAAAAACAACATTTATGGTGAAATTTTTTAATTATCTGTGTTGATAACCATTTTGCGATCTAATTTGGGGGTCTGACATCAAAAAATATAACAATCTTGTGGCAAACGTTCCACAAAAACTAATGAAGGAATGACCTCCATATTCTTCCCTCTTGTCAACATTGTACCATAGTGTGTCACCATAGAGAGATTTTACGGCTTTAGCTAATGGAATTTTTATTAGATCATTACAAAGTTGAGAATCAAAATGTTATGACAAAATTGATGTAAAAAATTCAGATTTAGGATTATAATTTAAAATTCACAAATCTTATCAAAAATATCTCTCTATGGTGACATAATACATTATCTCTGTCATAACTGTGGAAATTTTCAGACAATTTCATTGACTAGATTCTGAGAAACCTTTGACACAGTACCCCATACCCTTAGAAAAATGACATATGGAGAAAATAGCAAAATGGCTTCCCGTTTTTCACACATTTCTTACTATCTGTACCATTTTCGACCGTGTATTTCGTGCCTTTATAGTCTACTTTAAGAATTTGGACTTCAATTATATTATTTCTAAGATAATAAAATATCATTTTCCACCAAAATCTCAAAATCAAATTTTTGAAGGATTTTCCTAATAATTAGACCCAAACCGCCCCTTAAGTCCCGTAATCCAAAGTATCGGCCTATACAACTTGCTATCAAAATAGTTATGCCACCTTATGATTCAATATGAAACATGTTTATCAATAGTCCTCCGAAGGACTGGTTACATACACATTTCCAAGGATTTTGGAACCGGAAGAGTACATGTGAAGTCATGACTTCTTTGCCCTATTAAAACTTGGAATGTGCAACGCTATAGTATGCTCATAATTGATTGATATCAATTGGCCTTCCTTTTATGAAATAAATATAATGAAATAAATGTTATATAACTTCTTTTTATTTATCCCCAAGAGGAAAGTTGTCTCTATGGCCTATTTCAGTGGCAGACCCAGGCGTCAGTTGCAGTACAGGGCCTCAAAGTGAGCTACGACGGGGTGACTTGCAAGGCGGGAAGTCGAACTCGGTACATTCTGGGGATGAAGTGAAGGCCGTGCAACTGTCCCTCCCTGCTCTAAATCTTATTTTTCAAAAGAGGAATTTTGCATTATTGAAAACTAAAACACGGTATCATCTGTAGTTCAGCGGCTGGTTGTCTCATTTTAGTATTGATGAGAATGGATTGTAAAACTATAATCCCGGTAGTGTGTCATTGGATAAAACAAAAATGTTTAACATGCTACTTGGATAAGACACTTTAGATTAAATATGTCACTCCACCCAACTCAGGCATAAATGGGTACCTTGCTGAAGACGGTGTCGGATATTGTAAGAGTACTAATACTATTCGAGATTTTTAAAGTATTTGATCCTAAATCGACCATGTTATATGATATGATATTTATTATATTATATTATAACGATACTTGATCAGATTATACCCGACTTGTAAACTGTTAAATTCGTTTGTTGTTGACATAATGCTCATTCACAATAGGGGATAAGAGTTCTTAATACTCATAGTAATTATCCATATATTTCTCTTGACACAATACCATCATGTATTATATATTATCCTTTCCTGATAATGTCATGGAGATAAAGCCTTTATTAAAGTAAATACAACGAAGCCCCGGTATTCAATCCGACAGCTGGGTTGACTTAAAATCAATGAATTCATAACAAGCCACCCTAAAGGGAAACGCTATTCTTCTCGTTATATCTTAACCGGTTAACTGCCGTACTCTGAAAAAACAGGTATTTAAAAATTTGGCCAGAAAACTCGTCCTTCAAATATCGATCGATTTTAATGACCCTCATCTTGGCAAGAACTCTCAAACCTTGAACCTCCGCGGAATCACAGGTTTGAGAGCATTTGCCAAGATGAAGGTAAATCGATCGATATGTGAAGGAGGATTTTTCTGGCCAAATTTTTAAATTCGAGTTTTATCCAGTGTGTGGCAGTTCACTGGTTAAATACTTTGTTGTATTTGTATTGATTTCTGATTTATTGGGTGTTGTGAATGACTAGTACGATTAGGATTGATGAATTGGAAAAGGAAATCTAATGTAAAAGTTGTTTTCGATCACATCAACGGTAAGCGCGAATGAATCCATTCAAATTTTGTTTAAGTTTTTTCCCCTTCTATATACAGATAGGGAAATAGTTGGGTACAAGTACAAAATATTAAGGTTCGAGTCCCAGTAATGGCGCAATGTTGAGTGCTTGAAAAAAACTCTTTATTCACATTTACTCACTATCCTCAGGAGAATGCCAATAACATCCTCCTCTTTGTCGAAAAAAAAAATTAACAATGTTTTACAGTCGTTATGTCTCCTCCTACATTTTAGTGTGCTGTTGGCTTGTGACCCCTTATTATGTTGTTGAGCATATTCAATGGTTATGTAGTCGCTCTCCTGAGTCATTAAGCCCATAAAGCTGGAGTTTATCCTGGTTTTATTGCGTGAAATGGACAATAGCAGTCTATTGCATCAGTACTTTTAGTCCTATATCACATAATCAACTTCCCAATCACTGCCGGGTGGATAGGGGGTTCGAAAACATCGGACTCCACCCAGAATCGCACGTCGCAAGTCCTTCAGTTGTTGGTGCGAAGTTGAGTTCGTGAAAAAACACTTTTTACTCACATTAACTCACTATACTCAGGAGTATAAATAACAGCATTGCTTTATCATTAAAAAAAAAGATAACAGAGACCCACTGGCGTTTTGCCTCACCCTTCATTTTTAGTGTTTCATTTTGTTTGCGACCACATGTTAAGTGTTTTGAGCATATATAAGGGTTATAATCCCATACAAAAGCAAAAGTGTTTTCTAAAAAAAGCTTATTGATTTAACTATTTATTCATTAAGAACACTACATGTAGCGATAAGAGATGCATAAAAAGTGATCAAGTCTTGTTGAAATATTATGGCAAATTATATACAGTAAACGTTTTATGGTCTCTTCTTCTTAGGCAAGCAATATTTTTAAAAGTAAAAATCAAGCAGCAACACTTCTTAATAATGGAATATTATATGTATGTATGTGTGTGTGTGTATATATATATATATATATATATATATATATATATATATATATATATAGATGAGTGTGTGTGTGTGAGTGTGTGAGTATATATATATATATATATATATATATATATATATATATATATATATATATATATATATATATATCAATATAAAAGATCCAGTTACTGAATTGTGTTCGGTGCGGTGGGTCAAACGAGTTGTGAATCAGAAAAAAATCTTGACTACATAAGGGATCGATACTGGTCCTTTTGGTTATGAATAGAGTACTCTTCCAACTGAGCAATCGGCATTGCGTATACTCGATACCTATGAGGTATTTCGCCTATTTATTTTTTTAAGCGTTTTATAGTTGTACATATGAGATTCTCTTGCGTTGTAACCTCGTCTATGCCCCTCAAGTGAATACGGGATTTTTCCTGATAAGCCAGCCCCTAACCAAAATAAAACGTTTACCTTGCCTGAACTCTCAGAGAAGAAGGTTATGCCCCCATCCCTTTCCGACCTCGCGATCGATTACAATGAATGACTGATCAAAGAGATACAGATAATAGACGTATATATACCGTCCAATGATAGTGCCAGGGTTGACAGATCTATTTACCATAACATGTTGAATTATGATCTGAAAAAACGCAGAATTTTTTTCTTCTGCTTCACCGTAGAATTAACTCATTATTTTCTTCTCACGCAAAGAAAAAAATCATTTAGTCTTTCCAGTTTGGGGGTAAAAAGTTGTAATTTTTGAGCCGCCACTATGTATTTGTTTATCAAATAGGTCATATCAAGTAATTTTCAATAAAATGTCCCGAAAATGCAAAAATGCCTAACCCATGACAAACTGCTTCGAAAAATGCCATTTTAAAAAAATTGGCTTAAAAGACGCCATTCTGCCAACCATGAATATTACTACTCGTTTCCTTTCCCCACGATTTGCATTCATAGAATTCGCTATCACTTTCATTTGAATTTCATATAATGAAATCTTCCGGCCACCAACAATAGTCAAGAGTTTGATTGGGCGGGTGCTTACTCGATATTTATAGCACGCTGCTTAGTTTGCAAATGATAGTCTCATCAATATGAATTCGCCAACCAATTTCTCCATCTATCTTTTTTTTTTAATTTTTCAGAACAAATCGATGCTTGTGAAAGAGTCAATAGGGCAGAGAAGTCGTGCCATCAAACCTTCCTCTCTTCCGGTTCAAAACTCATTTGAAGTGTGTAACCGGTTCACCCGGAGTGAAAAGTGAAATTTGAATAGGTTACATCTTAAATCAAGGTGACATAATTATTTTAGTAGCAGAATGTATATAGGATTATAGGGCGTAAAAGAGCGAGGATAGACGATTGTTATTGACGTCCAACATTTTTTAGACTAAAAAATAAGATGTCATCACTCTGAAACCTGAAGATCAGTGGCACAATGTATGTATCCAGTCCTCTGGAAGACTGGTTTTACACTTTCAATGAGATTGGAACCATCACACGTTTGTTCCCCTATTATATTATGCCTTAATATCAAAAACAAACAAACAAACAAAAAACATTTATCATTTCAATTTTGCTGGTAAATCTTTAGGTACTTTATATATTCACAGGGAACCATTTTGTGATTTCATTTTGCCCTGATAATGCAGTGAGTTGAACCTGCTGCGGCAGCTATATTATTTTTTAGGCAACGTAAGAGGTGGGAATACTATAATTATACTTTATATTTTAAGATTATTCCTAGCTTGGATTTTAAAAAATGATTTAGAATAGATGTAAATCAAACATTTCAAAGTAAGAAAGACTTGGTGAACAATCAGTACTTATGAAATAAAAGACTTTTCGAAAGCATCTCCTCTGTTGTGGTTTTTAAACTCAAATTATGTGAGACACTGCTTCATAGTGAGTCTGGATAATTTAGTTGCTCAAAATTGAATTTATCGTCAAAATTATGAGATTTTCGTTTTGTTTACATTATGTTTTATAGAGGAGAAAGAATCTAGTTTCACAAACTGTGATCCACCGTCTGAAATAGGTAATTTGTGTCGGGATGATTTTTTAAAATAACAACAAAAAAACTCGAGTTTTATATAGAGCAATATCCACTAAACGTGCTCAAAGCGCTTTACAAAGGGTCCCTGAGCAACAGATAACATGTAGAAAGGAACATGACGCCTGTGAGGCGACATTACATTTTATTCAGGGCAGACAACGCTGTAAACGGCCAGGTACTCATTTTACTAAGTGAGAGAATGTGAATACAGGGCTTTTTCCAAGGACTCAACTATGCGCCGAGCGAGGCTCAAATCCAGGACCTTCCGATCCGAAAGCGTCAGACAACATAGCCGCACTATGGGAATAGGACCCTTAACCAGTTAACTGTCGCACTCTTGTAAAACTTGTATTTAAAAATTTGGCTAGAAAACTCGACCTTCAAATATTGATCAATTTAAATGCCTCGTCGTGGCAAAAACTCCCAAACCTGGGATTTCCCCTCCAATCTTGATCATTTTTTTTTTGGTGTGTGGTTGTTTGTTTTTTAGTTAGTTTTTTGGCTTTTTTTTTTTGGAGTTGATCTATTATCTTTATGAGATTATGCACTATGTTATTTTTATTAATTAAAAAAAATTTCTAAATGTATAGAAGCCACTATGGTGGATATTTAAGTTAAGTAATTTACACCATAAACATTATGTTAACCGGCCTAACCATTTCTATTTCTCGACTCCCATCGTCTTAACAATAGGAATAATCTAAATGAACCTAAGGTTTAGTATTACTATACCTTGTAGTTTCTTTGATTATCAGGACGGTCAGTTTACCCCTTTTGGTCATTTTTTGTATCGAGGCCGGAATAGAATAGATACCATGTGTTGTTTAGAGGAGTTGAATAGGTTTATGGCGAGGGCGGAATAAGGAGGAAGTTAGAATGGGGGATGTGGGGGAGGTGGGGGAGGTTGAGGAAGAAAGGTTAGGAGCGGGACGGGATTTTGCCAAAATGATGGGTTTTATATCTACCAAAAATAGAAGCTGCTTTTATACCGATAGATTTAACGCTGGTTGGGTGGGTGGGTTCTGGTGAGAAACGAGCTGATGACGGTAAGGTGATAGGAATTCGATTAAGTATAGATTTCACGTTATCGCTTTTTAATAGTATCGATGGGTATGGCCGTATTTCAAATTTTGTCAGATTCAAGTGGTATTTAGCTTGGACATCTGCCAGATGGTGACATTGAGTGGATGCATTTTCTAGGCGACAATTTGCCTGATGAAGTTTTTAATACAAATAGAACAAAGCACTTGATTGCCTTGATTAAAATAGTTACAAATTGATTGTTTTTAAACAGCGCATACGTTCGTGTCTGTAGTCGTAATAGGAGGCCAGTAGTAGTAGTAGTAGTAGTAGTAGTAGTAGTAGTAGTAGTAGTAGTAGTAGTAGTAGTAGTAGTAATAGTAGTAGTAGTAATAGTAGTAGTAGTAGTAGTAGTAGTAGTAGTAGTAGTAGTAGTAGTAATAGTATGTAGTAGTAGTAGTAGTAGTAGTAGTAGTCGTAGTAATAGTAATAGTAATAGAAGGTAGTAGTAGTAGTAGTAGTAGTAGTAGTAGTAGTAGTAGTAGTATAGTAATAGTAATAGTAATAGGTAGTAGTAGTGTAGGGAGTAGTAGTAGTAGTAGTAGTAGTAGTAGTTAGTAGTAGTAGTTAGTATAGTAGTTAGTAGTAGTAGATCAGTAGTAGTTATAGTAGTAGTAAGTAGTAGTAGTAGTAGTAGTAGTAGTAGTAGTAGTAGTAGTGTAGTAGTAGTAGTAGCAGTAGTAGTAGTAGTAGTAGTAGTAGTAGTAGTAGTAGTAGTAGTAGTAGTAGTAGTAGTAGTAGTAAGTGAGTAGTAGTTAGTAGTAGAGTGTAGTAGTAGTAGTAGTAGTAGTAGTAGTAGTAGTAGTAGTAGTAGTAGTGTAGAGTAGTAAGAGTAGTAGTGTAGTAGTGTAGTAGGTAGTAGTGTAGTAGTTGTAGTAGTAGTAGTATTAGTATAGTAGTATAGTAGTATAGTGTATAGTAGTAGTAGTAGTAGTAGTAGTATAGTAGAGTAGTAGAATAAAAGTAATAAGAGTAGTAGAGTAGAGTATAGTAGAGTAGTAGTAGTAGTAGTAGTAGTAGTAGTAGTAGTAGTAAGAGTTTTGTTTGTTTGTTTGTTTGTTGCTTTAGGTCTCTTCCAACACAATTGAGTTATATGAGAGACCGCTGAAACAAAAAAACAAGCAATCTAACAAAAATAGTACAAATGTCAATCAAAATCATAACCTAAAGATATCATAAGCTAAATTATAAATAACCAAGAACAAACAGGCAGAAGATTTACAGAAAAAAAATATCCCCTGTCAAAAATACAATCACAAACCAAAGAAGCAGGATAGGCTAGTAAAGAGAAGAAGAAACGACATCACTATCGGATCGTACACCCATGCGAACATCATAGGTATATGATTCAAGGGTGATGCTCCCATCCAACCACCAGCAGTAGTAAGAGTAGTAGTGTAGTAGTGTAGTAGTGTAGTAGTGTAGTAGTTGTAGTAGTAGTAGTAGTAGTAGTAGTAGTAGTAGTAGTAGTAGTAGTAGTAGTAGTAGTATGAGGAGGAGGAGGAGGAGGAGGAGGAGGAGGAGGAGGAGGAGGAGTTCTTGTTTTAATAAAAAATTCGTTCATTCGATAATGTTGAAATAGACTTAGATCGAAAATAAACAGTTAGAATTAGTAGAGTGGTAGATATCTAAATCAGACATAGTAAAATACCGGCGGGATTTGAACCTATAATATGGCTACATTTGTTGATATATTGAAATTGGCAAAGAAAAACACCAATGGCTTCTCAGCCACCGGCAGTCTAAATTAAATCACTACACTCGTTCACCTTATTTTCTTATTTCCCAGGTCTTTGGGGATCAAGGCAAGGATCCCGCTATTCCATTCATGAACAAATCACATTCGCTAAGAAAATTTAAATTGACAAGGACTGACTCGTGGGGAGCGAGTAAAAAAGATCCTTTCTTCGTGCGGATATTTCTCTCTTGGGGCTGGAGGGGGTGAGGGTTTAATGTGATATTCTTAATGCAATTTTTCTTTTATTTTCCGTATGGCTTAAAAGAGATTATCTCAGTCAAGACAACTGTCATTGATACTATTGGTTTCACTCAAATACTCACTATTTCTGGTTGACGAAACAACAACAAATAGCTGGAACAAACACAGAAACATCTGTGCCTCTCGTATAAAATGTGAAAACTGATAGCTCTCCCTCGGTGGCAAACAACAAAGTAGTTGTAAGGCGTAAATTGGATTCTATACTAAACTAAACTAGAGCATTTATATATAACAATATTATCTAAATAAATGTGTTCAAAGCAGTTTAAAATAACTCCCTAGCCAACAACAACAAGATATGTAGAACGAAATATGACGCCTCTGTTAGGCGATGGTATATTCTTTTTTCTCCACGGAGACAAAACTGTTACCGGCCAGGTACTCATTTTACACCCGAGTAAGGTTCGTTACAGAATGTGAGTAAAGACTCAATTTTGCGCCGCTCAGATGGGAACTCGAAACCCGGACCTTCCGATCATAATGCGAGTGTCATACCACAAAACAACAAGGTGGCACGAGGGTCATCGAAGGCAAAAGAGAAAATAGTCTCCGCCCTTCTGCGCGGCGTTGTTTGATGACGTCATCAGGAATGACCCATGTTGTCCAAATAGCAAAATAGATTTTGACGCGTAATGATATTTTGATCACAATGAGACTACATTCTTAAGGTCAAATTGTTAAATTCAAAGACCAATCGTTATACGAAATATTATGTGTGAGGTCATTGGAGGAATATGATAAAAAAATTCTTGACTTCCTGCGTTTGAATTTTAGAACTCATTCCCTATCCGGACTCTCAAGGTCGCAAAGCGTCATTGGGAACTTGTTTGAAATTACTAGCATAGGAATTCAATAATTTTATCTTGACTCGATATTTGTGTAAGGGATGCCCATCAGACACGCATTTATCTATGGAAAGGAAATCACGCTGCATTTGACCTTCTGTGGTGTGGACGGGTGTGAAGTGTGAAGGGAAAATACAATGAAATTCCCATCTGCTTTATTTCAGGTGTTAACCAACGAAGAACAGTTGTGTAAACTTTATTCCGCAGTCTTATAAAGTGGTTTCGCTTTTCTCATCACATTTCTTCTCTTTTAGATCGATGTCAATCAGTGAGGAATAGGAAGTGGAAATGAGAGAAAGGGGGGAAAAAAGAAAGAAAGAAAGAGAGAGAGAGAGAGAGAGAGAGAGAGAGAGAGAGAGAGATAGAGAGAGAGTGATATATATATATATATATATATATATATATATATATAGAGAGAGAGAGAGAGAGAGAGAGAGAGAGAGAGATAGTATGAGCAGCTTATCATCTGTTGTGAAATAAATATCGAATAACTAAAAGAAGAACACGTCCAAATGATCAGCGTATATTATTATTATCGAGCACCCAATCGTTTCCCTTAGTAAATAATGCCATTGCTACACAAAACACATTTCTCTCAATTTAGGCAGGAAAGTTTTACTCCGCATATCCTTTAGTTTTTAAATGACCCTAAATTTGTCCCAAAAACGGCCGATCAATGAGTCATCGATTACTTTAAAGAGGTCTCATCATTAATATATCTTGACAGGTAGGGAGGGAATAAAATTAATCTTTCTATCGATGTATGAAGTTTCTGACCAAAATAAGAAAAACCTGATTTGTCAATTGAGCCAGGATTCAACACTTGTCGTCAATGAGTTTAAGTGTAGGTAAAAAGAACATCAGCTCCCAGAAGATTGATGGTTTTTAATTCAATGGCGTAAAACTAAAAACCAAAATAGATACATCACGTTAACACGGAGTTCACCCTTCATCCGTAAACGACTTTCCCTGCCATTCGTTGATGTATTAAGTGTCTTAAACTAACGATTATGCCATTCCTTTCATTCGCTGGGAATTCAAGACTTTTTGTAATGAAATTTCGAAAGAAAACTATCAAACCTTTTCTAAGACTGTTTACCCTAGTCAAACAGGCAAAGCTTAATTTTGTTTTAACCAGATAACTGCTGTACTCTGAGGGAAAAAAGACGTATTTAAAATTTTGGCCAGAAAACTCGTCCTTCAAATATCGATCGATTTAAATGACCCTCATCTTGGCTAAACATCTCAAACCTGAGACATTCCGTGGTCCGTCTTTGCCAAAACTGAAGGTCATCGATCAATATTTGAAGGACGAGTTTTCTGGTCATATTTATAAATACGTTGGGTTTTTTTTCAGGGGGACGGCAGTTAACTGGTTAATCATGATAGAATATGAGTTCGTTACTGCCAACACAGCCAGCGCTTTCTACGAGGTATGAAAAAACCATCAATTTGAACCACAAAGCTAATGTATGAACAGCTTCGGCAAATCTGATAAAACAAGGTAATTCAAGTTTTGTAACGGAATTAGATGTTTTATTTTTCGTTCCAAGTACAACCAAAGAAAACTAAATTAAAAAGTATTGATGGAAATGTTGTTTTGAGTGCAGGGAAGATTGAATCAGATGCTGTATCTTGGGTGATTTTTTTTCGTTTGTTTGTTTGGGTTTTTTTCTTGGTGTGATTATACTTCAAACAAAGGATTTTGTGAAGCAGGCTGTGGTTTATTCTTTTAAAAAAAACAACCTTGCCGTAGAAAAAAAATCATTCATTAAATAAAATTATGATCCATGAGGTTAAACGCTTCATACGGAAAGGGACTGAGATCGATCTCGGGTGCATTTGAGATCTTTTTTGACACCCCATACACATCGGTAGTGATTGAGTAACTGGGTCTATTAAATATAACAGAAAGTACATTACGATAAACTAGCATCCTTTCCAAAGGGTAGCCAACAATCTTCAGTGTCCGTTAAACGCAATAGAAAACGGGATAAACTCTGGCTCCTTGGGCCTAATAACTTTTTAAATGGCATCATCAAACTACTGTAAAACAAAGAAACAAAACGTAGATCGAATACTCTGTTTTAAGTGGAAATTATAATGTTAGTGGGGAAATAATTTTCACATACTTAAAATTCATAGTTTGTACTAGATCTTGTTAAAAATCGTTAAGCAAACTTAGCAGGTGACTAATAAGGAAAATCTTAGTTTTAAACGGAATGATCACCAGGTGGTCTATAATCACTGAAGCCTGGAGAGTGGGACGGTGTGAAGCAATTCAACGCATACCAGCCCCGTTGTAAACAAGAGAATAATATCTTCGTGGAATAAATCTTATGTATAATTAATAACAAGAGTCAGAAATGAGACCTATCTATATTTGTTCAGTTTTTCAAAGGTCCAACTCTTTGGGGGGGGGGGGGGGAGTTGAGAGAGAAACAATTTTATTAGCTCATTATATTTTCAATGAAATGTTAGAGAAAACTATTTTGTGTACAATTAAGAAATTAGGGAGCAGGCACTGGAGTAAGATAACGATCTGAAAAAATGTGTATGAAACAGTGCCAGGCAAAGCAAGAAAGAAAAATACAAGGAAGAAAATCAGTCTTCCTCGACTGGGATCAAACCTTCGACCGGTAACCAGGAGGTCTGATGTTCGATCCTCAGTCGAGAAAGACTGATTTTTTAGGATGTTTTTTCTCCTTGTATTTTTCTTGCTTTCTTTGTCTGTTGCATACACCCTTTTGCAGACCTTTGTTTTATGTACAAACGTTTTCAAAATGAAAGAAAAGACGTGTTGTTCTTAATTAGAAAATTTATATGAATTTCACCCATCATAGGATATGAAAGATTGATTTGGCAAGTTTTAAGGAACATCCCCTATTCGTGGACAAAACTTGCGCTAGCTTAGGCTTGAAAAAAAAACGATTGGACAAAACAAATTTTCAGGAATAAAATTGAAAGAAATGTTAGCATTATTGAACATTTGCTGAAAATATTATATTTTCCCAGGAAAAAATTGAAGTCCAAAAAGAAAAAAAAAATAATGGTAAGGATAAGACTAACAACAACAAGTCCGCTAATAGTCAATTATGTAAGAATTCTGTTTAATAGACCGAAATAAATTATGATGGATGAAGCATAAAATCATTTTGTTATTTTCAGGAGTTATTTTTGTTTGTAGATAATTGTACTTCAAGGACTTCTTCCTGGTAGAAATTGGTTGTTATTGGCTATGAAGTGAAATTACAAAACACTTTATATCTTTTTGTTGTAAAATGAAATAACAAAATTTAAAAAGCGCGTTAACCGTTAACATATCGATATATTAAGATGACCCTATTGGACAAGTCAAACTGGGGAACTGGGGGGTGGGAGGGGTTGAGTGTTGTAGCCCCTTGACATACCAAACAATAAACAACATATTAATTGCCTATTTCCTGAAAACAATGCATAATCTATCATGGGGACAGCGTGGCTCAGTGGTATGCTTCGTACCCGAAGGGTACAGAGATCAAATACCAGCTACATTGTGTAGGCTTGAGCAAGTCACCTTGCCCTAGCTCAGTTTGCGGCGCTGCACTGCGGCTGACGCCTGGGTTATTCCAGTCTTCCCTTCGAATAGACCCTAGAGACAAATTTCCCCTATGGGATAAATAAAGTGAATTGTATTTATTATTTTGTTTATTTGACGTATTAGTTTTAGGATAATAATTGATTGATAATAGTTAAGATAACAAAAGTGATAACAATAGACTTGGTTTTGTTTTTTTAAATCGTGTGCTATCTCATTATTTCTTCTTGTTTTTTAAATAAATAATACAACTTTTTTTTAATAGCTTCGGCTAATGCTGAACTGAAAACTTTAAAGCATTATAAACAAAACAATTACGCGCTACCGCCTAGGCATTCCACGAAGAACTATAGATATGAACAGGAATCACCCATGTTGTCCAACGTAAACAAATTGGGGGTTAATGATATTGCCCTAGGAAAAAAACGAAAGTGCCTGAAGTGGTGTCTGAATCCAGGACTTTCCGGGTCACATTGTAATGACTTAACCACTCGGTCACTTCACACCCCCCCCCCTTTTAAAGCATGGTGATTATCAAGAAACAAACAAAAAAGAAACCTCCATAAAAAAAAAACAAAAAAAAACAGAAGTGGTAGAACGGTTATAACAAAAAAAAATCATCAATCAAAACCGTTGACTAGGCAACAAAAGAAATAATAATAATAAGACATGATTTCATCACTTCTGTTGTTAGAACGTGGGAAGCAGAAAGAGAATGTTTGGAAGTCATAATTTTCCATGTTAAGTGTTACCAACTCTCTGCTTCAAGCCAATCAAGCTTATAATTTACATAAACAGTAGATTTTTTGTTTTGGCAACACAACTTGTATAACCGTTCCATTAAAGACTTTACGCTATGATTACCCCAATCCACACGTTTTGCATTGCACACAAAGCGGTCATCCGTATAGAAGGTACGAAATTGACGCTCAGCTTGATTATAGTCAGCCATTTTTATGAGTAGTTCTCACTCAATTGTATTAATCAGACTATAAACATTTAAGTTTACACATAATTTTGTGTGTTGGCAGATTTTACCCTCTAGCAGATGCGAGTTGTTTAAGTAAACGCATAGCATACATAATTGATTTAAAAGGGTTTGAAATAAAACGAAATTAATTATGGTTTGTTTTGAGAATAAGATGAAAATAAAGCTCATTTTTCCAAAACAATAGGATTCAATAGTCGTACCGTCACTTCCTTCCTAATGACGTATGGTAACTTAGTAACACTGGCTCTAAACTATCAGAACAATGGCGGACGCCGTATGAAATATTTCTCCGGCGAGCTTAAAAGCGTATCCAGAGGGAAAAAAACCCATCAATTTGATCATGTTTTGACTTTTACACATTCTGATCACAAGGCATATGAAAAGGGAATGAAAAGTTCTCGCCAGCATGAAGAATAAAAAGTAAAGATTTTCTTTGTTTAGAACCAAGATGGCCGCCGTTGCCGGGCGCGTGACATCAGACTACTGAATCCAATTACGACTGTAGAAAGAATATTGACCAGAAAGTAGTAAGATAATCCCAGTCACTGCTGGAAGGACCAAAGGCCCATCAGAGAAATAAGAAAAATAACCCAATCTACCCGGTCTCGAACCAGTCCGTTAGCTTGCGATTCAAGCACTCTACCAATCAAAGACCCTCGACTACAGGTTCAGTAAATAGCTCCTTTTCAATTCGTTTCATTCCCTTATCACGTGATGAGGGGCAATTTCGTTTCTAAATGAGCTTGAGATAGAGGAAGTCTGTAATTTCTTGATCTGACCAGCGGATGGGACCTCACGGGGGAATGGATTCATTCCATCAACGGCATGTGGATCTGAACCTGTCATGCTGAGATAATTATATATATGTGCGGAGAGAAGACCATTCTACATTCGTAGATACCGTCACGAAGACATCAAGATGTGGTCTAGTGGTATGACACTCGCTTTCGGATCTGAAGGTCCTGGGTTCGAGCCTCGCTCGGCGCATAGTCGAGCCCTTGGAGAAGGCCCTTTACTCACATTCTCTCATCGTACTCAGGTGTAAAATGAGTCCCTGGCCGTCAACAGCGTTGTCTCTGTTAGAGAAAAGAATTGTATTATCGCCTAACAGGCGTCATGTCCCGTCATATAATATGTTAAATGTTGCTGTTGGCGAGGGACCCCTTGTAAAGCGCTTTGAGCACGTTTAGTGAATATTGCGCTATATTTTTTTAAAGCTCAATTAATAATTGTTTCAGAAAATTTGGGGTGAAAGAATACGAAGGTTGAAAATTATTATGATTGAATTATTTGAATTGGAATTTTTTGGGCCCCAGTGACAACGTTTGTTTTGTTAGACTACAAACCTTTAAAAAAGTGAGCATTTATACAGCGTAATATTCCCTAAGCGTGCTCAAAGCGCTTCACACGTAGTCCCTAGTCAACAGCAACACTTAACAGGTCGGACGAGAGATGTCGCCTGTTGAGCTATATTGCATTTTTTTTCGAAAGAGACAACGCTGTTAACTTCGAGATGATCATTTTACACCCGAGTACGGTGAGAGAATGTGGGTAAAAATCCATTTCAAGGACTCAACTATGCGCCGCTCAGAGGATCCAAACCCTGGGCATTCCGGTCCGAAGGCGAGTGTCATACCACAAGACCACATAGCCGCACTAAATAAACTACATTTCGCACTTTGTTATGGTCACATGACAGATTTTGTAACCAATGATCGATTGGAGACCCACATTGCCAGATAATCAAAAGAGAATCGGTTTAGTCATCAAATTCATCTTGTAGCTGAACAAAAAATATCTTTGTTTCAAGTGAATGATATGATACTAATTTACAGTTTTCCCCCGGTATACAAAAGTCAATCAGACATATCGCTCATTTAATTATTTTAATGCCCACTTAAAACCCAGCGTGGCCAAGCGTTACGGTCTTCGCTTCATACCCGAAAGGTACTGAGTTCGAATAGCCCGTGCGCTGTGTGGCCTTGAGCAAGATACCTCGCCCTAACTCAGTTTGCGGCGTTGCGCTGCGGCTGACGCCTGGATTATTCCAGTCTTCCCTACGGGATGAATAAAGGGAATTTAATTCTATCTATTTATTTATTATTAAAAGACATATTTGCTTATTTATGATGCTAGCAATAGTTCAAAAGTGAGGTCTGGTTAGATTAGTTTAAATCAGTTGAAGTACCCTGCTGGTTAGATTGGTTTCTATCAGTCAACCACTCGCATTCTCCAATGGCACTAAAGACCTCGAAATTGGATTTGTCTATGGCACAATTTACTGACACAACGATCGGTTATAAAGAGGGATTACCAAATCCATTTAAATATGAAATTTGACATTCTAAAACTAAAATGTTTCAATCAAAGCCATCAAGAAGCCTTTAAGGACAACATCGCAAATAGAGCTGATAGCCTGTGATATTATTATTATTATTTGAATGCTTCCATTCATTCGCCCATTTCTTAATTAAATTATATGATTAATGCATTGGCGTTGTTGTTAAACAACATTGAACAACAAATATTAAAATCTTTAACAGCACCGAGACTTTGAAGGTATTGCCTCAAGAAAATTCTTTTTTTTTTAAGAAGGGGAAGGAGACGCAGAGGGGGGGGGGGGGAGAAGGAGAAGAAAGAAAGAAGAAGAAGAAGAAGAAGAAGAAGAAGAAGAAGAAGAAGAAGAAAGAAGAAGAAGAGAAGAAGAAGAAGAAGAGAAGAAGAAGAAGAGAGAGAGAAGAAGAGAGAGAGATAGAGAGAAGAAGAGAAGAAGAATGATGGATGAGAGATGATGATGATGATAGATGATGATGATGGAGAAGATGAGAGAGAGAGAGATGATGAAAAGGAGGAGAAGGAGGAGGAGAGAGAGGAGGAGGGAGAGGAGGAGGAGGAGGAGGAAGAGAAGAAGAAAACGGAGGAGAAGAAGAAGGAAGAGAAGGAGGAGGTGAAGGAGAAGAAGAAGAAGAAGAAGAAGAAGAAGAAAAAGAAGAAGAAGAAGAAGAAGAAGAAGAAGAAGAAGAAGAAGAAGAAGAAGAAGAAGAAGAAGAAGAAGAAGAAGAAGAAGAAGATCTTGAAAGTTGGAGGAGGAGGGAAAGGCTAAAAATCTTATTGAACCTTGGTTGATTTGGTTTGATAATTGGAGCTACCTTTCGGCTATAAATAAAATAATATTGTCTCAACTTTTTAAACAATTTTAAAATAGGATTCACCCGATTCAAACTGTTACATATAGCGTTAAAACCAATTCGGGCATGTTCAATCATCTAGCCCATTCATTTAATATCTACCTATTTACTTATTCTAATTAATTTGATTGTTATTTCTTGAAAAGTTGCTCAATTCGCTTTTTTGTCCACTCGTTTTAAAAGTTATTTCTCGATCCATTCAGAAACATTTTTCCCAATCCAGTCACTTATTTCTCTCATTTTTACCCACAATACTATCCATTCACCTTTCTTTCCGAAAATTGTCATATTTGAAATCAAAAAGTAAGGCAAGAAACAATAGCAACATTAACTTACGAAAAGGAAAAAAAAAGACAAAGCCTCGAATGGGAACAGGAAACGTTCCTTTGTTGATTGTTTTGCTGACGAATGGTTTGTACTCGAAACGTCCATTGTCTGTACTGTTCCCATCTGAGGCCTTTCCATTTTCACCTTTTCGTTAGTATTTTTACGATCCTAGACTTCAGGCAGCCCCCCGCGCTCTCTTATAATAACATTTTAATTGTTATTTTTTATAAGTCATAAGTTCAAACTTCAGATAACATTATAGCCTCGCGCTCCTCCACCTAAGCTGTAGAATTGTAACTCTGTTGGCATCATTCTTAGAAATTCGATATTGCGGGTAATTGCCGAGGAGAGAGCCGAAAGCGTCATACGTTTCTAACGAAATGTGTTAACTCTTGCAAGTGTCTTTTTTATAAGTGCTCCTGGCGCCTACACTAATTCCTCTGCATTTATTTCTCTTCTCTTCCTATGTACCCTATGGCACCTCGGGAGCTCTACAACCCGTCGATGCCATTAAAATTGTTCAAGTGTTACGAGTTGATCTCTTACAAATTGCACACATTTGGGGCACGAAGTTAAGAATATCAGATCGATGAATCTCACTTATTTCATGAGTTTCATTCTCATAATGTAACAAATACTAAATTTCCATTTTATGCAGTACAAGTTGCTTGTTTGGAGTCATTTTGTATTAGCACTGTCCTGACCAGGTTCTGATTCACAATCGAGTTGTATGAGGTAAGTTGTATAGAGGGCATTACCAAAGAACATTTTAGGAGTACCAGTCCGGTCTGACCACGCCCAGAATTGCTTAAATTTTGTAATAAGGCGAGACACTGACGTCTGAACCACTGATGCCACGTCAAATGAGGATCATGTTTTGCAGTATCATGGTAAGTTCCAATTAGGTCAATTTCCTGATTCATTATCACGAAGGTAAATTGGGTTTCCACTGTGCAGATTAGAATTCAATGATTAAAACATGATAAGATTTCAAATTTAGTTGTTAGATAACTATTTTTTTGGTATTTTCCAACTGTGGGAATTTCCGGGGCAATTCCATAGAGATCAATACGGTTCTTTCGTGTTTTTTTGGTGTTTTTTTTTGTGTTTTTTTTTTTTTTGGGGGGGGGTTGTTTGTTTTGCTTTTTGCTCTTTATTTTTTTTGTCTGCTTTGTTTTTTTGTTGTTTTTTTATTGTTTTTGTTTTTGATTGTATTTCTTTTATATTTTGTCTTTTTTATTCTCTTGCCGGGATTGGCAAGGTTAGATACTCCGAATTCACTCACTTAACAATAATAAAATAAAAAAGAGGGCTTATTCCTATCGGTGATATAATTTTGTTCGTTTGAATTTTTACTTTCATGCCAAAGTGACGGCACTTTAAGTCATTGCGAGGAATTTTATTATTTTCCTGGTTCTGTTTTTACGTTGAATAGAATAATAATAAAGTAAATCGGGGGGGGGGGGGGGGGGGGGGAGGGCATGCAATAGTAAAATCTATGTGGCATTTGACGAGTATCATACTGTTCTTCTACCCATCGTCCTTTGTGTCTTCTTTGTATTGCTAGACATACATTTGTACCCAACCGTTTCGAAACAAGATTACGTCGGGTTGGTTTAAATTCTAAACATTGAAAGAATAGTGTAATATATATCATTGTTATTGTTATTGTCATTTATTATTATTATTATTATTATCATTATTATTATTATATATTATTATTATTATTATTATTATTATTATTATATTATTATTATTATTATTATTATTATTATTATCATTATTATATTTCATTATCATTATTATCATTATCATTACCATCATCATCATCATCATCATCATCATCACCATCAGCATTATTATTATTATTATTATTATTATTATTATTATTATTATTATTATTATTATTATTATTATTATTGTTGTTGTTATTATTATTATAATTATTATTGTTATTATTATATCAATGAAATCAATTGACTAATTGGCAAGATGTTTTTTTTTCAATAATTAGAAATGATTGCGAGGCATCTTTTAACATCAAATCACCATTTAGCTGCAATACTCTGGAAAAACACGTTTCTGAACATGTCGTCCTTTAAACATACTAGATCTACGTGTAGAAAATTGATTTAAATCTTGGCAAAATCTCGCAAACACGGATCTTCACGAGATCCAAATTTGAGAGTTTTTACCAAGATGATCATTTAAATCGATCGACATTTGAAGGACGAGTTTTCTGACCAAATGTTTCAATACGAGTTTTTCCAGAGTTTGCCTTTTTAAATGATTAAAGACGTTTCTGAACGTTCGTTGAACCGAAATCACGACATCAATTATTTAACGAGACCAATACAATTGTGACATGATAGAATCATTTCGAGTTCTGACGATGGTAATTATAAACTGTCCGATGTTATGTAAGGGACAAAATGCGAGGGATTAAATTTCTTATTTTTTTTAAAAATTTATTAACGAATAATTCATTCCTATAATATTTGTGTCGTGTGTTGCTTTCGATTAATGATTAAAATGGCAGAAAGGCTGAGAAAATATTAATTTAAATGTCAGCACAGCAAATATATTATTTGTAAAAGATCGAATTAAAAAAGCAATTAATAGAACAGACTTTAAATTACTTTAAGATGATGTAATATAACGCTTCAGAGCCATTCGTTTATGCAAGGAATATCTTTCAGAGCCATTCGGCCCATAGAGCCGGAGTTTATCCCGGTTTCTATAGCATGAAACGGACAATAGCAATTTCTTGCTATCCTTTGGATAGGACGCTAGTCTGTCGCAAAGTACTGTCCGCCAAATGTAACAGCAGCCCATTCACTGCAGGGTGGGGGGAAAAAAAGGGGGGGGGGGGGGGTGTCAGTAAAAGTATCTCAGCTGCACCCGGGATCGATCTCAGCCCTGTGCGTGTGAAGCGAGTGCTTTACCAACTGAGCTATCGGGACCCCGTGCAAAGAATATAACCACCATATAACTTTTTCATTTTTAACATTGTAGACTTGCTTGTATTATATAGCACAGTTTTGAGTATATAGATTATAAAGTATTTCAAAATTACACAAACAAAAGTTTAATGGCATGGCCAACTCTTGGCTGTGTAAATTGATATTTGAAAACCTGCCTTTTTTTTTTAAGGCGACCTATTCCTGTGGAGATTGTATAACGATATGCTACCAAAATGCATTTTTCAAGATGAATATTATGGTTATGAGGGTAAATCACAATATCTGGGAATTCCATAATTGGCGTTTAGAGGATTAAGGGAGGAACTTAGTAAATTTTATAAAACTCTATAAACACACATTAGCTACAAGATGTGAACTTCGAACGAGATGTGTGTGTGTGTGTGTGTGTGTGTGTGTGTGTGTGTGTGTGTGACTGTTGTGGTGATTTCGTAGTCGAATGAATGGACTTGTGTGAACCACAAAAACTTGTAAAGCACATCTGAGAACTATTTGTGGATACTAGCGCTATATCAAACAATAATAATAATAATGATGATGATGATAATAATAATAATAATAATAATAATAATAATAATAATAATAATAATAATAATAATAATAATAATAATAATAATAATAATAAGATTGAATCACCAAATACGTTTAATTATATAGGTTACTCTTCAACTCATTTTGTCAAAATGTATAAAGATGGGTGAACCAAAAAAACTTGTAAAGCACCTCTGAGCACTATTTGTGGATACTGGCGCTACATCAAATAATAAATATATAATAATAATTAATAATAATAATAAATAATAATAATATAATAATATAATAATAATAATAATAATATAATAATAATAATATAATAATAATAATAATGATAATAATAATATAATAATATATAATAATAATAATATAATAATAATAATAATAATAATAATAATAATAATAATAATAATAATAATAATAATATAATAATAATAATAATAATAATATAATTAGATTGAATCATCAAATACGTTTAATTATATAGATAGTATGCGCTTGGCTAAGAAGCTCATAACATTGCCACACGGACCAACACACCAAACTGTGTGTATCCATGAAAGTTTATAGTCGGGTTAATACAGTTCAGTGAGCATTACTCATAAAACGCGGATGGCAAAAACAATAACAAAGACCTGAGTGACGTCATCTTCGAACTATCTATAGGTTACTCTTCAACTCACTTCATCAAAATGTATAAAGATGGGTGCTTTATATCAACGAGATCTCATTTTCTATGCTGTTGAATTGAATAGACTGCCTGTCAAATCTGTTGACCGATTTTAAAATGAAATAACATTCCTCTCCAATACTTTTGTGAGCTTTATTAATAAAGCACGAACATGTTAATATAATATTATTATGATTGCATATTTCGGAAAGGTTTACGAAGGTCGATTAACCTATTTTAACCCTCAAATATGTTTTATTATATTTATTTCTGTAATTATCTGTCGATTTAATTTCTTAGTTGACTATTGTGGATTGCTACTATTAAACAAATGAGTATTATAAATGTGTATTGGCGCTATATAAATTGTTCCACAACTTCGGAAAGTAATGACTTAATTATTTTGTTCATTACATATTCTGTCATAGAAAAAAATACGAGATTCGTGAACTAACGTAAAGGAGTGTGATGAAACTGTGAAAAACACAAAACTGGAAAACTGGTGATTTTGACACAATCCAATCAAATCTATACACATGCAAGAATAATGTTTTAGTGTGTACTCAAATGCGGAACGATTGTCACAAGCAAAATTTTAAAAAACACCACGAGTAACAATGGAACAAAGTACTGGCTAGTATATTCATTGTTATTGCTGTATAGATAGTATGCAGATGACGTCACTCAGGCCTTTGTTATTGTTTTTGCCATCCGCGTTTGTGAGTTGTTCTCACTAAACTGTATTAACCAGCCTATAAAAGTTCATGGTTACACAGAGTTTGTGTGTTGGTCCGTTATACTTCCGGATGGCAATGTTGTGAACTCTTTGGCCAAGCGCATTCTATCTATATTGTAACATTTTTTTAAGGCGGGCCGGGGCGGGAGGGGAGGGGGGTTATGATTTTGTCCATATGAGTGTGTGTGTGTGTGTGTGTGTGTGTGTGTGTATGTGTATGTTTTGCTTTTGCTTATTATCTAATTTTTTTTCTCTATTATCTTCATCACCTCCTCATTCTCTAACCTAAGTAAGAAAATTTACTTTTAATTTGAATGTCGAAGGAAGAGAAGCATTCAAAACTACCAGAACCAGACTGATAAAATATAATGCAGTGTTTAAAGGCATGATTAGTTTGTTGGGGTTTGTTTTTGTTTTTTTTTGATACGGTAATACACATACTAAGAGATAAAAAATAATTTCAAAAATTCCCTTTATTCATCTTCTGGATAATTCTTTCTTCAGGAACTTGAAAAGACCGAGATGTTACAGGCTTCAGTAACCGTGCAGCGCCAAAAAGTGAGCAATAGAGGGCTAGTTGAGATTCCGACATGGGGCTAAAATCCTGGTCTAATTATTGGAAATGTAATGTTTTGTCCAAACGTCTCGCCCCTTATCTTAATGTTGTCTTTTTTTTTTAACTGGTCATAACTCTAGAAAGCAATAACTGCTGCAAATCGGGACTTCGGGCTACTTCACCGAAGTCTTAGTTGCATTACAGTTTTGGTCAAGACGCTAAGTATGATGTCATAGCGGAAAACTGGGCAGGACTTCCATAGCTTCACAGCACTTTAATTATTTTACTTAGTCTTATAGCGATTATGAACTTTAACTTAGTTTCCATGCCCAATAAATATTACTATTTAAGATAAGTTTCATTTTTGTAAATGGTGTGATTTTTCTCATTTCAAAAGCAATTTACTGAGTAGGTTTCGTTTGCCGACGCCATTATTACTTACTGTGATTCCCGTCACTTTTCGCTGGTGCGCAATAAGTGATAGCAAATATTATGTTCCATCGGGTTATAGATAGTATCTTTAGTTAGGTTTGAATGGTGTTCGGTTAGTCTCCCCCAGATAATAATTTTTTAAACATCCCCTCTTTAGCCGTGCTGAGGGAATCTAGGGAAGCCCTCTCTTATGTTTCATTTTTTTAAGAAAGGGGGGGGGGGGGGGTTATATAATTTGAAAAATAATTTTAAAAATCCTCTCTTTAGGTGCTGTGAAACTACGGAAATCCTTAAAACTTTACCCGGCATGTAATGGGATGGAAGAGAAAGGCAGATTATTAACACTTTATAAGTTTGTAGTTAAATCATAATTTGCAACTAATTAAGTTAGGCATCGAACACTTAGCTAATGAAACAATTATTTTTCTCCCCTCTGCTCTGAAAAGCCTGTGGAGATTCGGACGATTATTGACTTGCGCCTAATTTTGGGAGAACTTCCATATAATAATATGTATCCATCACTTCCAAAGAAAGAAAAATTGGCCTTTGTCAAGCCCTAACACGGCAAAATTTCATAGTTTCATTGTTCGCTCGACTGGGGAGGCCTTCCGAAAACTCCTACATCTCCAGTATTCTTGTTTTTTATAATGTTATAGTAGGGGGTTTGGAAGGTGGGAAACTTTGTTTTAAAGTCTCCCCCCTCCCAAACCCTAAAAATTAGCTCCTCGAAAATCAAGGAAAAGGCATACAAAACATTGTAAGACCTGTTCTGGAATATGCTTCCACTGTTTGGGATCCCCACACCCAAAAATACGTCTCAAAAATTGAATCAGTGCAAAGAAGAGCTGCACGCTACGTCCTGAACAGACACCACAACACCTCAAGTGTATCAGACATGTTAGAAAAACTACAGTGGCCAAAATTAGAACACCGCAGAAAATCAGCAAGATTAACAATGCTATTTAAGATCAAGCACCACCTCGCTGAATGCCCAGTCATCAAGAAAAAACTGATACCAGCACCTTTGAGACAG
Organism: Berghia stephanieae; assembly: GCF_034508935.2. NCBI lineage: Eukaryota > Metazoa > Mollusca > Gastropoda > Nudibranchia > Aeolidiidae > Berghia > Berghia stephanieae. The sequence goes on from NC_088360.1 coordinate 32,019,649, forward strand.
AGAAGAGGTAACAACAATCAATACAGCCTCATAACACACAGAACACAATACCGTGGTTTTTCCTTCTTGCCGCGTACGGTCAGAGACTGGAACCAGCTTGACGCTAAAGTGACCGAAGCCACTACAATGGATGCTTTTGTGGCAAGTTGCTATGCAGATACTTAGACCTTACACAAACCATCACTGACCAACGTTGACGACCCCTGAATATCCCTGGAAATTGATTTTAGACTAACGATTATAAACAAGGAATACAGAGAGATTAGAAAGCAGTTTCATATTTGCCATAATAATCAACCAATTGATTGTGGGCAATCAAAGGAAGAAGAAGAAGAAGAACCCCCTACTAGAACATTATTTTAAAAAAGCCCCCCCCCCCCCTTTCCCAAACCCCTAGAATAATAATACTGGGGATGTACGAGCTTTCGGAAGGCGTCCCCTCGACTGGAAACATAATATTAAAATAATGAAAACATTAAAAATTTGTCGTGTTAGTGGCTTGGCAGAAATAAACGCGAGCGTTACAAAATTATAAAGAACTGACTCTAAAGATTTTAGAAAGGGGTGAGACATGGTGGAGCATAATACCCGCAGAATACCGTTTTCAGGTGATGTGTCACGATTCATTTCTGGGAAAATACTTGATAACGATTATAAAGAACCAAAGCAATTACAGTGAAATGGTGAGATATCTTACCTTGTGTGTAGTTGGAGGAAATCAGGGTACTCGTCAGTCTTTGAGTAGACTGAGATAACTGGGTACTATTAAGGTCAATATACATCCAAAGGGATTATAAATCTGCACACGTATTGGTTATAAGATTCGATAATTCCTTTTCATAAGCACACAAATGTATGTACAAACACACAGGCCAATCAAACACGAAATTATTTTTTTTAACGGTATCTTTGTGTTAAAATAAAATCGTTAATCATTAATTGTCACTAGACGTCTACTGTACACAAACCCCTTTCACAATGGTTGAGTCAAACGTATCTATTTTATAACACTATCATCACACTAAATGTGACTTCATTTTGCACACCTTATATGCCATTGAACACTCCTCCACAAAAGTTCAGATATCACAAATCGCAAAACAAATAAATATTGTAATAATGGTAATGATCATAATTTGAAAACAGTTTAGACCAAAGTCGTTTATGTTTTTCTGATGAGGTGGTAGCCTAACATTTCAAATCAAACGAGACTTTTGGCTTTTAAATAAATACTCCTCGTCAGAGTTCACATATCATAAATAAATCAATATTCAAACAATAATAATAATAATAATAATAATAATAATAATAATAATAATAATAATAATAATAATAATAATAATAATGATAATGATAATGATAATGATAATAATAATAATAATAATAATAATAATAATAATAATAATAATAATAATAATAATAATAATAATAATAATAATAATAATAATAATAATAATAATAATTTGAAAATAGTTTAGACCAAAGTACTTTGCGTTTTTCTGCTGAGATGAGGTAACATTTCAAATCAAACTTATTTAAACAAGTATACAAAAGTTTTGGACTTCTTCAATTGACAATTTCGTTACCCCAGCCAGTGCATTGATATAAAGTTTGGTAAAGGTGTCACTCCCCCCTCTCATTTGTCAGCACCATTTACTGAACGCCGTCCGCCGCCACGCGCGTGCTCGAGTGAGTACGTGATCTGGCGGTGGTCGCATTGGACTAAAAACGGCACGCAAGCGCACGCGACAACGGAGAGTTGATGAAACATGCGTGAGCACTCGAATCAAAGGATGATGAGCTGGAAAAAAAACCGAAACAAAACCACATAGTCTACTTTACAATTAGTTGTTTTTTTCCGAATCAAGACGACTCTTTCTCTGCTAATAAGTATTTATTGTTCTGTCTTTTATTTTTTTTATTTTCTTTTCTTTTCTATTTTTCTGTTGCTGTTATTGTTGTTGTTGTTGTTGTTGTTGTTGTTGTTGTTGTTGTTGCTTTATTTTGTTTTCTGTTTTGTTTTGGTTTTTTTGTTTGTTTGTTTGTTTTTTTTTTGTAATTTTTTGGTTCTTGTTGTTTCCTTGTTGTTATCTTTTTTTTAAGGGGGGGGGGTCTTTGGTTTTTCTTTCTTTTTACTTATTTGTTTTTTTTGTTTGTTTTTTTTTTGTTTTTTTTTTGTTTTTTGTTGAGAATTGGCGGTCGAGGAGAAAAAGAGGTAAGTAATCTACTTGGGCTGTTTGTTTCTTTGTTTTCAGGTGTTTAACGGCGCTTTCAACACTATTGAGGTCATTCAAGGCCTGCAGCAAAACTCTTTTTTATCATTGTTAAAAACCGACGTATACTTCGCAAAGTCCCAGGTTTGAGAGTTTTTGTCAAGATGAGGGTTATTTAAAACGATCGATATTTGAAGGACGAGTGTTTTCTGGCCAAATTTCTTAATATGTGTTTTTCCAGAGTACGGCAGAATTTAGAATCAAGTCGGAGGAAACCAGGCGCTGATACATGAAAAATGAAGTTTTGGTAAATTCATGTTAAAGATTTTAAAGTTTTGTTGAGGAAAACGAGTGAGCGAAATGTCTTTTATAGAAAGGACGAAATTAGCATCCCTCAGACTTTTGTCATTTGAAGGACGAGTTTTCTGGCCAAACGTTTGAATAGTCTACGTGTTGTTTTTTTTTTTTCCGCGGTACGTTAGGGGCCGTTGTCAAGTTGTATAACACTTTAAAAGACAATATTCTATAGTCCGTTCCAAGTCCCCTGCGCACAGAATATCGCAAATTCCTCAAAGTTACGAAATGTGGTGTCGTGATCTTTTGCATCCGGGCTTATATTTTAAGTGACATTACGAATTTTGAATACCGATAGTGATGGACCAAACAGTTTTCTCATAATGTTGAATTCCTTTGATCTTTTCATTGTTTGCAATAAAATATGACTCAAACTTTGAAATGTTTAGAGTAATACTGTGTTGATTCTCTTTCTCGTGAGGAAAATGTTCACAACAAAGTGGCGTAGCATAGCAAATAATTTTGGGTTACTTCAAATAGTGGAACAATCGATATCATTTAAATAGTACTTAACAGTGTTGGAAAAAAAAAAGCGTTTGTAATTTATATCCACTACTGGACAGCGGAAATGTAATATATTGGACGACACAAGCAGCTCGTTAGGTGCTCTTCCGTTGTTTTTGTTTTTACAAAGACATTGATTTAAAAATAAACAGGGGGGGGGGGGTCCTCCGAATTTTGAGAAATGCCTTTCACAAAGACATTATCTTCGACCAATTGTTGAGCAAGATAATTTATAAAGGTCGCAAAACACATGTCACGAAATCCACTGGTCACCCATCGACACGGTATACATGTATACATGTTTGCCATTCTTGAATTATGTTCAATGGAGAGGAGGGGGGTCCTTTGGGTGTAATAATGTGAAATATCACCGAAGCTAAACGTCTTTAATAGCAGATTCCATGTAAGTCTTGTTAAGTATAGCCTTTTAAAAGAACCGAAGTTTTCAAACACAAGAGGTGCATAATTAAAATGGCATAATTATTAGTTTGACCTCTCCGATCTGAGTTCTTGCTCGTGGGAAATCTATTTACAGTATTGCTATTAGTGGCATGCCATGAAAAAGAATGGGAGCGATCTATATTCAGGTTTTCGTCCAACCAAGTCATCAATCACATGATTTGTTGCTGTACACCGATTGGATATTTATTTTAAAATGTAAACACGCTGCTTTGTTTATGAAAGTTGTAAACATACACATGTGTCAAACTGAACAAAATGACCAATCGTGATGTCAGATATTTCGAAAGTTGTGAGCACTTTTCACTGTGTGGGTCACTTTGAGCACATTTTGCAATGTGACCAATGACCTCGAGCACATGGAAAGTTAATATAGATCAACCCCATTCTGCGCTTCGCCTCTCTTGAGAAATACTTGTAAATTTTTCTCATTGTGACAAATTTGCATGTTTAATCCATATTGCTATCAGTTTTTATGAATGTAGAAGTCACAACCGGAATCTACGCCTCTGGCTTTCAATTATTAAAATGTAAGAATTGTTGATGTCAAGTGTGTAAAAAGTGTACAATTTGCTGTATCGTTTTGAATTCAGAGTAACAATGTTAGTGAGTAGTGCACATGAATCTCGTGAAAAGTAAACCCCTAGTCAAACCTGTGGAGAGTTCAGTGATCGTAATCACAACAGAATTCACTGTGTATAGATAGTATGCAGATGACGTCACTCAGGCCTTTGTTATTGTTTTTGCCATCCGCGTTTGTGAGTTGTTCTCACTAAACTGTATTAACCAGACTATAAAAGTTCATGGTTACACAGAGTTTGTGTGTTGGTCCGTTATACTTCCGGATGGCAATGTTGTGAACTCCTTGGCCAAGCGCATTCTATCTATAGATGACCATAGTGAAATGTCACTGTTGAATTCGACTCACAATGGTCATTTTGCTGAACATGACCACGGTAAGTTTAGATGAAGCTGCAGGAGTCCAACATTGCCACCGGAAGTATACGGACAACACAAACTCTGTGTAACCTGGACTTTATAGTGAATACAGTTTAGTGAGAACAACTCACAAACGCGGATGGCAAAAACAATAACAAAGGCCTGCGTGACGTCATCTGCATACTATCTATCATTGGATTCAGTAGTCTGATGTCACGCCGTCCGGCAACGGCGGCCATCTTGGTTCTAAACAAAGAAAATCATTACATTTTATTCTTCAAGCTGGCGAGAACTTTTCATATGTCTTGTGACCAGAATGTGTAAAAGTCCAAACATGATCAAATTTATGTTTTTTGTCCTCTGGATATGCTTTTATGCTCGCCGGAGAAATATTTCATACGCCATTGTTCCGATAGTTTAGAGCCAGTGTTGCTAAGTTACCATGCGTCATTAGGAAGGAAGTGACGTTACGACTATTGAATCCTATGGGAGCGATCTATATTCATGTTTTCGTCCAACCTAGTCACCGATCACATGATTTTTTTTTGTTGTACATCGATTGGACATTTCTCAATAAATGTAAACACGTTGCTTTGTTTATGAAATTTATAGATAGTATGCAGATGACGTCACTCAGGCCTTTGTTATTGTTTTTGCCATCCGCGTTTGTGAGTTGTTCTCACTAAACTGTATTAACCAGACTATAAAAGTTCATGGTTACACAGAGTTTGTGTGTTGGTCCGTTATACTTCCGGATGGCAATGTTGTGAACTCCTTGGCCAAGCGCATTCTATCTATAAACTTACCCATGAGTCATGTTCAGCAAAATGACCAATTGTGACGTCGGAAATTTTCAAACAGTGAACATTTTCACTATGTGGGTCATTTTAAGCACACTTTGAGCACACCAATGGCCTCGAGCACATGGAAACGTAATATAGATCATGCCCATTAGTATTGTTAACGTAAATCCTCCAAAAGTTCACTCATCCCAGACCTTCCGTTTTTTATATATACCGTAAAGAAGAAAAATCCCCAAGTAGGGTACTCATACCGGCCTTATGTCACTGCCAATTCTAGTGCTCGAGCCATTAAAATCCATCAGGTTTGGAGATTTCCACGTCAACGTTTGCGCACGGGTTGTGGAATGGACTATAAATAAGACATTATATACTTAAGTAAATCGCTCATGCGTCAGTTCAAGAGAGAGAAAAAGAATAAGGATAAGAAGGAAATAGAAACAAGAAAAGAAGTTGCTGAAAGAGAGGGTGGAGTAAAAGGCGTGGTAGGTCGGCGATGTGAGCAATAAGATGGAGGGATTAAGGATGAGGAAAAATAGGAGGGAATCGAGATGGAAAGATGAGAACGAGATTAAGTAATTGGATTGGAAAATAAAGATTAAAAAATAATAGAAGAAGAAGAAGAAGAACAACAACAACAACAACAACAACAACAACAACAACAACAACAACAACAACAACAACAAAACAAAAACAATAACAATAAAATGAAATGATTTTATGTCAGTTAATAAGTAATAAATAATATAGACAAAAACATCTGAGTAAACTGTTATATTGTGAGTAGCCTGTGTATATATGTGTGTAGAGCCAGACGGAATGTGTTAAATCATTCAACGACCTCCTGAAATTGAGTGATTTGTAGCTGGTTTCATTGATCCTAAGGGATCTGTCTGGACGCGATGGACGTAATAAAAGTTTGTTTTCTTATCTTGCTATGTATAGTAGCCCTCTTTTTTTGGATAGTGATATTATTATGAAGGCCGTGGTCAGTGGAGAGAAAAAATATGTGAGGGAGGGATAGTCATTCGCATGCATGGCTGCTCAATGGCAAAACGATTATTTTTCATTTTGACATAAAAATCTTTACTTCAAACGTAAATGACAAATTGAATGTAAGCTTAAATCTAATATACGAAAACATATTAAATGGACATTTCGGTTTTCCCCTTTATCATCAAAACAGGATGGATGAAACACTACAGACGAATGAGATAATGTGGTAATGTCGTTGTTAAGATGACTAAACAAAAACAAACACGAAATCTCTATTTTATCTGTTTTCGTATATTAAATTGAAGCTTACATTCAATTTCACATTGTTATTTATTTCGTTGGACTTTGAGCACCGATATTTACATAACTTCAAACATCGAACGATTAAGATGTGCAGGAACTTTCCAAAAAGTCTCAAATCTGAGATGACTTCTGCCGTTTTGAGAAATTTTCGACGTTGTGTCGATCTTGAGGGTAATCAAACGTAGCCATCGTTTACTTGTAGACTGACACTGACCTAAAAATTACGTCAAACTATAGGTCCTAAGGGGTTCTAGTGTCAGGCTATATTATGTTACGATGTCTACGAGTCAAAGTGCTTTACAAGGGATCCTCATCTGACACTTAATACGTAGGACAAAACATGGCACCTGTAGGTCGAAATAAAAATAAAATTTCGACACATACAACGCTGTTAACCGCCAGATACTAATTTTATGGTGAGAGAATGTGCGTAAAACGCTTTTTCCTAGGACTCAACTGCTAAGAATGGTACTCGAACACGGGCATACCAGTCCTAAAGTGAGTGTCATAGCACAAGACCACAAAGTCCCACAATCTCAACCAGTTAAAGGCCGTACTTTTGAAAACACGTATTTAATAGTCCTTCGAATATATGATCGATTTAAATGGCCCTCATCTTGGCAACAACTCTCAAACCTGGGACGACCTTGCGAAGTTCTATCTTTGAGAGTTATTGCCAAGATGAGGGTAATTTTAATCGATCAATATTTGAAGGACGAGTTTTCTGGCTAAATGTTTTAATACGTGTCTTTCCAGAGTACAGCAGCTAACTGGTCAATCGATAGTATTTTTTTAAAGTAAAACTTTTCAGGTCAAAATATCAAATGAGTCCTTTGTCAATGTGCCACAGATGGCGTACTTGTTGTTTAAGGGTCGGGGGGCAATGAGATTGAATCCTGATGATAATAATGTAAATCCAGTATACGGTGCTATTATTCCATATAGATAGTTCGAAGATGACGTCACTCAGGCCTTTGTTATTGTTTTTGCCATCCGCGTTTGTGAGTTGTTCTCACTAAACTGTATTAACCAGACTATAAGAGTTCATGGTTACACAGAGTTTGTGTGTTGGTCCGTTATACTTCCGGATGGCAATGTTGTGAACTCCTTGGCCAAGCGCATTCTATCTATACAAACAACTCTATTTCTATGCGCCTTTTCAATATAAACATCAAAGCTACAATAACAGGTCTTGCACAAAATATATTTAAGACGTTCATATCATGAAAAATAATCCATAAACGGTAACATGGTTTTAATCTGTCAAATATTTCCGAATAAAATAAGTTTTAATATTGTCTTAAAAAGTAGCTTCAGTATTGTATGATGATACAATGAGTTTTTTTAATGTCCCAAATTTTTACTCGTATCGAGCTAAGAAATAAAGGGTAAGAAATTTGATGACTTGCAATAAATCAAAATTGACCTAATATCGAAGATGACATGAATTATGGTAAAATGTAAAACAATCATTAGCAAACAAGTGTGCGAAATATGATAGATGTAAATCTGGGCACGAATATATAAAAAAACTTGAGCTCTTATATACCGCAATATCCACTAAACGTGCTCAAAGCGCTTTACATGGGGTCCCTGATCAACAGCTACACGTGATATGTAGAACGAGACACGACGCCAGTTAGGCGATATTACCATTTTTGCCGATAGAGAAAACGCTGTTAACGGCCAGGTACTCATTTTACACCTGAGTACGGTGAGAGAATGTGAGTAAAGAGCCTTTTCCAAGAACTCAACTATGCGCCGAGCGAGGCTCAAACCCAGGACCTTCCGATCCGAAAGCGAGTGCCATACCACAAGACCACATAGCCGCACAAAAATATTAAAATAAAATAAAATAAAATACTACTTCTTCAAAATAAATGAAAATATCTAAATGTGCTTGGCAGAAAACATTAGATTAGATTAACTCAACGTTTTACAAAATCTCTTATAACTATAACTCTTAAACACAAATTTAAAAAGTAAGATTTTTTTCCTACAGGGATTAGCCACTAGATTTTTTACCATTCAATACAGGGGATTTGTGATATACTCTCAACCCCGCTCGGACAATTATATATCTGGTTCTTTACAAACAATAGAATTTAAATTAACATTGCTATGTTCCATTCAAAATTGTTTTTATAGATAGTATGCCATCCGGAAGTATAACGGACCAGCACACAAAACTTTGTTAACCATGATCGTTTATAGTCAGGTTAATACAGTTTAGTGAGAATTACTCATAAACGCGGATGGCAAAAAAAAAAAACAATAACAAAAACATGAGTGACGTCAACTTCGAACTATCTATACCATCTGTTGGGTGATTAGCTCGTAATAGATCTCTTATAGATGTCACAGTAAAGATTGTTCACAATTATCTTATTAAATTTTATTTTATTAAGAACTGAATTCATCTCACTCCAGTTATATTTCGGTAGGCTTAGATAAACTTTACCTTCTAATATTAGATCGTCTTTCCTTTTATAGCCTTCCCTCGAATTAATTTCTAATTAGTGAATACTTTTCGTTCTACATTCTGTCACGTAGCCACTTATTATAAAAGCTGATAGGTCTAACATTTGACACTCACTTTCTCTCCACAATCTATGCCGGACGGCCAGTCACTCTATTCCTATATATATATTGTAAGATTTTTATCTTTTGGGACTTTGTAGATATTATATCTACACCATTAAGACGCCGGAGCTTTTAACGTTGATTGTATAATCTTCAAGGATCAAACCCAAGCCCGCTGTACTACAATATAACCTCTTACCAATTGCCTGGAAGTGGAATTTTACGAGTCCAATCCTGTTATCAGAGGAATAGATCATCCAAGCCCATCAACTGCCTGGAAACGTAAACTTATGAACCTGACATATTATCATAAGTTACGTAAAATATTCATATCTCTATTTGTAACTGCCACGATCACTGTTTATCTCTTTTAATTAAATTTCATCATTATTTTTATTTCATTGTAAACAAATCGTTAATTGTTTTTCATTTATAGTAACTAGTAAATTCTGGGGCCTCATTCTACATATATCTTTATGCATAGTCGAGTAGCTCTTTACTCACTTGAGACCATGACAATAGATATAAACGATTAAGGTCACACATAGCTGCTGGTTCGATTGATTCAGCGGGTAGGACAAGTGAGTATTTTACCTAAACGCATACCAACGACATTAATATTATATTATGTGTCGTTCGCTAAATTGAGCAACCAGTGCCATTGCTTACTGTATGGTGAGTGCTCAGTGTTCGAATTGGGTCAATTATGTTCCCTTTCAATATAAGTTAATAGTTCATTTATTTGCGAATACAAGAATACAATATTAAGCTTTAACATTTAACAACAACAATAATCGAAAAGAATTCCCTTACTCCCTTAATTCTTACATTTCAAAAAAAGATTGTACTGAATCACTGAATCTCGACACCATCCTTTCATATATTTTTTTCATATCCAATCGATATAAAAGTCATAACTTCCCAGTAGAACTCATTGGTCCAGAACTTTTTTTTTATCTGGTCCACGTGACAAAAATATGGAGCCAACTTCCTGATTGCAAACAGAAGTGATCGTGATAACTCGTAAGCTTGCGATGCCAGATATAATTTAGAACCTAGTTTAAATGATACTTCTACGACTTTACCAAGCTGGTCAATCTGTTGAGTAGCCCAATTTGTCTCAGAAGACGCAATTAAACTCACTATCTGTTCTCGCAAGAATGCCTTCTCATTTTATTATAGCCGCGCTGAACTGGTTAAGACGGATATTAAATCCATCCTTGACGGTTTTAAATACAAAACAAGATAGTGGACAACATTACTTTTTTATTAAGGGAAGCAAGCTGGGCTAGACCAATCGGAAATTGTGATCTTTCAACGCCTTCTCTCTACGTAGGTACTAAACCCTGGACAAGATGAATTCTATACTGAGTCGAGGGTCATTGAGATTGATGGCTTTTGCCGTCATGGCCTCGGCTAGTCGATAGCACGACATTACAAGCTTGGGAAAGTGAAGCTCGGTGACCAGACGGGTGCTAGCGAGTGTAAAATAGAACCATAAGATATACAGAGAGTACGATAACATCTACTTATTGGACAACTTGGCGCAGCGGTATAATCCTTGCGTCGAACACAAAAGGTACGGAGTTCGATTTTCCACGTCGCGCTGTGGGACTTTGAACATGTCACCTACGAGTCACCTAGTCCTTGCTGCTCGCTTGACGGTGATATAAAACGGTTGTATGTATGTATGTATGTATGTATGTATGTATGTATGTATGTATGTATGTATGTGTGTTCAAGATGGCGGACAGGTCAGTCGGGTCTCTCGTAGTCTCTAGATCTACCGTCTCTTGTGTCCATCATCCGTGGTAGCTTGTCCATCATCCGTGGTAGCTGTCCTCGTAAACACAGACAATGTCTAGAAGGAGTATAGGATTTGTGACAAGGATTAGATTTCTTGCCAAAGATTGTATCAAAAGTGGTAAAATTCGACTAGACGTCGGACAGAATGGTTACAATGTTGTAAAACGTGTTGTGAATGGCGAAAATGGTGATTGTGATTTGTTTGACATTTCTAATTGGCTCCAGTATCAGCATGAACCGACCAGTAATTCTTCTGAGAATAAGTTTATACAACAAGGAGGTATGTTCAGACATACTATATCTTCACAACCCATTAAAATTAAACCAACTTTTGTCACTCCAACCATCAAAATGGATAAAATTATTTTCAACACTACACAGTGTTTTCATCAAAAACAACTCATTCCAAATCCAAAGACCCGATAATGGACAGCCGTTTAACATTGAATTTCTCCGCTACTGCAAACGAATCTTAACAAAATTCCCAGATGGACCGATGAAAAAAATTATAAAAGACCCGATCAACAATTATGAAGCTCTATTAAAATTCATCGAAATAAAAATAATAGATATAAAGTCCTCCATTATGCCCTCCCTTATCCAAAACAACACACCAAGAGCACAGGAGGAAAAAGAGGTGACAAGACAAGAACTCACAGCAATATTCGTAAATCACCAACGAAGAGCTATTGATATTATTAGAAACGGATGTAAACAAACACACTCAAGTTGTGAGATAGATATCAACACAGAAGAGAATGCCTATAGATAGTATGCAGATGACGTCACTCAGGCCTTTGTTATTGTTTTTGCCATCCGCGTTTGTGAGTTGTTCTCACTAAACTGTATTAAACAGACTATAAAAGTTCATGGTTACACAGAGTTTGTGTGTTGGTCCGTTATACTTCCGGATGGCAATGTTGTGAACTCCCTGGCCAAGCGCATTCTATATATAAAGAAAAATGTCAACGAAACAATATAAACATTAGTGACACACCCTGGTCCGATGATGTCACTATCCCCCCTCCCGCATGGACTCCATCAACAAGTGAGTTTACAGTCGACGAACTCACAAGATGTGTTAAAAAATTACCTAATGAAAAGTCACCCGGGGCAGACGGTGTCACCTATAAATATATAAAACAAAATATAAACAAACTGGCACCAATTTTTACGGCCATCTTTAACACCTGTTTAAAATATCAAAAAGTCCCCCCAGACTGGAAACACAGTATCATAACACTGGTACCAAAAAAGAATGGGAACAAGGACAACGTCGACGACTGGCGACCTATCGCCTTATTACTAACGTCCTATAAAATATTCATGAAACTCCTACAAAATCGACACATGCAATGGATTGTCGACACGGAGAGACTGTCACTTTCACAGAAAGGTTCATTACCTAGAAACGGGCTACAAGAACATGTGTTTTCGTTAAAATGTGCAGTATCAGATTTTTTACACTCATCGGGAAAATTATATTTATGCTTTGTAGACATAAAAGATGCATTTGAAAGTATAGATCACGAATTCATGCTACGTCAACTTAATGAATATTTATATCCTTCAGTATTCATCAACATTACTAAGGATATTTATAACAAAGCATCATTCCAAGTAAAAGTCCGAAATCACCTCACAAATACAATCTACAGAGACAAAGGTATAATCCAAGGATGTCCATGGTCTGTAATTGTCTTTGAACAAGGAATAGATAAATGGCTAAGATGGATCGAACAAAACCATACCTGCTGCAGATGCCACTACCCATCCAAGGTTACGTTGACGACGTCACGTTACTAGCAAAAAGTGAAGAAGTAATGAATCAATTGTGCAATAAAACAACTCAATTTATGAATGCAACGGGAATGAATATAAAACCCCCAAAATGCGCCATAACATCTGGCCAACGTTCAGGTAACAACTGGAACAAAAAATTCAAATTACCAACAATAACAATACAACAACATGAAATACCAACATTAGAAAAAGAAGAATGTTACACGTATTTAGGACACAACATCAACCTGACAAACAAAAGTGATGAACATCAACGAAAAACGATAATCGAAAAATTTAGAAACAATATGAACCTTTTAGATGTTTCCCCTCTGCCGTCTTCAGCCAAACTGTGTCTCTTGAGTTCAATGTGCTTTTCAATTCTAATGTTTTATTTTTGTAATCTCATGTTTACCGAAAAGGACCTTAATGAAATTGAAAATATAATTGTGAACAAAGTTAGAAATTGGTTACATTTGAATAATTCGAGTACAAGGTCATTCATGTTTTGTCCAAGATCAAAAGGTGGTCTCGGGTTACCAAACCCTTAAATAATTTATTACGCAAAACACTTATCCGTTCCCCTGTCCATCCTCAATTGTGACGATGACAGTGTGAAGATAACAGCCACAAACAGCCTGAACCTTCATCTAACGAAAAGAAAAATTCTACGCGCCTCATTAGACGAAAAAGAAGAAAACACTTTTGCCGGTTTTTGTCACAACGGCAAACGCCTCCAAAATAACACAAAAGTTAATTGGCCAAAGTCATTTTGGGTGGATCTTTTTGAAATGTGTATCCGCCAAAATATTTCCTTAACAAAAGATGAAGATTATGTGATGTCTGTACAGGCTGATAGTGACGTCAGTTGTTCTTTTAAGTCCCCAAAATGTTTTCAAAACTGTGATACCTACCCATTTTCATGAACTGGCGTCTCAAGGAAGACTTTTTAGAGAAGCCACTGGGGTAAACCACGCTCTCTCCTCCATTTCATATTCAATCATAAGTTCCCTGACGAAATTAGAACGTTTGCTATAAAATGCCGCTTGCAGCTTCTCGAGTGCGACAGTCTACTTCATACATATTACCCATTGTCATACTCCAAAGGCTGCAAGATCTGTAATCATCCGTCATATAAGGTATCTCACGTTGTAAATGGATGTACAAAATTCAAATTAATATATCAAAAACGACACAATAGAAGTGTTGACATTATTTTTGACAAAATACCTAAAAACGACACTACTCAAATTTTCAAAGACACATTCATCAGACCAAGTTTTTTCGACATTGACAAATCCTCATTTAATACTAACAGTAATCGACCAGACATTTTTAAAATCAACAAAGAAATGAAAACAGCCCAAATTGTTGAAATTTCAGTCCCATTTGATGCTCATATTAACATGTCATTCCAAACTAAATTTGAAAAGTACTTTCCTGTATGCATGGAAATAAATGCTCTTGGATATAAATCCGAGGTTATCGTTCTTTCTGTAGGTAGCCTCGGCTATGTCCATGGTAGATTTGTGAATGGCTTAAAGATTCTGGGCATTAAAAGCAAAGAAGCAAAAGTCCTTTCAAAATATATAAGCAACAGTGCCATCATTGGCTCTTACAAAGTTTGGAGACAACGATGAATTATTAGCACTAGCTACATATTTAATAATATAGATATTTGTCTATTTATATATCCCTCTATATGTATCCATCTGTTTGTCAAATATTCCACATATATCAATTTGTATATTCATTGTAATAATCGATTTAATTTTTCATTACTGTTATTATTATTATTATTATTATTATTATTATTATTATTATTATTATTATTATTATTATTATTATTATTATTATTATTATAATAATTATTATTATATTATTATTATTATTATTATTTATTATTATTATTATTATTATTATTATTATTATTATTGTCATTATTATCATCATCGTAATTATTAGCATTGTGGTTATCATCACCACAATTATCAACATTATTATTATTATTATTATTATTATTATTATTATTATTATTATTATTATTATTATTATTATTATAGTGATAGGGATTATTATTATTATTGTTATTATTATTATTGTTGTTATCATTATTATTAATATCATTGCTACCGTTGTTACTCTCATCGTCGTCGTCTCCATCAACGCCATAGCCACCACTGTTATTGTCAGCATCATCGACATCATCATCGTCATTGTCATCATCATCATCGTCATCATCATCGTCTTCATCATCATCACCATCATCATTATCATCGTCATCAACACTAATATCATTATTACCTCTGGGACATTCTGTGGCAGAGTCTGAGACTTCACTGTTCAAATTAATACTCCAGCTCATTGTACATTATTTTAGGAAAAGGTATTATGTCAATGAATATGTTACCCTTGTTTCATTATCATGTATATTTCCTGAAATAAACAATTTTGATATGTATGTGTGTGTGTGTGTGTGTGTGTGTGTGTTGTGTGTATATGTGTGTTTTTATCCGGTTATGTCGACGTGTTCGCAGGTCTGATAGCGTGACTCAATTATGGGCTCGTTTTAACCAGGATAGATTCCCAATCTACAGGCCCCCCATGCACATATTATTATATAAGCAGGTATGATAACCGAAGGCATGTATGAGCTTGCTCTAACATTGTTGTAATCGACAATATTTTGCGCTGGTTTGAGAGTATTCCTCTTACAACAATGAGACCACTACTATTTTTGGTTATCAGATCTGCAAATACGCCGACGCTGCAGGAATACTTTTTAATATAACAAATAAACAAGTTTGACGATATAAAACCGCTCTTAAACAACATGGGTGTCATATTTTGGCCCACATTGGGAGTCCGATAAAAGCTCAAACGTTTAGTGAGAAGTAGAACGTCGGTGAAGCCTCAAATATATCAGTATATATATATATATATATATATATATATATATATATATATATATATATTATATTATATATATATATATATATATATATATATATATATATATATATATATATATATATCTGAAACTTTCTCATGATTTTCTTCTAATTATTTTGATAATTAGATTTCTATCTCTACTTTTAAAAGAAACAAGATGTCTGAGCAGTCTTTATATCAGCCATAGTATTTGATATTTAAACAGTTGGGACATGCTGTTTGTTTAGGTGTTGTGACTGCGAACTAAGTGGGTTTCCCTCACCCAACAACCACTTCAATGTCGGAATGAACTAGATAGGGAAAATAAAGTGGGTTTTTTTTTTTGGTCAAAACAATGAGAATTAGGAAACTAAATTAATCTTTCAAGTTTAAGAAACAAAAATCACATTATTCATTTATTTTTTTTAATGAACTTCTTTATATAGCCGCGCAATATCCACTAAACGTGCTCAAAGCGCTTTACAAGGGGTCCCTGGTCAACAGCAACATTTAACATTTAGGACAGGTCATGACGCCTGTTGGGCGATATTACATTTTTTCGGACAGAGACAACGCTGTTAACGGCCAGGTACTCATTTTACACCAGAGTACGGTGAGAGAATGTAAGTAAAGAGCCTTCTCCAAGGACTCAACTATGCGTTGACCGAAGCTCGAACCCGTGACCTTCCGATCCGAAAGTTAGTGTCATACCACTAGACCACATAGTCACACAATTATGTCATTTATATGATTCTCTCCTTCAGGTTAACATGCACTTATTTACAGGTTTAATAACCGAACGTAATTATGGGCTTGTTTCAATATGGTTGTAATGGACAACATTTTGCGTTGGTTTGAGACTATTCCCATTAAAACAATGAGTCCATAACAATTTGGTTTATCAGACCTGCGGATAAGTGCACAGAAAAGTGAGTAGAGCAGGCACTTATGTTGATAATAACAAGAAAGAAGAAGTGAGTAGGAAAGTGCCAAAAAGACAATAGTGAATAAAACTTTATTGGCGGTGATGGGGGCTGGAACTCGCGACCTTACCCGCAGCCGATGGTGGATAGCTCATACGGTAGAGCCACGCTCTCCCAAGCCTGGCGGAGTTGCCGTACCAGTAAGGTCGCGGGTTCGAGCCCCAATCGCCGTCGCGAAATTATCTGGAACTTTCCTACTCACTTCATTTCTTGCAGATAAGTACACGTCGGTTTGGGGTCATCCCGACATCAAGTTGTTTTAAAGCAGTGGATTACAAGTATCCTCTGCTTCAAAATCGCCACTGAATAAACTGACCTGTGTAAATGAATCTTGAGACAAAACTTAAAAGAGAATGGTATCGAAAATTAAATGGTTAACTGATTTTACATTAAATCCAATTATTATTTAATCAAACTCACCCCGACATAATGCCGTTTTAAGGAGGAAGGTCACAAATACAATTACAAAACTTAATAACTTAGCGGCATATTATCACAGATTCATGTAACACATATCTAAGGGTTTGCTATCTTCTAAAGTTTTGTTTCGTGTTAATTTTATATTGCTATTTTATTTCGATAATTCTCAACAGTCAAGTAAATAAAAGTACTGCTTTGTCTGAAAACGCAATTTTGAAAGCAATGGTTGAAACGATTTTCAAAGACACAGAACAAACAATGAACCAAACAAAAACAAAAAAAAAGAAAGAAAATAAACCAAAATCAGCTTTTATCCCAATTAATATGCATGAAAATATCAAGCAATTTATTGCGCGACCCACCTTTGGGGTCAAAAAT
>NC_088360.1:32047099-32092099 GCF_034508935.2 Berghia stephanieae
ACGAGAAATACTCTTCTGAGAAAAGGAGAGAGTTGAATTCTAACTGACTTATAGAGGAAATACGGAAGGGTGGGCAGATTCCGTACTTGCCCGTCCTGAAGCTAATACATACATAAGATAGTTCGCGATGAAGAGGCGGGAAGCTCGGGGTTGGTTGGGTAAGGAGTAAAGATAACACGGTCGTTATTGTTATAGTCTAACGAATGCATGAGGAGAAATTCGTAACATTATTTTGTCTTAATTGTATTGTATGAAGTATTGGCGAAAGCCTAAGATTAAATAAACGTTGTTTTTGTTTGTCTTATTTTGACTATGGAACTGATACTGATACGAGTACTTGTCATAGCAGAGCTGCCTACTTGAAATAGGAAAATAAAAATCGTAGTTTTCAGGGCTAATAAAATCGTAGATATTTTAACTACCCTTTTAAAAAATGACCGGAATTTCGACTGTTTTGATAGATATCAATTTTTTTTAAACGAGAAAAAATGATTGGAAACGTAATAATGATGGTGATGGTGGTAGTGATAGTGGTAGCGGTGGTGGTAGTAGTAATGATGGTGGTGGTAGTAATGATGATGGTAATATTATTATTGTTATTATTATTATTATTATTATTATTATTATTATTATTATTATTATTATTATTATTATTATTATTATTATTATTATTATTATTATCATCATCATCATTATTATTATTGTTATTATTATTATTATTATTATTATTATTATTATTATTATTATTATTATTATTATTATTATTATTTTATTATTATTATTTATTGTACGTATTGGTGGTATTACTATTGTTGTATTTTTGTGTGGTTATTAATGGTATCAGTTTATTGTTTGGTTCCATTTACCATTTTTTTCCCACTTTCATGTGGTCATCAAATTGTATGATTTATTGTCGAAAGCCTAAGATTGAATAAACTTTGTAATATCGTATGGTAACCATCATTGTCGACGACATCGTCGTTGTCATCATAATCATCATTATCATCATCATCATCATCATCATCATCATCATCATCATCATCATCATCATCATCATCATCATTATCTTCATCATTAACAACAACAACAATATTAACAACAAGTACTACAATAGCAATAAAAACAATATCAACATAATCATAACATTTCCGTCATCGTCTCCACAACTATCATTCTAACCAACAGCACCACCAAAACCACTACCATAATTACATCCTCCTCCACCACCACCACCACCGCTACCACTATTCCAACCACTACCACCACCGGCACAATCACTCTAATCATCAAGACAGCAGTGAAATGCAATTTGAGCTCTGAATGAAACTCGAGTCATATCGCTGTTGTTGCTTCTCGATTAAAACTTTAAGGTTACTACATACTACTGAAAACCAATAATGTAACAGAAATATTAATCTCGCCGTTGAGGGATTAAAGCAAATCTTTAATTTTTTCGAGTGAACGAAATGGACTTGTATTGTCAAGGTGTTGTCGCATTATGTCTCGTCGCTTTATTTTTTAGTGGTATTCTCTTTCGTGATTCAGTTTTGATTACGTTTGGAATAATTAAAATCTACTTGTATTGTCATTTCATTGTGAATGTGATTATTTGTGGTTGAAATATTATTTTTTAAAGGTGAAAAAAAATAATAATTAAAAAAAAATTAATTAAAAAATAAATAAATAAATAAAATAAAATAAAAAAAAAAAAATATATATATATATATATATATATATATATATATATATATATATATATATATATATATATTTATGACCGAATCATCTTTGCCCCACCACTGTAAATAGGCTAGAACCGCCACTGATCTTACATCAAAACAAGAGTGCCGAAACCTGAGAAGAGAAGCATCAAAAATTAAATTTTCAATACCCTGGCATGCGGAAAATTACCATTTGAAATCCCAAATTTTGTCAAATTTTACCGCTGGGGTTCAAAAATAGTGAAATATATATTTTTTTTTTCATGAAAAAGGGTAAAAATTGGGGAAAAGTGCGAATTTTGCGGCCGCAAAACAAAACAGAATGACAGATATTAATAATAATACGGTCAGTTTACGGAAGAAGGGCGCTCTCCGGCATATTGAAAAAAGTTTATGACAAAATCACTTGGACACTGGGTTTTTTTGGGGTTTTTTTTCAATAGATAGACCACAGTCTCAAATCGATATCATGTCGAGATGAATCTAACTCTGAATCTGAATGTTACTCAAAGTCGACTTAAGTCTGAGTATTTGTATTCGAGGGCGGAGAGAGTTGTTGCATGTGTCAGCCATTGTAGGTTTTTAGGCTGAGAAATTTTAATAATCTTCGATTAGAGGTGTCTAATTTCGGGAAGAGCGTTAAACGTTCCAGTCTTTGATAGTGCGGGGTGCAAATGAAAAAACATGTGACCATGTTTGAGCTTGCAGATAAATGTTTTTGTGTTTTTGAGTGGGTTATTCTTTGAATGCGTGAATATCGGTGTAGCTATGTCTACTTGTTAAGGTGAGACGGCCGTCGTTTTTGTTTGTAATTTTGAAAATTAGAGTCTTTGTTCTTTCCGTTTCTCTTGTAAGGGAGAGTCCATCCAACGATGTTAGAAGGCCTTCTATCATTTTTGGTCCATCCAAGCGGTGTGATCATGTCTGTTACTCTGCTATTGGAGCTGTAGTCATTGAAGACAAATCTTGCAGGGCAGCGCTGAACAGCTTCAATTTCTTTTATATCAGATAATAGGTCCTGTAAATTGAAGTTTCAAAAAATAACAAGAAATACGAACTTTCAGTTTATTTGTTTTTAAATGAAATTGTATTCCCCCCACTCCACCAAAACGAATAGAAATTAACTTCTAGTCTTATATTTGGGGCTATAAATGTGTGGCTATGTGGTCTAGTGAAAAGACACTCGCTTTCGGATCGGGAGGTCCTGGGTTCGAGTCCCGAGCGGCGCAAAGTTGAGTCCTTGGAAAAGGTTTTGTACTCACATTCTCTCATCGTGCCCAGGTGTAAAATGAGTACCTGGCCGTTAACAGCGTTGTCTCTGTCGGGGAAAAAAAATGTAATATCGCCTTACAGGCGTCATGTCTCGTTCTATATTATGTTACGTGGCGCTTTGAGCACGTTTAGTTGAAATTGCGCTATATAAAATCTCAAGTTTTTAAACTATGTGTTAGAGTGAAGAATTGTATATCACTTAAAATAGTATTTATTAAACCACATGCATGCTTAGTTATATTGCAATCTGTCAATAACAGCATGGTTGGCAAGCACTTTTATAAAACAACTTGATATTTCGACTTTGAAAATGACGTAAATAAGGAATTATAAAGAATGTTACAGGGATAATCGTGAAAACGCAAATACTTAAATTCTCGAAACAGAACCATTCGCACCAATGTGCCCTGATTGAACATTGTCGTGTTACTACAAGATCTTCAATGATGTTCATTTTGTTTTTGCTTCCTTCAAACATAATTTCTGTTTTATATCACATTTAATTTAAGTCTACTCGCATCCATCCATTCTTTAGTCTTAATTAAACATATTTCACTTTTTTGGACAAGAGTTTTCGGATTATTGAGAGATGCATTTCTTATAGAATGATACACCTGAGTGTCATCAGCGTATTTATGGAAACAAAGGTCATGTTCTTCAAATATTTTCGAAAGAGGGGCAGTAGTAGGAACAAAAAGGTCAGGCCAAAGAATTGAGCCCTGGGGGACTCCAAACGTTACGTGATACTCAGTTGACCTTAAATCTTTCGTAGTTTTCGTTTGATAAATAGGATGAAAGCCAATAGCTAAACCAGATATTCCAAAGGTAAGTTTAAGACGGTTTAAAATTATTTCACGATTTATTGTGTCAAAAGCCGCCGAAAGATCTCACAAGTTAAGAAAAGAAATGATCCTTTATCAATGATGTCATTCACCACCCGCACAAGCGCTGTTTCCGTGCTATGGTTTGCTTTATAAGCCGACCGAAAAACCTCCATGAGACTACAGAGTTCAAGATGTTTTAGAATTTGTTTAAGAACTATTTTTTTCTAATAGTTTGGAAATGAAAGACAAATTTGAGATGGGTCTATGATTTTTAAATCGTCGGGGTCAATGCTTGCTTTCTTTAGGAGAGAAGTTACATGTTGAACATGTTGATAACATCTCTAAAAAGGCAAACAACATCAATGCTCTCATAAGAAGGAACCTAGGCAATTGTTCGAAAAAAATATTTTTTTAAAAAATAAACCTGTTATAAAACGCTAATACGACCCATCGTTGAGTATGCCTCGGTAGTTTGAGACCCTGTGCAAGAGAGAAATAAGAGAAAAAAAATTGAAATAGTGCAGCGGAAGGCAGCTCGCATGGTCACAACCATGGGCGTAACTGGCATTGTTAAGAACTTGGGATGGACAACACTCGAGGAAAGAAGAAAAAGAGCTAAAGTAACAATGTTTTATAATATGCTCAGGGATCTGGTAGAGGTCGAAACTATTGAACTCCAACCAAGACCAACAAGAACAAGGGGTCACGACCAACGATACCTAACACCAAGTTCGAAACCAACCAGAAGAAAATCGTCACATTCGTTACGACACAACCAACAATTTTCTCTTTCTGATTTCTCTTGTACATTACAACATTTAAAGAAATGCTTTTATTACAGCTATAAATACTAAACACTGTGTTGTAGAGCTCATTTTGCTGAACAATATTCTATATATAGAATGCACTTTTTGTTTGAATAAAAAAAGTCTATTTTTGAGTCGGGTGGGTGTGAATTTTCGGGGGAAATTTTTAAAAATGGCTGGTAAGGAGAGGATTAAAAGGAGTATTAATAAGATCAACAATGGTTGTAGCAATTCTTCATAACACTTTTAAGTATATCGTAGGTAACGGATCTAATTCACATGGTGTCGTTGGTGAGGACATGATCACTTCTCTAACTTCAATAACAGAAATTTCTTGAAAGCCAGTTAATGGGGCTCCATAAAAGCTAGATACATTCCACTGTTACTCATGTTGTCGTCGAAGGTTGATCGAATTCTGTCTGTCTTTGTGGTAAAAAAATGTCTCCAAACGACTCAGGTAGGTTCTCATCCTTGATGTTGGTTGGAAGGCTTTTGTCCACACTTTTGCTTTTACCGAGTTCATTTGAAATATTTTAAGTCTCTACGACTTCTTTTTTCTTGACGTTTGGATTCATAACTATCGTCAAGCCTCCATAATAGCGTTAACAGAGACTTGGCTATCTCCTCACATACCATCATCATGTTTTGATATTGAACAATACTCACTATTTCGAGGAGATCGGACTAATGTAAATAAACGAACTGGGGGTGGGGTGTGCACATATATTAACAACAAATGGTGCCACCCCAATAACTGTCAGATAAAGAAAATGTATTGTGACGATTATATTGAATTTATTACTGTTTCGTCACGACCATATTACCTACCCCGGGAATATACTCATGTCATCATCATCAACGTCTACATTCCACCATCATCAGACAACACCACAGCGAAAAATATTTTGAGGAAAGAAACACAGGACATTCAAATTAAGTCACCCGATGCTAGGATTGATGGTCACTGGCGATTTTAACCAATGTAACGATTTTACTCTCCCGGGACTTCATCAATACGTGGACTGCGAGACAAGGGACAAAAAAACATTAGATTTATTCCTGTGTAATATTAAAAATAGTTATAAATGTTTACCCCGTGCCCCATTAGGTTTATCTGACCACTGCATGCTCTTGCTACTCCCCACCTACCGCCCTGTTTTTAAACGTGTAAAACCAGTAAAGAAAAGTGTACAGATCTGGAACGGAAGTGTGTGTGAAGATTTGCGTGGGTGTTTTGAATGCACTGACTGGAATGTTTTTATCGAATCATGTGATAGTGTGGATGAGCTGAATGACTGTGTGAGTGAGTATTTAAAATTCTGTGAACAGCTAGTGTCTTGTAAAAAAGAAATAAAATATTATCCTAACAACAAGCCTTGGATAACAAAAGATCTAAAACTTTTATTGAACCAAAAGAAAACTCTCTTTACTAGTGGAAACAAAAAAGATCTGAAAACAAAACAAAAAGAGATAAAGAGAGTAATATTTAGTTGTAGAGACAAGTACAAAAATAAAATTGAAAAATGCTTTTCTTCTGGGGATATACGGGACACGTGGCGGGGGCTTAAAACTGCTGTTAACTATAATCCAAAGCCCACGATTATATCAGAAGATATCGAAATTGAAACTCTAAATAAATTTTATTCACGTTTCGACACAGCAAACGAATTTGATATTGAAAATGAAAAACATAAATTAGACAGGGCTTTGGAAGATGAAATGACTATTGAGGTCAGTGAAGAAGAAACGAGATTCGTATTTTCGAAAATAAACGAGAGGAAGGCTGCTGGGCCGGATGGATTGAAAGGAAAATTATTAAAAGAATGTGCCCATCAGCTTTCCCCATTTATACACATATTTTTAACTGGTCCCTCCAATGCGTTTCGATCCCTGAAATTTGGAAAACTTCAAAAATTATTCCTGTTCCAAAAAAAGAAAAACTTGAAACTATGAACGATCTCAGACCTGTTGCATTGACTTCAATAGTTATGAAATCTTTAGAAAAACTTGTTCTTGTTAAAATTAGGAATCAGTTTATGCCATTGAGTGATAGTCATCAATTTGCTTACAAACCAGGACGTGGCGTAGAGGATGCCATTTTGCTGTTTACAAACAACATCTACAGGCATCTAGATCACGCTAGGAGCTATTGCAGATTGCTTTTTGCAGATTTTTCTTCAGCGTTCAATACAATGCAACCTCAGTTGATTGTTCAAAAATTGACTAGTCTGAATTTAAACAAGTATATAATTGCTTGGGTGCTCGAATTTCTTACGGAGAGAGCACAATATGTTCAATTAGGACAAAACAAATCTTCCTGTATAACTACAAATACTGGTGCTCCTCAAGGTTGTGTATTGTCCCCTGTATTATTCACAATATACACGAATGACTGTAGAAGTCAAAACCTGAGTGTACCTTTAATAAAGTTTGCAGATGACACCGCTCTTCAAGGCCTCATAACAAATGGCAACGAAGTGGCTTATAGGCAAGAAATTGATAGATTTGTGTCTTGGTGTGATGCCCACCACCTAGAGCTTAACATAAGCAAGACAAAGGAGCTAGTGATTGACTTTAGGAGAGTGAAGGAACCGATAGAACCGTTAAAATTAAAGGACCAATTCGTCCAGCGAGTTCCTCACTACAAATACCTTGGTGTAACGATTGATGACAGGCTCAAATGGGATGAACACTTGAAAATAATTAGGCATAAGATGTGCAGACGTACATATTTTTTATCAAAACTCTCTCAATTTAGAATAGATAAAACCCTCTGCACATTATTTTATAGAGCAGTAATCGAAATTGTTTTGTCAATTTGTATAACAGCTTGGGGAGGCAATTGCTTAGCAGTGGAAAGGAACAAAATAAATTCAAATATTAAAAAATCAATTAAACGCTATATAAATGATGTTGACGATGTAGATCTTTTATACGAGAAATTTTGTATAAATAAAATAACTATAATATTAAATGACCACTATCATCCACTAAGACCATCACTTATTATGTCAGAAAGAAGTGGTCGCCCTTTCTCTATTTCAACGAAAACAGAGAGACACCGAAAATCTTTTCTGCCGTCCAGTATTAGGCTTTATAACAACAAGCAATAATCAATTTATATAATTATTTCTCATTTTTACTTTTAAAAATATAAATATTAATTTATTAATTTATTTGTTTTACAATCTTTTCAATTTTCAATTTATAGTGACAGTTTTAACTATTATACAATGTTGAAATTTTTCATATCATAAAGTGCAGCTCTGGTTATAGAGCTGCTCATTTTTTTAATTTTTTTTATATATATATACATACATGATGATGATGATGATGATGATGATGATGATGATGATGATGATGATGATGATGATGATAATGATGATGATGATGATGATGATGATAATGATGATGATTGACCATGCACGTTTTGCTTTGTTTTTTTGACATGGACAATGCTGCTACGGGGCTGATACTCATTTACCACTGAGCATAGTGAGAAAATGTGAGCATTTTGCAATGACTTTAAATTTGCACCGTCCACAACGGGTCTTAACCCCTTTTCGAATTGGTCCATTTATATCACCAAAAATAAGACAAGCCCTTTATGGTGTGACAAAATTATTTTTATTTGTAATCAGTAGAGAAAGAGCATGGGTTATTCTAATTACAAACGTGGTTAGTAGATGTGTCATAATCTCTCTCCCTCTCCCTATCTCTCTCTCGCTCTCTCTTTCTCTCCCCCTCTCTCTCTCTCTCTCTCTCTCTCTCTCTCTTTCTCCCCCCTCTCTCTCTCTCTCTCTCTCTCTCTCTCTCTCTCTCTCTCTCACACTCTTTCTCCAGATTGCACATCGTAGGTTTTCAGTGGAAAATTATTTTATTTTTAAAATAATAAATCCATCACCTTAATCCATTCATAATATTATGGTCAAATTGCAGATGGTTAGTGAATACGAGGAATACACATTGAGTAACAATAATAAATGGTGAACAACTAAAAGCTATTGACATTGAAATTAACTTAAAGTGAACTTAAATCTCATTAAAATTGGTATGCATCATAATAATAATAGTGTCCAGCCAAAGGTTCAAACATATTATTACCAAGTCATAAGGTTCAGGGGAGCTGGAGTCTTAACCCACTACACCATAACTATATCTCACGAGGGCCCTCTCAAAACATCAAAATATTGGAATTTATTTACAAAAACACGTGAATATGTAAGAGAGACAACCCATATTTTACTCTTTACTTATGAATTATTATTTTGATTGTACCCCTTACACCAGTTCATCAGACGCTTGCTGCTGCTCATGTCGGTTTTCCATATTATTATGTGAGCTTATTAGTCTTTATTATGAGAACACAGTTGTCATGCGAGAACGATGTTGTATTATCACAAATTCAACAACGAAATGTTCCAAATAAATTTGATATTTCACTTTGAGGCCAAATAAATGTGGGAAATTTTGTTTATTAAAGAGTAGCTACTAATTCCAGAATCCATCCAAGCCCATCTGACATTGCATATGACTGACGACAAGAGGATAAGATGAAATAATTTATTGATCCGAAAAGGAATTTACAAAGAATCAAATACATGACACCTGCTAATAAGAAAGATTTAATCATAGAATATATTTTACAGCGAAAGTTTTTTTAAAAAATGTTTTCACATTAATAATGTTCACACATTCACTCCTTCCAGCAAACTGCTCCCACGCACGTATATTTTATTTGTTGTAGGTCAGTCATTCTAGATGATACTTATATAATTTATAAAGAGGGAAGGGGGAAATGATAGTGGTACTAAGCTGCTAGAAGTTGTTAACTGAAAACGATAATAAACAAAAATTATATAACAGATTCAAAAGAGAAGAAAATACCAAACAGAAAGTTTCAGGCTCAAACCCAAAATTTCTGTACAGAAAGGACGTGCCAAATATTTCACTGCCGTCGATCTGGATTTTTAGTATTGTATTTATGTTTGCATTGTTTCTTTATTTTTTATTGGCTGAAGAAGGGTTTTGATTTCAAAACATTCCGTGTTTGGTACTTTGTTCTTTTTTGAAGCTATTTTATTTTCATTTTAGTTCATTACATTTAAGATCAATTGATATGATGTTCGACTCACGTGTAGGGCATATCAATTTTATCAAGGCCTCCCTGTTCACGAGGTTCGTGTCCGATATGTAGTAATAGACTAGAATCCTATTCATAGAATACCAACCGACGGTTAGTGATGAATCCTATTCACAGAATACCAACCAATCGTTATTGAGGAATCCTATTCATATTGATGAATCCTATTCATAAAATACCAACCGATCGTTATGATCGTTATTGATCGTTTCACACTATATTATTCATTTTTGGACACAAAGAAGCTCAAATGTAGAATTTCAACATATGCCCATGATGATCATAAATGGAAAATACACATTTTCTTATCAATATAACAAGCCATATGAAATTTCACTGAGTTGTGACAAGCACTCACCATGCATGTGTTTGAATGATAATAATAATAATAATAATAATAATAATAATAATAATAATAATAATAATAATAATAATAATAATAATAATAATAATAATAATAATAATAATAATAGCAATAATAATAATAATAATAATAATAATAATAATAATAATAATAATAATAATAATAATAATAATAATAATAATAATAATAATAATAATAATAATAATATATACTTTATTCATCCAAAGAAATGGAAATTCGTTTACAGACGTGGCATGCATGAAAATGTATAAACACAAAGATGAGAATCTATGGCGACAATGTATACATATATACATGCAAATGCACAAAAAATTGTAAAAATATACAACCAAGAACAATGATGATGATGATGATGATGATGATGATGATGATGATGATGATGATAATAATAGTAAATAATAAGCATATTTCTAAAGCGCCTTTCATCAAAACCTCAAAACGGTATTCAACAGGAAGTGAGTAGAATTAAAATTATTTTGTCCACATTTATGTTGATGAATTTCAATGTTAAAAATAAGTTTAAAATATGTAATTCATCATTTCACGTTATGTCACATTTGACTTTAGAAGTGCTTTCTCGTGCAATTGGCCATATTCAAGGAGACCAGACATTAACAGATGTTTCTAGAATATTTAATAAAAAAACAAATGGAATGCCAAGCTCTCCAGATGCACACTCAAGCCACATAAAAGCCTCAAAGACTGTACGGAATCGCCTAAGAACTGCAAGGCCATGAATCAGTGCACTATATGTACACAAAACCTACGAAATTGATTTCAAACTGCAATTGAAACAGCATGTTATTTTCCTGGATGCCAAATAACAAACAGATGGTTAGAGGTTGGCTTCATAAACACGGCATTGTTGCAAGATGACCGTTAATGCGTCCTAGTCCTTGATTAAACAAAATTCTTGCCCAGCCCATCTGCACAGGCTTCAGGAATGAAATGAACAATCATGTGTTCTCGAATCAACAAACAGAGAAAATGGCAAAGCCATGGTTTGCATAAACAAGGGGTATCAAATATCACTTGTACAAATCAATGAAAATTTTATAGGGGAAAGATACACCAGAGAAATTGCACATGCATGCGTCCAACCCTTTCTCTAACATCAAAACGTTACTTTACAGCTTGACAATATCCCTTCTCTTACGCCTACCATCACCGAAGACTTGTTGGTCACCTATAATAAAGTCAATGTCATTGAACCATAGTGTGCAACTTCCCCAGACCTAAACCCTAATGAATATGCTTGGGACATTAGTGCTCCTTGATCCACAAACCAAAAAAAATGATCAACTATTTGAAGCTCTCAGAAATGCATGGGACAAGATCCTTCAACTTCAGCTAATGACATTGGTAGGATCCATTCAAAGGAGATGCACCAGAAATTGACCATTACATATTTCGTAAGTGGCCATTACTTTCTGTGAGGTTTTCAATTAAAAAATAGGGTTCGAATGTCATTACTGTTTGAAATTTTACTTTGTTACATCCCTTTTCCGACTGACTTCTTTAAAAGGCTCATCAACTAAACCCCCATCAAATTAAAAATAATTGGCATAAAAGTCATTTCCATCAGTTTTTGTTTGAATGTTTTGAATTAATGACACTTAAAATCGAATCGTATAAAATTTTTGATCATCTGTATAAATATTTATTTGATTTATACCATTTCATAATACCATCTGTAAAGAGCATGCTCTTGAAGATGAAGACATGTCCCAAAATGCATATTCCTTGATTGTAGACACACGAGAATATTTTCCACACAATATAAATAAATGCAATTAAACATAATACAGTTTGAAAAAACAAAAACAGAATAACATTATTTAAAATGCCATTTGTTCCCAAGAGTATCCAGTTTTCTGTGATTCACAATTTAAAAAATTGGTTATTTTTACCTTAAACTTTTCTTTAGATTGGACTGCTACCTCAAAACCTCACCACATTTTAGATAGCCAGCACTCATTTATCTTTGGTAATGTCATTGCATTGTTATTGTTTGTCCAAATATGGTAAATAATAAAAAAAAAGAATTTTAAAAGTACCGATTGCCTTTTTTTTTTTTTTAAGCTAGCCTTTTTAAAAATGATTGCAATGATATACATTCATAATCAAGTATTTTTTTTTTTTAATTTGTAAATTGAGTTTCATTTGTTTCTTTTCATTTGGAATTTGGGTATATTTCATTGAATTGTTCTGCCCAACAATAGCAAAACATGAATTATCATAAAATGAATTCTCTAGTAAATTCAATCATCGAATAGAAAATTATCACGGGGTTCCGTATCAAATCCTTGCTGAAAACGTGACTCTAATTTTTTCATGCTTTGGTCAAATTTAAAATCAGCCTCTAAAATCCTCGAGTTGATGTAACTTTTCTTATCTCTATCTTGACGTCCATCATCTTCGATCATAGTTTCTAGGGTAAAAGGTCTATTGAATTCAGGATTTAAGAATGTTCCAGCATATGGTGTGGGTTGATAATAACCCCAACGATTCTTGGCGTGAGGTGGAACCATAACAGGATGAACTGGTCGTTGTTGGGTTTTACCCATTTGTAATTCATCTTCCGTTCGAATCATCGTTGTTTCTGGTGGTATATCATTAGCAGGTTTACGAGGAGGCTCTGAACTCATGTCAGGCATCTGACTAATATCCTCACCTCTTGCCAATGCCATCTTTTTATGAACATTTTCTCTATTTCTATCTGTACAGCAGGTACAACGCAAAGCTCCTGAACTCCCTGAGTTACCGTATTCACTTCCACTTCCATACAGTACAGGCATAACTTGACCATATTTTGAGTAATGAAGGTAATCAGCTACCACTTGGTCCACAGCACTGAAAAACAAACAAATTTGAATTTAAATATCATAAATGAATAAAACATCATCTAAAAATTCATCTTATGAACTTTTTTTCTTATCAAAAACTCATTAAAAATTGTCATTCTTAAAAGAGAAAATGGGATCCGGTTTACAGTATATTTTAAAATAAAAGTTATTATATAGAAGATTAGCTTAAGTAGAATGTAACATATATTTTTATGAAGCTGAGATAGTCGTACAGATATAGCACTGAATGGGATAGCTCAGCGGTACAGTCTTTGATTCATACCCGAAAAGTACTGAGTTGAATATCCGCTACATTGTGTGGCCTTGAGCAAGTCACCTCGCCCTAACTCAGTTTGCAGCACTGCACTGCGGCTAACGCCTGGGTTATTCCAGTCTTCACTTGGAATAGACCCTAGAGACAAATTTCCCCTAAAGCATAAAGGGAATTTTATTTATTTTTAATTGTAACGATGTTGGCAATCTATGTTACGCTCTGCTTGTGATTTTACATTCAACAAAATTATTAACCCCAGATTTTATAAACTGAAAACAGCTAGAATAAAAATATTATCTGACTGTAGAGAATTTAAAGTGTCTTGTTTATTCTTTGATATTTATTGCTTAAATGGCCTCTTTTAATGATTTGCAAGTCTTTAAAATCATTCAGGACACCCAAACTGAGCTTTTGTAATATTTAAACCCTGCAAATTGCATTTTTTTTTTTTTCTTTTCGCCATGAGTGATAAGTAACTATAGTACTCATGACACAACAGAGCACAGTGAGAAAATGTTAGCGAGGAGCCTTTAATAAGGACTCAACTCTATGCCACCCACTGTGGGATTTGAACCCACAAGCTACAGCCAAGAGTCATACTACTACATGGCAAAGCTGCACTTAAGCATCTCAGTAGTAAGTTAAACACAGCTACCTGAATGCACCAAGTAAAAAACAAAATTACAAAAACTATTTCTACAGTATTTGCCTGTTAGTCAAATGTCTTATGGGTGGAGTTGATTTAAATTTCGGTATATTGCATAAATCATAAATCAAACCCACGTATAATGTCTGTCAATGGGTTTCATTGTAGACTTTGGATGTTCAGCCTCTTCAGGAAGAGCTTGTACCAGGATAGGTGAGTGGCCAGCAGCTCCCTTCATTACCTTAGTGCCCTTGGGTACCACATGAACAGGAATGATGCCTGATGCCTGGTGAGATGTGTGGAAAGCATTGGGTTATTCAAAACAAAATGGCAACAAGATAAAAAACAAAACAAAAAAACAATTGAATCTAACAAAAGCACATAAAACAATTGCATTTTACCCAGGAGGTTCCAACTAATAAATCAAATAGAATAGTTTAAGTTTATTCTAAAAACATGACAATCGGATACCTGACTATCTGAACAATATCTTTATTATTTCTGAACTGGTAAATATATAAGGTACCTACTTCATCTATCGCAGAAATAGTATTTCAATTTAGATAATGCGTTTAATTCCTAACCCTGTTTAACATTGTCCGACTAATTTATACTGTGTATTGAAGATTATAATGTCCATATTTAAAATTCAAAATTTTACCTTACGGTTTTCATTTTATATTACTCTACTCACTCAATAATGTCTCTATTTGGATTGCTTTGTACAACTATTTATTTCAGCAAAAGGGAACTTGAAAAACTCAAAATGTACCTGCTTTGTGGCTATTTACCCAAACGCTTCAAGGAAAATCAAAACCAGTTAATATAACAACAGCCATTAAGACAAAATAAAAAATAAACAAAACGCATACAAATGCACAATAATGCACACACCTTCACACATACACATATACACACACATACACACACACACACACACACACACACACAAAACAAAACAAAAACAAAGATACTTTAAGGCAGATGTGTGGTCTTGTGGTATGACACACGATTTCGGATCGGAAGGTCCTAGGTTCGAGTCTCACTTGGCGGATAGTTGAGTCCATGGAATAGGTTATTTAGTCACATTCTCTCACCATACTCGGGTGTAAAATGAGTACCTGGCTGTTAACAGCGTTGTCTCTGTTGGAAAAATTGTATATCACCTGACAGGTGTCATGTCTCATTCTGATATGTTACTTGTTGCTATGGGTCAGGGAGGGTCCCTTTGTAAAGCATGTTTAGTGGATATTTCGCTGTATAAAAGCTCAAAAACTCAAGTTTATTTCGACAGAGACATCACTGTTAACAGCCAGTCATACCCAGGACCTTCTAATCCAAAGGCAAGTGTCATATCACTATATCACAAAGCTGCACACACACACATACACACACAGACACACACACACACACACACACACACACACACACACAAACACACACACAAATCCACACTCACACACACATACAAAGCCAAAACTACATCAACTACAAAGACCTCCAATGATTTATTTGCTTTTTCCCTGAAACGATTACATAGATTAACTAAATATAATTTCATCACAGATTAGGACAGTGTTCCTCGTAGGTCTATCTTTGTTAGTATGCTTTTCAATTCCAACATGAGTGACATGCCAAACACATCCCATCTGGTACTGGGCTATACAGTCAAATTGGTCTTGTTGCACTGAAGCATTGACTGGATTTATATCAAGAGACATGAGATGTTATCAGTATCAGGCAAAAATTCTACTTCAACTACACAATGGAATAGTGACAGACAAATGTGATAATTACAATCTAGTTTGAGCGAATTGTATGATGTCAAAAACCAGAGTCAGTTATTTATTTTTTAATGAGTCTTGTAAATAGTAAGAAGGAAGCAATTTTATTTTTGGATATAGCCACAGTCTGGCGTTTTATGCTTTTGGATTACTGAGAGGTTGCTAAGAATGTCAATAAGACAACAAAAATAAAATCACAAAAGAAACTGACAATACCCGGAATTCTTTTCAGTCCTTCAATATTTGCTTTAATTGTCTTTGGTCTAACCTGTTTTTGTAATGTTACAACAATGATTGATTTGTTCAAGTAGACTTCAAGCCGTTCGCAAAAATCAACTTTATTTATAGGCACTTTACAATGTTTGAGAGTAGGACACTGCACAAGAAACATGTT
This sequence comes from Berghia stephanieae, assembly GCF_034508935.2. Classification (NCBI taxonomy): domain Eukaryota; kingdom Metazoa; phylum Mollusca; class Gastropoda; order Nudibranchia; family Aeolidiidae; genus Berghia; species Berghia stephanieae. The sequence continues at coordinate 32,063,195 of NC_088360.1, forward strand.
AGCCAAATAATATATTATATGATAAACATTGTTAATATAATAATTGATGGCCTTGCACTGTACTCTTTGCAAATCATTTGTAAAGCATTAATGGACATTTCTATTTGATAGGAATAAAAACAAAATGAAATGTAAAAGAGCAAGCAAATAAAAAAGAAAGAAAAAAGGATTGAATCTAAGTGATACAGGGAATGGAAGGTGATTGGTTGAATCCTCATGGAAGGGCAATTTTTTTTTTTTAATTTGGAGTCAGTTGCATTCCTAAAGACTTTCCAACTGAGCGGGTGTTTCTGCAATACGAAAAAAACTTTGAACAATCTTTAATGAATAGATGACAATGGACGTTATTTATCTATATTTGCAGGTTTGATAACTCAAATTGTTATGGGCTCATTGTTGTAAAGGAAATGCTATCGGACCAAGGCAAGTTGTGTATACATCATTACAACAATGTTTAAACAAACCCATAATTGTGTTCGGTTCTGAACCTGTGGATATGTCCACATAGATCGAAACCATCAAGACGAATATAAATAATATACCAACCTCCCTTATGGGTGACAACAGTCTTATCTTATTTTTACTCCCTCTGTTTCGACTCATGATGTCTGAAAAAAAAAGTAGTCCATTGGTTTATCAATACTGAAAATAATTATTATTAATCATTATTCATTATTAATCAGTATTAATCCAAAAACACGGGAACCTTTTCAGAGGAAGACCGATCACAACACTCCCTGTGATCCTAAACAAAAACCTCACAACACTTGGACAAAGCATTAGTCTCATAACGGCAGGGGACCTTGAAAATCTGAGAACCCTAGCAGAGGACCGGCAATATTGGAGACACCTCACACAGGAAATACTGGAAACAGCCAAGGCGACCCGATCTTTCGGTCGAGACGCGAAAGGCATCTAAGTCAAGTCAAGTCAATCATATTCAATTACGAGTACTTTCATATTTCATATCAACCCATTGCCTTATTGGTCCCAGTCCCAGATCAGTAACTAAACTATATTTTATCTGATCTTGGACTAACAAAGGATATTCCTTCTTCCTCATATTCCCAAGGTTGTTATTGTGTATAGGCTACAATCGGGGGCCTTCCAAAAGCTCCTTGGTCCAGCACCTCTTTCAATTAGTATTTTCACGGTGGATCTTTTGTCAGGCGTTTATTTATTCAATTTGTCAATATATAGTAGTCTAGCATCTTAAAGACTAGAACAAATCTTGATAGATTAGTGAACGTTTAAATTTTCCTAATATGACCATTGTTTTGGTTATCCACCGTCAGTCTGTTTTTGGGGTTTTTTGTTGTTGTTGTTTTTGGTTTTTTTAAGGATTAAAAGGTAGTGCAAAGCAGTACTAGGTTGTTGTTTTTTTTTTTTGTCTACTAGAGTAAGCTCAAGGTCAGAGGATTTTTTTTTCTATAAGGGTTAGTTATAGGTCTTCTTAAAGGTGCTAGGGTGTTTTGTTCTTTTTCCTATTAGGGTTAGTTTAAGTTTAAGGTACTAGTCTTTGGGAACTAGAGTTTTATTTTTCTTAGGATAAGTTGATGGAATATTTGGGTTGTTTCCCTTAGCACGAGGAGCTTTGGAATGCCTTCCCTACAATCATCTATTATATAACTGACGAAACAATAAAAAAGACATAAGTCTAATAAAAATAGAAAAGTTGTTAGAGTTAGTACCAGCTCCTATAACTATAATTTATAATCATGAATCCATGATGTTATAAATTCTTTACCCTTTCAATCAAACCAGACTGTGTGTCATCAATTATCATCATTTTCATGAGCACAACAATTATTCTCAACAATCTAACTTTTACATTTAAAAAATAATTACAAACATCTGGAAAGCGGGCGATAAGTCCGATTTGAAGATTTCGAGAAGGTTTCTCCCCCGTGTCTGTACATGGTTTCCCTTGTAAACAGCTTAATAAATCTGAGAAATAAGTAGTCTGTGATTTATAATATCATTCGCGGTAGCACCATATAATAACACTTTGATTATTCCCTTACCTATACTATAAATCAAGCTGTTAGTGTCAACGACGAAAATTAAAATCATGAGCTTGAGCTAGAGGCGTCCCTCGCAACGACTCCCCTCGTTCGCTATTTTTATTATGTCAAAAGTGTTCCGACTCTTTTATTTGGGGTTTCGCTCTTTTATTCTCCAGTCAATCAAATTTTGTATAGGATCAATCGATCGATACGAGATCTTTTGTTTGGCCAAACTGATCGCTCTGAAACTCAGTAATATGCTGCCAGGCCAATTCAAAAGGTTACAACTTTTCCATTATCTCATTTGGACGTTTCACCTGTTTTGGTTACAATAATAAAGCAATGAATGATCTTGAATCTTATACTTATAATATGATCTTAAGATAGAGGTGTTGTAAAGTGTCTTAATAAAATAAAAAATAATGCCAACTTGAATAAAGTTGGTTTATGTATATTGGTTTCCTGAGAGGATTTCTTTTGACTTTCCAAATAAATAAACAATAAAATTTCTTTTTCCTTTCCTATGGATTTTTTTCATCATCACGCTCGTGAAAAGAACATTAACCCAGGCGTCTACCGCAATGCCGAACCGCAAAATGATAATGTCGCTAGGTCTCTGGCTCAAGGATGCGGAGCTGCTGGTGTAAGTGTAACGCCGCAGACACTTGGCCATCTCACCCACAAACACCCTCTCCCTAGATCTGCTTTTTCTGTGATTTTCATTTGTTTGTTTATTTTGGTTTTCTTTGGGGGGGTGGGGGGTGGGGGGGGGGGTGTTATTGTTGTTTTGCTTTGCTTTTGCTTTCGATTTGGGTTTGTGTGAGTGTCGAACGGGTTTAAAACATTAAATTAAATCGTCAGTTAATGTTTAAAGGCTACTTTAATATTTTCAGCCGAAATTTATGATTCCTCGTGTTGAGGAAATGCATAGATATGTAGTTTGATCTAAGAAATCCTTTTTTATTGTGTTAAATAATACAAAATGAGAATGAAAACAACATGCAGCTAATTACTTTATTCTTCCAACTATTTCATTACCTATTGATTCGTGATTGTGCTAAGAAATGATGTGATCAATATCGCTAAACGATTTGGCGCCAATTATCTTAAATCTGTCGAGTGAACAGGTCGACTTTTAAAAATGTCATATTATGATAGAATGTCTCTTATAAGCCAGAGAGACAAGAGGGACTGTTGTTTGTTCGTTTGTTTTTTGTTTGTTGTCGTTGTTTGTTTATTTTTTTTGGTTGTTTGTTGTTGTTCTTGTTGTGTCTGTTCCTTTTGTTGTTGTCATTGTTGTTATGTGTTTTTTTTATTTGTTTTTTTTTTAAATATTCTTTTTCAAATCTTCGTTCAAATTATATCTATCTGTTACCAGTGGCGTGGCATGCTTACAGTATAAGGTGGTGCCAGAAACAAAAAAAAGAAAATGACTTAATTAAAACATGCTATATTTGTAAATACAAAAGAAAGAGAAAAAAAAATAAAGAAAAGACTTACTCAAATAAGTAAGAGGCGAAATATACCATTTCTCAGTTTTATTATGATGTAATCCATTTTTAATAGATGGATGCGGTGCCAGCCACCAAATCAACCAATATAGCCACGCTCCTGTCTGTTACAGACGGGAATCAAATCTCAGACATTTTGTTTACTAGAAAGTCTGATGACCAGTGAGATGGTCACTCGTCATAAAGTATTAGACGTATAAAGAGACAGCCCTGATCCTCGTCGCTTTCAATAATACCAATTCACATTTGGTTCACGTCATTTCTGTCCTCCCGGAGTCATGTGAAACCATTGGCAAACAAAGATATCTACAGCTCAATCCCTTCATATCAGCTTGACGTTTGGCTGTCGGTGACAATCATGATAGTCAATACACCATTGGAATGTTATCAATCAATTAGAGTCGCGTTGTTAGTGAATAAATCAGAGCTGGATGGTGTTCTTGACCATTTAATATTAGGTGGAGAATATCACCTGTTTTTTAAATTTATTAATGATGTTGACAGTAAGTTGTTAGCCTCATTCGAAACACAGCTGAAATACTTTTCATCGCTCATGTTCACATATTGTTGCCTCTTTCTACTTCACGGAATGTACATTTACAACTACAGAATCGTCCAGATGAAAAGTCAAGACACATTTTCTGCCTTATAGCTTGGTCTATGCTCTTGCTAAATTGTTGAACGAATTCGTTTCTTTCTTGAAGCTGTTCAATTTAAAGAAAGAATAAAGGATAATACAATGGATTTGAAAAGGCCTTGTAAAATGAGACCTGGCCAAAAGCACGATTTCATCATTGAAATAAAAAAAAAAATATTACAGTATTTTCATAAGAGTTGCTGCTAGTCGTTTTGTAAATGCATATTTTGGCATCATTTTGATCACTCCTCCAAAATGACCTCATACCCAGGCTGGATGTGTGCGCTGGAATTTAGATAAGAGTTCAACTTTTCTCAGAGATTGGTTCATCAGACACTATGCTTGATATTGATACTCTTCGTAATATTTGGTATGAATTGACACATCCTCATGTCCGAGGTCTATCATAACAATCAACCCAAAAGGGTCCGTTCGCTAGATGAAGCCAACGGGTCATATTCACTCGAATACATACTATAAAGATATTATATTTCAAGCATTTTTATGTTAAATTTTAATATTTAGCCTTTGTTACATATTCATTTATTTATGTATGTAGTAATTAATAATGGATTAATTTATTTATGGTATGTATCATGGTTTCCAATTGTGACCCATCGCCTCAAAACGGTATTATGTCAGGGTGATTTTGATTATAGAAATTGAATTAAATGTAAACATTTTTATCGAAATTGGTTACTTTTGTGTGTTTTATTAAGGAAAATGGATAAAGTGTCTTTACGTAACAAAACCGAAAATCTCACATTTGTAACTAGATTACTATTTAGATTTGAAAATAACTTTTTGGCTGTTATCTTGTTCACCCTGATGTGATAACAGTTTGATGCGATCATTCACAATTTCACAATGCGCAAATCACTTCAAAATTACATGTTCCATTTAATACATATCCATCAGCATGCTATACGGACCAAAACTTCCATTTCTTATAGAAAGAAAGGCCTATTTGGCCCATCACTGATTGTAGGTATCAGGCAGCTGCTCTGCATCAGTGGGATACGGCGGCGTCGCTAAATTGCATTCTTTGTGGGGACAGCCAAGAAACTGCAGAGCATCTAGATGAACCTTGCATCATTACGCAACTGACTGGGGTTTACGGTTTGGGTTTTAAATCCGGTTCATGAACTTGAAAAAGTTTTTCTTTCTTTCTTTCTTTTTTTGTTTTTGTTTTTTCAGATCGTCATTTTGGTACGTCGTTTATGTTTTCTATGCGTCTCAAGTATCTGCCACTGTAATTGTTCTAAAAGCAGGTGTGACGCATTCTGGCTGTCATGATCTGCAGTTTGTGAAAGATCGGGCGGCCTTTCTTGGTATAGGTATTATTAATAAAAGTATTGGATATATTTAGCATGCTATGGATCCTTCACTCAAATAGATAAATCTTACGAGGGCTGCGTATTAGCCTGTATAGAAATGCGACTTGACATTTTGAACAAACGGACACAAATTGCGATGTCTAAAGAGATGTGATACGGTCGTACAATTTTAACTGTTCAGACGAAGTCCGTGATGTTGGTGCTCTCTATTAGTTCCAAAGTTTGGTGATTGATCTTGACATGAAATTTAGGGAGATGGTACATTATTTACTTTTAGACGAATTTATGGTCATTACAAAGCACTCTGCATTGTGGAATTTTTAATGCTTCTGATCTGGATTAAAAATATTTCTGTATAATTTCATGGAGAAGAAGGCTAAAAAACCCTCAAAGGATGATTTCAATTACACTAGACTACATAAAATATAAGATTTAAAAAAGATCGATATATAGAATAAGAACTACGGAACATCGCAGCCATGAATTATCAAATTTAGGAAGTTGATCACAAAAGCAAGGAGGACCACATCAGAATAAGGTAACAAGTTATATTAAATCATATATAATATTATAAATATTTTTGAAGTTTGTTTTCCATAATATGTACGCTTGTGTGTTCCTTTTAATCACTCTCCTCACTTCCCTTCCTGTGGCAACAATAGTACTAGAATTATTTTAGTCAAGGACAATAAATAAATATATAAATATACAAATAAACAAACAAATAAATAAATAAATAGATAAATAAATAAATAAATAAATAAATAAATAAATAAATAAATAAATAAATAAATAAATAAGAGATTACGAGAAAGAGGGAAGTCAAGCTATTGTTGACTTCCGTTAAATTTCCAGCCTTAGTTTTTAGAGAATCTTTGTCAACATGTTTTGAAAGTGCAAAGTGAATTGAAGGCAACATACTGAAGCGATCGGTTTCTGCTTTTGATATTCACAATGCTAGTGGTTGTAAAACATATTATATCTAGACTCTAGTTTGATTATTGTGGGTTGGAGTTGAAGGACCATAAAGGCGACAACTGTTTGTCGAGCATTGGCTGTAGGAGGTGAGGGCCTCCTCCTCACCTGTCACCACTGTCATTGTCAATCATTGTCATTGGTCATTGGTCATCATCACCATTCTCGATTCTCACACTCACAGTTTCGAAAGAATGGAAAGCGTGTCAACGGCAACAGATAAACAAAATGCTTTAACATATAATGTTATAAAATTATGTCGAAAATTCAAGATTTTACTCAATGAGAGAACAACTATAGTGACTCACAATGAAGAAATGCAAATATTGCAGTATTGCTCTGCTCTCCACAACAAACAGGTACATCATTTGAATTTGATTTTGATGAGGCATTTGTCATTTGTGATTTGTGGTATGTGTACAAATTCAAATTCAAATAAATACTTGTTGGTACCAGAACCTGCATCTTATGTCTGTGCCAGATTTGTTTCATTGCAATACTTTGATTGATTTTGATCCTTCCATTTTATTATGAGTATGAGTATATATTTCGCAAGATTTAAACATTACAAATTAAAAAAACAAAAAAACTAAACAAATTACAAATGTGAATAAGAATTATTTTTCATTTTCATGCATATGTTTCATAAAAAATAAATGGAATGTCTTCCGTAGTTTCACAGACGTAAAGAGGGGATTTTTAAATTATTGTGGGGAGACACCCCACTCCCTTTTTTCTTTGGGCCGGCTCTATTTCTCCGAACGCTCCGGAAAATAAACTTGAATGGTCGGCTAGCCTCCAGCAGCTGTTGGGTTATGGACACGATGTCGATGCAAAAGTAAATGCTCAAACAGAGTGAACAGGTAATTCTCACGAATCATCAAGCCAGCGTTTTTTAGGCACATTGTTGACAAAGATGGATTTTATCTAAAAGTTGTGCTATAGCGAATACTCCATGGCATGTTCACTTCTGCAGTCGCGCTGCACTATCAAAGAGAGAATAGAAGTAAACTTAAATAACAAAGCCAAAGTCTCAAGATGGGAACAGAGGTTAAAAGACAGGATAGCATAAACTCAAGACACAAGTCTAACACTAACAGAAAGTTGAGAATAAAAAAAGACACAGCACCCAAGCACTGTCAAAAAACAAAAAAAAAAACCCCAAAAGTGCATACACATTCATCATTCACACAGACACTCTCGCAAATAACCAAAAAAATCTTGAGAACGGAAACCGTTCAGAAAAATAGAGATCAAGTATATTTTCTGAGCATTCGGAGAAATAGTCACTTTGTTTCTTTTATTGGGTGGGGAACCCCCCTCCCCCTCAACCCTAATTGGAATGCTATAACCTGATGAAACATAACGTTTGCCATCTCTTGCAATATCGAAACTGGTGGGAAACACAGTAATAATGGCATCGGCCGGAGTAGTAAATGACAACCTGGCAAATTGTTTTTGAAATTAGAAAAATCACACCACTTATAAAAACTAAACTTATCTTAAAAATAGTAATATTTATTGGGCATTGAGTTCCATATTCGCTAAAAGATTAAGCAATATTATAATAAAAATGCTGTGAAACTATGGAAGTCCTGTCAAATAAATAATACAAATTGATTTACTTTTTACCCCCCCCCCCTCCCCAGACAAAAGACAAAAAAAAACAAAAAAACTTGAACTTTTATAGCGCAATATATCCACTACATGCTCACTCAAAATGCTTTGCTTGTAGAGACACCAATCAATTCTTGTTTCAGTCTACAATAGATAAATGAAATGAATTTGTCTTGAAATTTTTTTACCTGCTAGACCTGGGAGTCAAAGTGTGCCTTTTGTAGAAAAAAATCTCATGCAAATATTTCCCCTTTTGATACACATTGAACGCTTGGAGGCGGCTCCACATAAAATGTTAATTTAACGCATGTCAAGTTTTTACTTTTTTCCTCCCATTGTTGAAAAAAAATGTCTCACTACAAATGAAAAGGATTGAAGCAGATGTCAGCTAAGGGAATATCAAGATAGGTATTGTTGCAGTCCTATGTCCTACCAAGGACTTGAGAGGAACAAGTTGAGTCACAGTTTTGGGTCTCGATAGCCCAGCAGGTAAACATTTGACTTGAACTTGAAAAAAGAGATTAAACCTTTGTCCATCCAGCACTGATCTAAAAGTTGAGCTTTTATATGGCGCAATATTCACTAAATGTGCTCAAAGCGCTTAACAAGGGGTCCCTGGCCAACAGCAGCATTTAACATGTAGGATGGGACATGACGCCTGTTAGATGATATTATAATTTTTTCGGACAGAGTCAACGCTGTTAACTGCCAGGTACTCATTTTACTCCTAAGTACTTGAGAGAATGTGAGTAAAGAGCCTTTTCCAAGGACTCAACTATTCGCCGAGCGAAGCTCGAATCCTGGACCTTCCGATCCGGAAGTGAGTATCATACCACTAGAACACATAGGGCACACTGATTATGTAGTTGAAGCTGTCAGATCTTGACCAAAACACTTTTGATGATAAACTAGCATCATATACAATGGGTAGCAAGCAATTGCTACCATCTGTTTAAAAACTACAGAAACTGAGATTAACTATGGCTCCATAAGCCTTAAAGTCAGTTAAAGGGTCTAAAGGACTGCAATTGCAAGATTTTACCTATTGCTCATTCAGAGGTGTTCGACTGTTGCTGACACCTATGCAATTTCACTCTTTCTTGTGAAATATACCTAAAAGAGTAAGTTTCCTCATGGGATTAATATGGGGAATTTATATATTGTTATCATTATTTCTTAATTGTGTCATTAATATTCACAGGTGGTGAGATCTTTTTAAAAAAATTCTGTTCTCATACTGATGGTCACATTTTCTTTCCCTTTTTATATAGATATGTGGCAAATTTGACACCAATGCAAAGGTTTGTGAAAAGATCTATTCCAAAATGATGTCGAGCAAGATTTCTATGCTAGAATCTAAGTTTTGTTCGAACTCTGACAATGCATTGCATGATGATGATAAAGATGGGAAAAGAGATTTAACTACTTCCTCTCATATTGAGTCAAAATCAGAGAAAGAATGCAGTTCCATTGAAGAAGAAGTATCAGGTACTAAATGGCAAGAGGAGATGAAAAGCCATAATGATTGGATGCCTCATAATGTTAGAGAGTTAGATGAGAAAACTGATATAGAGAAAGAGACACTGGAGAATAATGAGGAATTCTCTTCTGTCACATCTTTGTTTGTCGAGTCTTTGAGATCAAGTAATCATGTTACATTCTTGGAAGTATATGAAAAGTTCTTAAATGAAATAGTCAACAAGGAATCAAGACTGCATATGTTTGTCAAGTCAGATTTCGGGATGGATATGAGTCTAAGTGAGGACCATTTTCTTCGAAAAGTTGAGGTAATGTATAAAGGTAATGATGATTTCAAATAATATATTCATGTTTATGGTGATTATATTTCATGGCGAGATTACTGTGTCATAAGCAATATTTTGTTTGGATTCAAACAACATTGATCTAATTAAGGCTCAGATTTAATGATTTTAATAAAAAATTCCATTAAAAAAAATGATACTCATCAATATTATAAATAGCACCTGACATTCAACTCGACCTTGGATAGAATTTTATTTGGAACTGACTTCCAGTTCCTAGATGTATCCAAGGTCCAATGTATTACAGTCATGCGTGTCATACCAGAGAAAATCCTTAGTATCTTATTATTAATATTTTAAGATAATGGAATCAATATTTGCACGTGTATGGTTTGAAACTGTGTAGTTAATGAGATAAAAAAAAAAGTGAAAAGAAATATCTTTTTCATTTGGGCCTCCAATATTTAGTTTTCCGTCTTTGTTTATAATTTTTCAGATTTTAGCAATGAGCGTATTAAACAGAATTGCCAAGGCTAATGATCCTGAGGAAGATAAACCAAGATGTCAAATACTGCAGACCTCTCAAGAAACTAAAGAGGCTACCCAACATGAGAATGGAATGCCTGATGATGAGTCTTCAGCTGTGATGTCAGTTTTATCATCTCCATCCATAGTGAAAGGGAAGACTACCCCACAAAGATTGAGATCTGTTAAGACTCCTGTGCAAGCTTTCAAATCAAAACACCATTTGTCACCATCAATGCCGATCACTCCAAGAACTGACTTAGAAAGACAGCAAGTCCAAAAGGTTTGTAATTATGTGGGATGAGTGAATAAGAATTGAATAATTTGTGAACACTAATTGTCATAGCTAATACTTGTCATACTTTGTTCAATATCCTATATAATAATTCGTAGGTTAACAGTTGCAGTTGTGTCTTAGTTAACTTTAAAAAAAACTGCTTTCTAAAAATTAGTGCAAAGATTTTGAGTTATGAGATACATGCATCACTATGATTATGATGATTTGATACTTTATGAATTATGAGCCAAGAATTTTGAGTTCGGGAATTTAGAATAAGATTGTTTTCTAGATTTAATATCCTCATTGCTTTTGACCTCAAATAATAAAAGTTATGCCAAAAAATGTATGTGGCACTTTACAAACTTTAAACCTGGCTAAATGAATTTTGAATAAAAATAAGGTTCGGACTGCATATATATTAAGTAAGCATATCATTCAAATTAAAAAGCGTACCAGTGAAAAACATGTATGCAAAAATAAAAAAAATGCTTCTTAGATAAATTGTACTCGAGTCAGGTTCCATTATCAGTTGGAGTTATTATAGGTAAACCCATGGACAAGGGGAATGCACCATGTACATAATGTGCCTATTTCTTATTTAATTTTAATTCGTTTTGAGATTGTTTTGAATAGTTGTCATAATAAAGATATAAAAATATTCATTTAAAAATTGATATCATTATAAAATAAAAGAATATCCCAGCTGTTTTTAAAAATAAATTAAAAGAAAAAAAAATTCACATAAATTTATGCTTGCGTTTTTATTTTTGTTCCAGAAATTTATCGAGAATATTTTTCGTTGCTATATCCATGTTCTGGTGAACACTCGCTGTGAACTAGCTCTTGCCTTTATCTTCAACATTCCTGAGAGGGAGCTTAACCATGAGGCTTTCACCCATCTAAAGCATGAATCTGCGGCAACAGGCCTTTCTATGTACCAGGTTTGAATACTTTTTTTGGGTCAAGGGTCGTTTAATCCACGTTTCATTCGTACTCCAGTTTCTTTTAAGAGTGAGTTGGATGGGATGTTATTTTGTCCAGAGCTTTTTAATCTTAAAAATCATTTTATCTTGAAAATCAAATCTATAAATTAATAACTGCACTATATATGTGACGCACTGTCTCAAAACGGTAGTATGTCAGGATGCTTGAAATTGGATTTACAGCCACAAATATGAATCTTGGGAGGGAATAATTTCAAGCAAGTGAATTCAGTCTTTCTTCACTATTACAGACAGGTCACTAATATTCTAACCTTTCACAGATGTAGTTGATTTTACTCTGCTAAATTGCCATCTGCTCTTACCATATTCACCAAGACTTCTGTAACTTTGATGTGGCATCACTGTTACTACTCACTTGGTGAAAATAGTTTTATTTAGGTCTGCAGTTATTTCCAGATAAATAATAGGAGGATTATAACCAAGGGTGAAAGTTCACCACCGAATGCCAGCTGTGCCAGTGTTTGGATTAAAATGATAATCAAATATCGGCATTTTGACTTTTACTTTAAGGGGAGGGGCGACACCTGAAACTATTTTCAAGTATAATGATTTAATCCAATATCTTTTTATATTGGGACATTGCCTATGACCAATGGATTCGAACCATGTGATTTATTTCGGTGGGCGTGTCCGGTTGCCATGGTGACGGCCGCCATCTTGGATTTTACTCTTCTCTGGGTGCTATTTTTAAAAGTTACTTTCTCAATAAGTTTTTAAAAAAAAATAATTTTTCGGTATGATAAAAATCATGTTTTTTTGACATAAAAAAGTCAATTTTTCAAAAAATAATAAAGATATTTAAAATTCCTTCTGTATGATTTTAGATAATCACTATAGCTGTAGACATGCAAAGTTTTAAACAAATTGATTGATAAATGACAAAATAAGATAAAAAAGAGTGTTAAAAAATGTCATTTTGAGATAAACGAGATCAAAGATAATAATGAATGAAAATAATAAGACAAAACCGTACAACCAGCTCAAAACATACCAGCACCGTATGAGGGTCCCCCGTGTTCTTTTTCTGCCTCCCTCTGGGCTTTTTCACGGGTCTGAGCTTTCATTTTGCGTCTTTTTTTTCTCTTTATATTGAGCAGCCCTTATGTTTTGGTCAAGTCTTTTTGACTGTGCTTGCTGACTCAACATCTGGGATGTTCTCCCAGTCCACCGATGCCCAAAGACACTTTCAGGGATGTTATTTATGTTGGACCAAAATTATACTCTGCACCAAACTCAACTTTTTTCAGGGAATGGAAGTATGTTTTATGGCATCTTGACCAAACAGAATTATGAAACCTTTCGTTTGGATTTTGTGTTGTCTTCATCTCACAACACTTCAACACAGCATATACAGGCTTTAAGTGCTCATGAAGCAAATCAAAATTCAAAGGTGTATGTACACGCTGCTTGTGTCAACATGATACACATGGGCAGCAATATATTTTTTATAAAAGCATATGGAGTCCGGTTCAGGAGGACAATACCTATGTTGAGGGAAGTCATTGGTGGAAAAACCGTGGTCAAGACCGGCAAGAATAGCCCATCTCATTTCTTTCCGCTGCGGCATTGCTTGGAATCGCTTTATCATAATACTACTTACTTTCACACACCAAATTCCAATCAAAGATTTGTGGCCACGGATCAACCACGAGCCATCATAACTTTCTTGCTTTCTTGGCTTTTGTAGCAAATAATTGTTGCCAAAGTTTGGATTTTTTGGTCACTTTAGGTATATTTATAATAATCCAGTAAAAATTGGAAATATTTAGAGATAATTAACGTGAATACGTGTCAAAATTTGATAAAACAACTGATCAATCGAAATGTAAACAAATCGTAGTAAAATATAATAGTAAGAGAGGCGAACTTTCACCCCGACTCAACATCCAATCCCTGGCGCAGAGTCGGAGGTCGAGAACAAGGTCAGCCAATCAGATCGCACCATTCGTGATCACGTTATATTTACCTGACAACTTGACCTCTTATCAGCTGTTTGACACACAATCTTTGTTCGCGACTAACAGTTTCTAAACCCGTCCCCTGCACATATTGTGAGATTTATGAGACTGAAACCGTGTCAACTAGATGGGCAAAGAGTAGACTAAACTATCGATATCAAATTTACAACATCGATATGTATTATAATGCTTTTCAGCCCTATTATTTTCAGTTGAATTCTCACCAAAAATTGAAAAGTTTGGCATTTTCATGTCGACTTCTATGGTTATGAAAGACGATTTACAAACTTTATATTATCCAAATCACAATCTCAGTGCTGAAAATATGTGAAAAAATGATTGTTCTTTCATAATAAACAAAAAACTGAAATTTTATATTTTGACCCAAAAATCGATATTTCAGGTGTCGCCCCTCCCCTTAAGGTTGTGGATATTTGTTTTTAATTAGTATGTGTTTCAAGCAAACTGACTTTGTTGATCTATCTTTCAGGCAAATTGATCCCTCTGAACTTTCACCCATGATTATGACTTGAAAGATATTCAGTCTCAACATTAAAAGGATAAAATAGATAGTAAGAGTTTTATTGTTGGTTTGGCAAAAATATGCGAAAAGTGAACTACTAGATTTGTTTGAACTTCTGGTTTAACTAAGACTTTCAAAACTATTTTGACCAGACCCTGTCTTCAATGCTGATGCGTGTTCGTCTTGGTGGCCATGGCTATGCTCCACCTGCTGACTCTCCTCTGTTGTCTTACATCAAAGGCCTTGGCTGTCTTCTTGATTTTATTGATAAACTGCAAACTGTTATAGAAGAATCTATCTCACCAAGGTAATTTTAGCATTTATTAATTTAAAAAAAAGAAAAAGACATAATAATAACATTGAAAACAATTAATTAGAGGAAAAGTAGAGTATTGAGAACCAAAATTGTTGTTTTTGTTTCCTTGTAATGGGAAACTCCTCAAATTTACAAATCATTCTCCATTTTATGAATACAAATATTCATGTAATGTTCATTCGGTTATTGGGTTTGAAAATATGTGTACATAGGCTAATGTGATTATGCAGCTGATTAACCAATAACAGAATGTGTTGACGTGAACACCTTTATTGTCAGATTGATTGTTTTGCAGAAAGAGCTCAAGAGAGGCTCACTGTTATTTGCAGTGTTGCGAAATATTTTTGTTTTCCTTATTGAAACTTTTTGCAAATATTTATTGCTTTTAAATGTTTGGTGCAGCAGAAAAATCTTGGAAGCAATTCATTTTAGATTTCACTGATCTCTATCTCTATTTTCATTATGTTAGCAACATGATTGTTCAACCATAAATTCTTTGACTATTAACAGATGTGCTCCAAAGAAGGCACTTTCCTCCTGTATCGTCAAATAATGCCTATCTTTAGTTTTAAAGACACATTTTTTAAATATTGTACATGAGACACAATCAAATTTTATTTGTGTTTGAATGATTATTAAAGTTTAAAACTGCTTAAATCATACACAATTACCTCCCCTGTGTTTCTAATCAAAATGAATATTGTCAACTAGATATCCTGATCATATTTGGTCGGTTCCAAATTTTTATATACAAGGCCATGATTAAAGCTGTTTCAAGTTACTCGTTTATTTAATAACAGATCAGGATGTAAAAGAGTGGTGAACATCTTGAAACGCAACATATCCATGTGTAAAAGCCGGAGGTTCCCTTCATCAGTAGTTGAGTCTGTGGCGAGTGAATTGTGGGAAAGCATGGATGATGTTCTTTCTGTGATGGAAAAAGGGAACAAGAATGACAACTCTGAGGATGTAAGTTTTTTTTTTGTTTTTTTTTTTTTGGTGAGTTTGGACCTAATTAGCATATTTCTTGTTTCCCCAAGAAACTTCCTGGTGCTTTTGTTGTAAGATTTTTTGTATAAAATAGGGCTTTAGCATCTTAAGATCACATTGCTGAGGTTAAAGGGTCCTTTTTGTCACACTTTCCTATATATTTTGGGGAATAAGATATCTGCG
Source organism: Berghia stephanieae (assembly GCF_034508935.2). Lineage (NCBI taxonomy): Eukaryota > Metazoa > Mollusca > Gastropoda > Nudibranchia > Aeolidiidae > Berghia > Berghia stephanieae. The sequence goes on from NC_088360.1 coordinate 32,078,820, forward strand.
GAAATGTAGCATTCTGTGACCTGAAATGTCTCATCATCAACATCCTGGTCATCATCATCACTTTTATCTTCTGTATCTTGTACATCTTCATCAACTCCACCCACATCATCATACTATGAAAATCACCACAAGAAAATCCTCATTACACGACGATGATCATTTCAGTTTATCCAGGGTGTCCAGGGAAGTCGGAAAGTTGGAAATTGGTCGGAAATGTTGGAAATAATGGGATTTAGGGTGAAATTTCCTCCGAATGGTGTCAAAAATTGCTGCTGTACACATTTTGGGTTGTGTCTCAGTAAACTATAATGAAATTCAAATTCATAGATTATAGTCGCATGGATGGATCATCAGGGTGTCCAGGGAAGTCGGAGAGTTGGAAATTGGTCGGAAATTTCATACTTGGTCGGAAAAGTTGGAAATAATGGGATTGAGGATGAAATTTCCTTTAAAATGAGAAAAATTAGGCATTTCTTGCTTAAAATGCGATATAACAAATGTACGCAGGACAACTGTGCACAAAATTATTATTTTACTACTACAACTGCCGCCACATCATCATCCCTGCCACCACCACTACTACAAACTACCACATCATCATCCCTATCACCAACACCACTCACTAAGGCAACCACCACCACATCATCATCCCCATCACCTCCACTACCACACCCACATCCCATATCATAACTACAACAATAACTACCACATCATCATCCTCATCACCACTACTATAAACCCACTTCCACACCATCCCAATCACCACTACTACAAATGCAACCACATTATGATCATCCCTACCACCACCACCACAGCAACCACCATCACACTATCATTGCTAGAACTACTACTACATCATCTATACCATCAGTACCACTACTATAACCACCATTACATCATCATCCCTACCCCCTCCACTACTGTAACCACCACCACATCACCATGCCTACCACCATTACTACAACCACCACCATCACCACTGCTATAAACTATAAAAATAACAACCACCACATCATTATCCATAAACACTACCACTATTACTACAACCACCATATCATCATCCCTACCACCACCACCACCACCACCGCCACTACCACCTCCACCACCTTTGCAACCACTGCCACATCATAATCCCTACCACCATCACAATCACCACTATTACAACCATTACAACTACCACTACACTATCATCTCTACCACTAGTACCATAACTTTCTACCACATCATACCTACCAACACATCATATGAGTATTTAAAAAAAGTGAAAATGGGGGTAGGTGATGGTTTTTGACATTGTATAATCACATGGTACCATTCTCTAAGTAGATAAGATTTTGTATGTTGCTATCAGTTTTTAAACTTTTGAAATTAATCCAAATGTTGTCAAAAATTTCTGCGAGAAACATTTTGAGTTGAATTTCAGTAAATTTTAATGAAATTCAAATTTATAGATTATAATCCATGGATGGGTCATGATCTGTGCTCTGAGAAATTTCCTCTTTTTTTGTGACCAGTCATTTTCACCTCTCTGCTCTTACTTTAAAATATTGATTGTATTGAGGAAAGACCTATTTTAAGTAGGATTGTCTTTTTTAAGCGTATAATATAGAAAACTGTGGGGATGGCAATAATTGATAAAATACCTGGTAGGAAATTTCACTTCTAGGTAGGAAATTTTAAGGTTAGATTTCCCTGGACACCCTGCTCATGATCAATGCTCTAAGAAATTTCTTCCTTTTTTTGACCAGTCATTTTCACCTCTACTCTCTTCCTTTAAGATTAGATTGTGTTGAGGTAAGACCTATTTTAAGTGGGATTATCTTTTTTAAGCGTTTCGAACGCTGTGGGGATGGTAAGAATTGATAAAATACCTGGTAGGAATTTTCACTTCTAGCTAAGAAATTTTAAGGTTGGATTTCCCAGGACACACTGTTATCTTAAATTTAACACGACATTACCATCAATAATATATCAGAAATCCTTGCTTATATGCTTACCATTTTCAGTTGGACAGTCAGGAAGCTATTGTAATGGGTCAGGAATCAATTGACGCCTTCCAGAAATATCTGGACTACTCCTCTATTTGTGTATCTGATGTAGACCATTACTTATTAGGCGATGTCAGGTTTTCACAGGATACTCCCACACGATTTCCTTCTCTCATGAGTCGGTTCAGGTAAGGTTATAGATATTTTTTATATAAAAAATTGTATGCTGATTTATATTTTTTTTATATCTCTTTTGTTGCTGTGTTTGTACCTTTGGCATGTTCTGTAGACAAGGGAAAGCAAGACAAAAAGACTGCTACGTAGTAAAGGGTGCTAATATTGATTACAACCCAATACAGAGATGTTTATCAGGTAACTGATATTGAAAAACTCCTGATTGCAATTAAATAAGAGTACTAGGAAATGACAATGCTTATTGCATCGAAAATGGTGGAACTATGAAAATACAAAATTATTATTATTAATAATTCCAGCTGTTGTCATAAAAAAAAGAGGAGACCTTCACACACTTTTTCTGTTACGATATTATTTGCCAATGAAAAGTTTTCATATCTAAAATGTTACTACTACAAATTATGACTGGCCACACCTCCATATATTCGATTTCAAAATTTATTAGAATTTTCCATGGTCAGAAAAATAGGCTTTGTTTTGTGGTCCTGTGATCAGAGCTTTGATAAAAACTATTATTTTTATTATTATCTTCATTGTCTTTATCATTTCCCAAGATCTCCATTACCTATTGTGGAAGAGGAACAGGAAGAAATGGATGGAGAATTTACTAAAATAAACTCTGAAGGATCTAAACGTTCTGTGAGTTACCCTTTGTTTTGGATCTCAAGAAAAAATGTACATACTCTTATTGTTTCCAAGCAGACAATTTTAGCTGTTTTAATCCTTTAGATAGAGATAGTTATTGATTTTTAAGTCAATGTCACACCACGTCTTCCTTTTCTTATTAACAAATCAGAAATGCCATGCAAATCATAGGTATAGCTACCTAAGTGACAAAAAATAGCTTAAGCCTGCAATTATAAACAAATGAACAATAATTTTAGAGGTTTAAAAAATGAATTGAAGCCATAATTGTAGTTGACAGGATGAATATTTATCTCTCTGGCCATAATCTATCTGTCTACATAAACAATCAAGGTTGCCCATTTTTCGTATATTTGCGGAATTCAGTATGTTATAAACACCCGGTATATTTCCGTTTGTTTGTTTTTAAGGGTTTTACGGCGCTTACAACACATTTAGGTTATATCAGCGCCAGCAGTATATTTTCCAATCACTTGCTAATCAGAAAAAAGTAAGTACATTATGTCTTTGTACTGGAGTTCAGTGCTGGAAAGAGGTCGTCAATGTGTTTGCGTAAAAGTTCAGTAAATTTTTGCCTCCTGAATTGGCAACACTGAACAATGTTTGAATAACAAATTCCTTTAAGCTTTACCATTTTAAGAAATCACATAAGTCTGTTTTATGATAAATTGTATGTTTAGAAAAAAATTATTTTTCAAATTAGTCAAAGTGACACTAAGCTGCTAGAAGCTATGGACTGTATAGAACTAACAGCTTTAAAACAGAACAAAATACGGAATGTTTTGGGTTCAAAACCATTCTTCAGCCAACAACAAAAAACAATAAAAACATACATACAATACTTAAAAACCCGAACGATGGTAGAGAAATATTGTATGCATGATTGATTTTATTTATTTATTTATTTACTTTTGTTGTTAACATGAGAAATTACCCTATCACAATATTTGGCAGTCCTCATAAGTTTCACTGCACTACTTAAGACTATGTCAGTTTAATCAAAATTTCTTTTTCATTTTCTGTTCTTCCTTAAAGGTTTGGAAAGTGTCAGAAGCAATGTGTTTTGACAATGAAGTTGATAAGATTCCAAGCACACCCCTTGATTTTGACAATGTCTATATCATTCCAAGGTAAATGAATGTCTTGCCTTATTTCTTTGGTTTCTTAATTATGGAGAAGTGACATTCTCATAAATATACTATTTTTCATGGTATCTTAATCCTATATTTGATAAAATTCAGAGGAGATGGATGAAATCTGTCTTCTTTCCCCTTTTTTTCGTAAAAAGAAAAATGAAAAATACAAAACAAATTACATCCAGCTCTTTTTTGTAAAAAAAAAAGATTTTAAAATTCGATATATTTATGATTACTCTCTGCCTTTCTTAAATCACGATAGTATTGTTTACTTGGACGATTGATTGTTCAAACTTTTTGATTGTACTAGCATTCCTCACAATCTATGCTATCTTATCAAAATTCTTCCTCGGTCCAGTTACATAGATGTCAAGCATAGATGGTATTTTTTTCAGTTATTTTATTTCGTTTGTAAAAAGAATAAAATCTTTTTCTTTTAATATCAAGTCGAGTTCCATCCTTTAGAAGAGATGACGATATCACATGTGTGACGTTTTGCAAAGAATATAAAAAGTAGTCCTTCAGAACCATGTTGTTGGATTTCAACCAATTATTTGCTACCCTTTGTTTAGGATGGTTGTCTATTACAAAATACTTCGCACCATGTCTAATAGACCGAGCTACCCAATCAATATTGAGTGGACACCAAGATGCATGTCAGATAAAAATCTTGAACTGCACCTAAGACAGATATCAATTTCTTTATTTATGAAGTGAATGCTCTAACAACTGCTGTCCGCAATTGCAAAGAATTCATGTATAAGATATCTCATTGGTTGGCTACCCCCAGAGGGAGGGGGGAGGAGGGTATCAAACTTATATTCTTCCATTAGATATTGCCAGTCATCTTTACTCTTCCCCCCCCCCCCCCCCCACCCACACACACACACAGATACGCTTATAGTATTATAGTATATAACAATTTACCTGCTGGTGTTAAGCTTCTGAGCAATATCGGAACATTTAATGAAGCACTATGGTTTATCAATAAAGTAATATGATTGAAATTTTTCTCTTTAAAGAAAAAAATAATTTACTCATCTTTGTCATTATATTTTACACTACTTATCAGATTTAAATTTTACATACTATTTATCAGTTCCAAATACTTCACTTTTAAATATACTTGTATGTTTTTCATGAATGAAGTCATCTATTGTATCATTTTAAAAATTCTATTATCTTTGCAGCAAAACCATTGTACATCCCAAATGTGGCGCTGACTATGGTGAAACAAGTGAGAATCTTTTTTCTCCAGTTAAAAAATTAACCAATCAAAAAGACAAAAAGAAATGTGGACCAACTAAAAGGAAAAAGAAAGGTGATGCGAGCAACGTCAACGATAAAGGAAAGGAAAACAGTGATGAGAATTCACCTCAATCAAAATCTATGAAAAATTGTGATGTGAAGTCTATGGCTGGTGCTGGTAGTGGAGAAAATACAAAAAGTAAAGGTGTTGATGTCAATAAGAAACAAAACAAATCCTGTAGACGTAAGCTATTGTCTCAAATTAAAGGTCAATCTAAAATTACGGGATTTTTTAAGAAATAGAGGCTGAAGTTATTCATTTACACATAAATTTCATGTGATATAATTAAGTAATATTATTCCTTGTATGATTATTAAATCACTTGATGTCAAATGTTATTTCAAGAATAGAGAGAATGCATAACACCTGGGTATGCATGTAAGCTCATAAAAGTTTTAAATTTATAATATAATTGTTTTTGTTTTCCCTCTCTTAACAAAATAAGAAATAAAAATAAATCAGTAATATGGTATTGGAAATACAAAATTTAATGATTATAATTTCTCACATCATTTATTGTTTTTGGACTAAGAATGTTATTCTTTCCGAATTCAAAGACTTTGAATGACTTGAATATTGAAACTATATTGTTTGTTAACAGATAGGGCAAGAAATGATAATACGTCCCTACCATGCAGTGGAGCAATTTATTGATCTATGTTAGATCTTATTTTGAAATACAGACCTAGCTACTATTACGAAAAGTTGAAAAATTAGTAAAATTACTGTAATTCAGCTGCTAATACAAAACTTGATGAACTTCGTTAACTATGGAAAATAATATTTTTTCATTCCCAGAGAAATTATATTGACGGCTTTGAACCATTATTCAATTCTGCTGAATTCAAAAAGGCAACCTGTGAAACTAGATATATTGACTATTTTTTTTCTTCAATGAATAAAAATGACGAGTTTTAATAATTTCAAATCTGGGTGGGGTTCCTGACCTCCCATAGTGGGCAGGGGGTGGGGGGGGGGGGGTGGTACATACTGTGTCTTCTATCCCCTTATATGTGTTTTCCAACATGCTTTCTGTCTTTGTCTTGGAATGAGATTACTTGGTTTTGTCAGGCCCTGGTCGGAGTCCTAGCTGGGAGGGAAACAGTCAAATGCATAGTTATTGTTTTGGGAGATGATATTTTTTTCCTTGTAAATCATCTCTCTGTTATGTATTATTATACTTGTTATTTTGAATTTGAGTGTATTCCTCTGTTGGATTTTGTGCTTGTATCCGGATGAGACTTATAGGTGATCTCAAACTAAGTACATTACTAAGTATATTAGTGGTATGCGCTTGGAATCTACATCTGATCACTATTTGTTCTCAGTTCCCCTATGTCTTACTTTTTCTTGGGTGCTTTAATTGTAATTCTAGAACTTTTTACTATCCCATTTTCTTCCTTTTTACTGGCGCTGATATAACCTAAATATGTTGCAAGCGCCGAAAAACCCTTAAAACTAAAAAACATAATAATTTCAAGTTGGGAAGTTTGTACTATATTTTCTCGGTATAAGTGTCAATTGTATCATACTGCCATTATATTTATTTGTTGTTATAATATTATATTTAATTTTAATTTAACTAATAATGTATTTTTTTTTAAAACAGTACAGTTCTTGCTGGATTATAGCACACCTGTTTCCTTGGGTGGGGTTCCTGGCCTCCCATTGTGGGCAGGGTGACACTTACTGTGTCTCCTATCCCATTTTAGCTGTTTTCCAATTTGCTTTCTGTCTTTCTATTGGCCCTGGCCGGAGTCCTTGGCTGGGAGTGAAACAGTCAAATCCATAGTTCTTGTTTTGGGAGATGGTATTATTTTCCTTGTTAATCATCTCTCTGTTATGTATTATTAAATCTGTTATTTTGAATGTATAATGTAAGCATTTGAATGTATTCCCCTTTGTTGAATATTGTGCTTGTGTCCGGATGAGACTTACAGGTGATCTCAAACTAAGTACTTTGAAGGTATGCTCTTGGAATCTACATCTGATCGTATTTGTTGCCAGTTCCCCTCTGTCTTACTTTTTCTTGGGTGCTTTAATTGTAATTCTAGAATCTGACTATCCCATTTTCTTCCTTTTTACTGGCGCTGATATAACCTAAATGTGTTGCAAGCGCTGTAAAACCCTTTAAAAAACAGCACGCTGGAGCCGGTTGACTGAATTTTATCCATCTTATAATAAGTCATTACCTCCCATAAGTATAAGCATTGGATTTTTCAGCACCATTTTTGGCTTCTCCCGGGGGGTGCACTAGAATCCAATGAGTACTGTACTTCCTTGTGCCAACCTATTTAAAACTTGAGCTTGGGCTTTTATATAGTGCAATATCCACTAAACGTTCTCAAAGCGCGTTACAAAGAGTCCCTGATCAACAGCAATACGTAACATTTAGAACAAGACATGATGCCTGTTAGACGATATTACAATTTTTTCCAACAGAGACAACGCTGTTGACGGTTAGGTACTCATTTTACACCTGAGTATGTTGAGAGAATGTGAGTAAAGAGTCTTTTCCAAGGACTCACTATGCGCCAAGCGAGGCTCGAACCCAGGGCCTTCCAATCCAAAATAGTGTCATACCACAAAGATTAAAAAAGATTATTTTATATCTGTGTTCCACGCATTAATATTTTTAGATTATTTTATATCTGTGTTCGACGCATTAATATTTTTAGATTATTTTATATCTGTGTTCCACGCATTAATATTTTTAGATTATTTTATATCTGTGTTCCACGCATTAATATTTTTATGCCAGAGAAATTGATTTAATTAATTTCTTTTTACCCCAGCTAAAATTCATGATTGAAAAATGTCTAAGTCTAAGTCTAAGCAATAAATTATTTTCAAACTACTTTGATAGTTGTACTTACTTTTTATTACTCAAGTGTGATTGTAATTTATAAATTTTAGTAGAACATTTTTTTTTTTCACATATCGAAAGTCATTGGGAATATCTATGATGGCGATGTGTAGATTTCTTCTCAAAGAAAGGGAATATTTGCCACTTGCTTTATCAGTCCACATCTGATTTTGTCCTTTTGTGTGGCTGTTGTTGTTTTACGACACCATTTGATTCTGTTCAGCCACTGCCTGGGGTCTGTCATAAGTAGTCAAACAGTTAGATATCAGATAGATATTATATATCTTTGAGAGATTTTGTTTTTATTTCTTATATAACATGGTCATTAATTGGTTATTAATTTGTGCGAGTGTAATTTGAGTATGCTCCTTTTCCTTGTATCATAGGTTAGTTGTATCTGAGATAGACTTTCAGTTGGTTTTGAGCTAGATGAATGGATATATATTACTCTTAATGAAATCTATCTCTTTTTCATATAATTTGAATAAATTCCCTTTTATTTAACCTTTTCTTTTGTGCCTATATATGTTTTATTTTGGTACTGAAATGACCAAAAAAATAATAAAAAGAGGTAGAAATTGTATAAATCTGAAGTGAAACATTGAATTCAAATATGTGAATGGTGAAGGTACTGGGAGGGCCTTTTCAATCCCTTCCAATATTTATTGTCCTCTTCTTAGTGTCTTTCTGTCCTTTTCCTGTAATGAGACTTAGCACTTGGTTTTGCCTAGGACCTCGTTGTTATCCATAGACATGGGGGTGGTCATCAATTGTGAGCATGCTATTTTTCCCTTTGCATTAAATATTTTTATTCTAAATCATCTTTCATAGAGATTATATATTAGCAGTCATCCTCGCTTATTCGTTGTGACCTTAAGCCATTCATTAAACTGGTCCCCTTTCATACTTTATGATTGCTTGTGATTGCAGATCTACATTTGTTTTTTGTTTTTTTGCGGATTATTTCGTTTATTAAAAAGGGGTTTTACAGTGCTTACGATTTTCAGGTCATTTCAGCACCAATAAAAAGGAAGACGATAGGAGAAAAGTTGCAGATCTGAAGTTTAAAGCATCAATGAAAAAAACAAACAAAGGAGTTTGGTTCAAATAGGAAACGAAAGATTCCACGAACAATCCATCATTGTCCTTCTTTTGACATTCCCTAAAAGTCCCATCCAGACAAGCAAAGGATCCCGCTAGAAGGAGATACTTTTTGTAGACTTAAAGTATATTATATTCAAAACTAAGAACTATATAACATGATTTTCAAAAGAAAAAATATCATCTTTCAAAAAAAGGAACTATACATTTGACTGCCTCCCTCTAAGCTAATGATCCCTGCCAAGACCAGGTAAATTCGAGCAAACTCAATCCATGGAGACAGACGACAGAGCAAGAATGACTTCTCTCACCATGAGAAATCAGAAGACTCCATCCCACGCGTGCAGATCTATATGGGGAAAAGAATATTTGGAGATAGAAGGGACAACACTTTCGTCCAGTCCCATTTACCAGGACTACTCGAGGATCCTTATCAAGCTATTAAACATGCAGTACCAATATAACTAACTCCATTACAACATAAGTAATTTGCCACATACTCTTACCCTTTGGCTTTTCTTATTTAATACTGTCTTGTTTTGTTTTTAAGAGTTTTTCGGCGCCTGTGACACACTTGGGTCATATCAGCGTCAGTAAAAAGGAAGAAAAAGGATAGTCAAAAAAGCACCCCAGGAAAAGACAAAATGGGATTGGTTCAAATAGGGAACAGATATAGATTCCAAGAGCAAACAATCAATGTACTTAATTTGAGATCAGCTAAAAGTCTGTCTCATACAGACACCAGCACAGGATCCCACTAAGAGGAATACACTCATGTTTACAAGGTATGTTCATAACATAGATGATTTACAAAGGAAAAAAATATCATCTCCCAAAACTTACACCAACACTATACACTATACATTTGACTGTTTCCCTCTCAGCCAAGGACAAGGGCAAGGACAAAACCAAGTAATCCCATTCCAAGACAAAGTCAGAAAACAGATATAGGGGGATAAAAGACACGTGACCTCCTGTCCACCATACTGGAATATAAAGCTAAGAGCTATAGTTAATGATAATGAATTATGTTTATTACTTGAAATAAGTCTGCAAAAAACAAAAACGAGAACAAAACCACATAATACATGTACACATGATCATGGTAATTGAAACCGTCAACTGAAAAATTCATCTTAAAAAACCGTCAATAATGTTGGCACATTCTGTACAGTACAGTAATAATTATAATAATAATAATAATAATGTTTAATAAAAAACAAACTTCTTCTTCAATCAATTTCCATTTTCTTTTATCCATTCACACAAACACACACACAAACATTATTTATTTCGCCTTTTGAAGCCTTTCTAACATCTGAGGGGGTAAAAGGAAGTGGCAGATGAAAACAGAATAAAACTGCTACGATTAGGCTAGGCGTGCTGAATGATTCAGAGCTAGTGCATTCGCTTGCTGCTCTCTCTCTCCCTCTTTCTCTCTCAGCCATGTGGTTGGATGTCGTATCAATAAGGTCCTGGCTTTGGCTCCCTCACACCATTATATTTTTATTGTTTTCATTTGGAACTTCTCCATTACCCTTTACTTCTCATCATTATAGATATTAGAGCCCACTACAAACTTTGACAAAACATGTAATTGAAATTCGTGAAATCAGATGAGGGTTTTGCATCTATGTAAAGGAAACAGAAAATGTCGAATTGGTTCTAATAGTTTTGTTTTTTAACCCGAATATCCGAAGACAGCAGTTTATATTTCTTTGTTTTAAATCATAACCAGCTTAATTAGTTTCCCCTCTTGAATTTGACATTTTCTAGACAATATATGTCTTTTTCAAAACAGGATATTCTTTTGTAAAAACTGAAATTCTGTAATAAAACTGAAGTGCCCCTCAAAGATTTCAGACTCTTGATGACACCATTATATTCTATTAATGTCAACCCATATCAATCGCATAAATTAAAAGGTTTGCATTAAAAATATTGTCTTCGTTCACTCGTTCACTCGTACATAAAAAAGGAGTAGAAAATGCTTGAATGTCATGCAAGCCACCACAACACATTACAACAATCGCATTAGGAATTTAAGGAATCATCATTTTCTTGGTAAAAAACCCCAAAACAAACTACTTTTCAAAGAAACCTGATTGTACTTCTCTTGATCTCAGCATGTAGTAATAATTGAAAAAAAAACAAACAAACAAGAAAAACTTTTCTTTTAAAAGACGCTTGGCAGCCTATCTACATACTACCAAAATGAAAATTGTACAAGTGTTTGAGACCACCTAAAATCTGACATCAAATGCCAAATCTAGCATGTATTTATTATACAAATCTTTGTAGCATAATCAATTATAGAATAGTCATTTAGAAATCAACGGACAAAATTTAAGCAAGGCAGACATATGGGGATAAAACACAACCATTTTAATTTTTTTTTTTTTAATTGAAAGAAAACTACCTAAATTTACTCCAGTTTTGTTGTAATCTGATTCATTCAAATTCAAATACAATATTTTTTCGTTTTTTTTTTCAATTTCAAGTCTTCCACAGTAAACTCATTCCAATAGTTAAGATTCTAAATTCTCCTTGAGCATTCTTGATAATTCCGTCTTTCAGATATTACTAGACTACAAGTTTAAGGTAAAATTGAATAAGTTCATACCATGTCTTTTTAAGCCAAAGAGGAGATACAATTTTCATTTCTAGATCCCAAACTCAAGATCATATCATATGAATTCAACTTGCTTTAAATGAAAGGTCTGAATTCAAACTCTTGTTTAGGTATAAACATTTTCACAAGGGAGTCCAATGTAAATGCTAAGGTCCCCAAACATGTTATCTTTATTCAATTATAATGCACTAGTGCCAAAAAAATTCATGACTTGTCCTTTATCTATACGCTAAGAGTAGAGCATTTGATCTTTAAAATTTAGATAAATTCTATTTAAATGTAATGTTTATCTGACACTGACATTATTATTGTTTTAATTTCTATTTTTTTAAAAAATCTTTAAAAGGTTATTTTAGGGCATATTAAATGATTTTACCTTATACTTCTAGTTTTACAAATTCAGGTAGGTCTCATGCAGCATTCCTTTTGCCTACAATTCCCCAAGTTTGTCGTAAAATCTGAAAAGGTGTATATGATAAAGTTTCTAAAAAATCAGATAATCCAAATGTCTCTCTACCTTGACCAAGGTCGAGGACGACTAATTTTTTGGTATAGTTTTTCCCATGTAATTTCCCGCCTGTTTCACTGTGTCATACACACCTTTCCAGATCACTGTGTCATACACACCTTTCCAGATCACTGTGTCATGCACACCTTTCCAGATCACTGTGTCATGCACACCTTTCCAGATCAGTGTGTCATGCACACCTTTCCAGATCACTGTGTCATGCACACCTTTCCAGATCACTGTTTCATACACACCTTTCCAGATCAGTGTGTCATGCACACCTTTCCAGATCAGTGTGTCATGCACACCTTTCCATATCACTGTGCCATGCACACCTTTCCAGATCAGTGTGTCATGCACACCTTTCCAGATCACTGTGTCATACACACCTTTCCAGATCACTGTGTTACACACCTTTCCAGATCACTGTGTCATGCACACCTTTCCAGATCACTGTGTCATGCACACCTTTCCAGATCACTGTGTCATGCACACCTTTCCAGATCACTGTGTCATGCACACCTTTCCAGATCACTGTGTCATGCACACTTTTCCAGATCACTGTGTCACGCACACCTTTCCAGATCACTGTGTCATGCACACCTTTCCAGATCACTGTGTCATGCACACCTTTCCAGATCACTGTGTCATGCACACCTTTCCAGATCACTGTGTCATACACACCTTTCCAGATCACTGTGTCATGCACACCTTTCCAGATCACTGTGTCATGCACACCTTTCCAGATCACTGTGTCATGCACACCTTTTCAGACTTTTTGTTTTTGTTTTTCATGAATCAGTGCCTGCTTCCCAATTGTTCCATCTTAAGTAGCATCCTATATCTCCATCTGTCACACAAGAAGACACATCTTACACCTGACACACCGGTATGACAAAT
>NC_088360.1:32094599-32142099 GCF_034508935.2 Berghia stephanieae
AAAACTTTAAAACATTCTATGTTGCAAAATTACAAAATCTTTATGACTGAGGGGTGTAAAAAATCATTATCAAAATGTAAATATAACATACAGATGAAAATATGAAAGTTGAATGTTCATTTTCATTTTTAGTTTAATTAATTAAGGTGTCTTTTATTTCTATATTTAAAAAATGCAAACAAATTTTACAAAAAAAAATCCCAAGAAACATCATTGACACAAATTATGTTATAACTCCAAAAATGGTATCAAAATAAATGGAAAGAGCACAAATTTTTTGCACAATGGTGAATTCTCAAACGTTGTCAAAATACAATAAGGTAAAATCTAATACATATAAATTATAAACTGATTGAATTGCGATTGAGAGATGCTTCATTATTATTATTTTCCTTTTTTTTTTCTTTCGGGTCAAAACTAGCATTGGACTTGTTGCTACTATAAAAATTGGACTAAGGAAATGAAACTAGAACCCGGTGATCCGAAATCAATGGCACTATGCTTGTATTATTAAAGTGTTTTGATTATGATGATTTTTGTGTATTATTAACACTAACGGATCTGAAAACAGTATTGATTCATTACATTTTGTTTTCTTCAAATAAATTCTTTGGCTATGACTATGACAATTCAAGACTAAAATCATTTTTTAAAAAAAGTTTTGTAAACAAAATTATGACATGGTGAAATGAAATACATGAACTGAAAACTGATTTAACAAAACTTGCTTCTGTTTTGCTTTCTTGGGAGACAAATGACGTCTTTCCATAATTCTTCATTATAAAATCATAATACATTAATTCATCTATGTACTTGGAATAATTTATTTATCACTAAATAAGCCGTATAAATTATCGTGCCACACAGTTTGTATCCTTGGTTACATTCTTTTTGATTCATTATTCTGAACCAGTGTTTGACCTACTGAGTTCTGGCTTTTGATTCGATTTCTTTATTTTACTCTACGATAGAGTAATTAGAAATTGAAGAGAGAACAAAGTCACCTCGAGTACATCATAAATAGCATTTTCAACAGTGTTGTCTTGAAAATTTACATGCAGATTTTCTATTACTTTTAATCCGATTTGTCATCAATTTTCACTTGCATTCTTCTTTTTCTCAACATTCAACACTTCAGTTGTATTATCAATACATAGATATATGCATAATAACATGACTTTTAAAAATTGTATGTCTTTCTTTTGTAGATTCGGGGGGAAAAATATTGGTGAGTGTAATTAATTGCACATCAAAAAATAGTATAAGTAATAATAATAATAATAATAATAATAATAATAATAATAATAATAATAATAATAATAATAATAATAATAATAATAGTAATAAAGTTATATGCCAATCCTTCCATTGATACTTAACTTGTCATTACTCCAGATTGTGTGTGATGAGGGGAATGACCCTGATTGGATGTGGCGATACTTATTCATCGTTTGTTGTCCACAGTACATGGTCACTGCCATCAGCGGGATCTATCCATATGATTAATCCAAGTGAATCAAACACATATATATATAGATGCAGACAAGTTAAAAATATTCCTTGGTGGTACCACTTCAATTCCTTTGTCTAGTAAGTCAATTCCAAAGGGGAGAAATCAAATGAAAAGACGTTGCAGATGGTAAAATCTGAATGACTTAGAAGATATCCGAATGTCCTGAATAAGCCTTTCTGAAATTTGAATTGATTTATCTTATCTTATCCTCGTGAAATATCAACAATCCACACAGAGGCGAATGAGTTTCTTTTCTCGCCAGGTTTAAAACCAATAAATCTGCCACACTGTGGGTGCAATGTGTTAAAGAACTTTGTCATTTTTTTTGAAGGAATTCTATTGCAAATCTTACTTCTATTTAATTGTTCAAATTTCTTACCAATAACAAGTGATATTTTCAAACCCAAAGCATTCTCTCACAGATATATCCATAAATGACATCCCAAAAGCCAATTTTAAAAAAAATTCAGGCGGTCCGTTCGATGAAATGATATATCATGACAATCATAACAATATTAATAATACACTAAATGCTACCACTGAAGCGACTGACTCTTAGCACACTCAGAATGATATAAATAAGATTACAATTCATAGCAAATCACCAACAAATGAATGAAGAGTATTAAACGTATTGAAGTCACAAAATTTGAACAATAATGTCATGCATCAAATGTATTATTGAAAATCATGCTTTTAAAACACTTCTTCATGTTGTTTTGGGGTGATGGTTGGTGGTTATGGAGGGGATGGTGATTTTTTAAAAATCAATAAGAAATCCTGAGCACTGGTCCTCTCTTCAATAGAAATTAAATTCAGCTACACAATTCTGTAATGGTTATGGTCAGTCAATGTGTTGTATTTGAACACATTACTATTGTTGTGACCTCTGCCTACAGCAGAGATGATG
Organism: Berghia stephanieae; assembly: GCF_034508935.2. Classification (NCBI taxonomy): domain Eukaryota; kingdom Metazoa; phylum Mollusca; class Gastropoda; order Nudibranchia; family Aeolidiidae; genus Berghia; species Berghia stephanieae. The sequence continues at coordinate 32,097,023 of NC_088360.1, forward strand.
AAGATGAAGTGGCTAGTTGGCATAATGGTCAAACGATCCAAGATACTCGAGAGCTGCTCGGTAACAGAATTGGAATTGGTCCTGAAATGAAGAAAATAAATAAATCTTACAGAACATAATGCTAATGTCAATGACTGATTGATTGGTATTTAAGCATGTTTTTTGAAAAAGATATGTTATACTTTTATTATTTGAATACTAAACTTCTTGAAGTGGTGAATCTGAAGTTCCAGGTTTGAGATTTTAGCCAAAATTCCAGGTTGAGGGACATTTAAACCGATCAATATTTGAACACAAGTTTTCTGGCCAAATTTTTAAATATAAGTTTCTCCAGAGTACGGCAGTTAACTGGTTAAGCCCCAAGTTTAATGCACTAACCCCCACTTTTAGAACAATTGAGATGACAAACTATCATTGATACTCTAGCTAACCTCTGGAGATTGAGAAACTGCACCTTCTTGTTCCACCATACATCAAGTCTCTCACAGCCAGTACATTTGATTGGAAGAAATGTAATTTTTTAAAAGGAGGAAATTCTTTCTGACTCCAAAATCGGGAATTTCCACGAATCAAAGGAAAACCATCAGCACTGTTAAATATTGTATTCTCAAAAAATAAAGGATCTTTAAATAAAAGTGCTCGTTCATATTTTAAAAAAACAAACTTGTCCAAGTTAATTAGTCAACACCTGTTTATTATGCCTGGTAGGCCCATTTATTCTTACAACCAACCATTTATGAAGTGGAGATACGTGCGACTCCATTTTATTTATTTTCCATCAATTAACACAAACAATACAATAATACAGAAATTAACATTTTTACATTTTCAAAAGGTATATATGACATAAGCCCTATGACCCGTTTCTAATGGATTTGAAAGAAATGTGCTTATGTACAAATTAGAAAAATAAATCTTATTTTTAAAAAAATGATCTGTAATTAATTATCATGTTAATAAAAAGTATTCATCAATAACAGTCTAAGACAATAAAATATCTTCATTTTAATACAGTACACTCTGGATACGTCGACGTCGCATAAGTCGATTTTTACCTAAGTCAATTTTTATTCTTGGTCCATCTCCCTTCTTACTATATAACATTAGTTTAAAAAAAACACTCCACATAAGTTGATGTCGCTTAAGTCGATGTTCTAATCACTCATGATCACAATAAAATCTCAAATAAACAAGTAGTATTTCCATTTGTTAAAAAAGCTACCAGTAAGAATTTTCGTTGGTTAAGAATATCCTCAAACGATTGGCGGACATCAATGTGACGTCTGGCTTTGCCTGACATCCATGCTCAATGTACATAAGCAGTATCGAATAGCTTTGATTTACCCATCTCAGATTTTACATCGTCGCAACTTCGAGTCAAGATTTTTTGTTTAAAATTTTGTTTTTTTTAAAAATCCCAGGCCATCCTATCAAATAACACTCTTAATTAGTATCAATTTTATCAAGAAGTCAAGTGAAGTCTACAACTACAATGGCAAACAGAAGGTTGACAACCCTATCGCTGAAAAGAAAGATTGAGCTGATCGATGCAGTTGAAAAGTGGCATGCGACAGAAAATCATGCAGAGGAAATTGGCATACCAGCCAATTCAGTCTCAACGATTGACAAGAAGCAAAACCACTACAGGGACCTCTACGTCTCTGGTCAATTCGATGCGACCAAGCAACGTCAGTGGAAAGCGCACCACGAAGGGCCATACTTCTTCTAGATTGGCTTGCTTTATTCACACACATTTTTGCTCATTTGGTTACACTCTGGTTAAGTAGATTTTTTTCCCCTGTTCCCCTGGGCATCGTCTTATCCAGAGTCTACTGTATTAACTTAAAAGGAGCACCTGTACATTTTCATCCCAAGAAATTTTTTGTAATGTCACTATTAAGTGGTTATCTAACCAAGTAGGTTTTTACCTCTGTCTGAACCATAGCAGGTCTCTGAGTGCGTAGCATTTTGACTGTCTGGAACATATCAACCACAGCCTCATAACGCATACGTTCTAACACAATACTCAACGTAATGAACACACCTGTGCGACCAACACCAGCACTGAAAAGGGAATTAAAAAAAAATCTTAGCAAACACTGTTAATGATACTGATAAAATATGGATTGTAATAATGGCTGCTATATGCCTAATGTTGTGGATAAAATGATGCCAATTATTATTGTAGCTGTACCTTGAGGAGAGTAACATTAATGAATCAGCTGCAGTGTTTCAAAGTGGTGAGGTTTTTGCTGGATAATCCAAGGTATAAATATCCCATCTGGTATGACACATAATCACCGCCCATTGTCTGGCACTGGAACTAGTTACCTCCCCTTGGTTCATCACCAGGCGCTGCAATTCAGCTGATGCTGGGGCTATTTCAGTCTTCACTTGACATAGACCCAAAAGACAAACCCCCGCATGAGGATAAACAGAACCACTTCGTTCTCTATTTTATTTAAGTTACATATTTATAACTTATATCTAAAATTTCATTGGTGAAATAAAAAAGTGATAATCAACAGAATAATTGATATCGATGTTAAGGATAAGTAAAGATTTGCATATCTCTTGAAATTAGACGAGTTTCAGAGAAGAAAAATATTTTTATCCTATCAATCCAATTTAATGTAGGGAAATAAATAATCCAACTTATTGCATCTAAAAATGTATAAGCTAATTATGTATTCATCAAAATATATACAAATATTTGTGTTTTGCATTGTCAGACAAGCAGAAAGTAAAATGCATGAAAAAAAATCATCCCAAAAAACACTATTCTTCTCCTGAAGATCGAATTTCAAATCCTCTGATTACTGGTGAGATGTGCTTTCATTATGTCACAGAGGTTACCCAATAGTTGGGATGATTTAATGCTTTTCTTCATAAAGATTGAACAACTTTGAACTCTATTTCTTCATAAATACAAACAAACATTTAACTCATTAAATTGAAGAGGAAAACATGAGAGAATTTGAAAATACAAAAGCGAAAAATGAATATATATTTCATTAAAAATATTCACCAGACACGTGAAACAAACTAAACCTACCTGCAGTGGACGGCAATTGGACCCTCCTGTCCAAACTGTTCCTTAGTTTTGTGAACCTGACCAATGAAATCAATGAAGCCCTCTCCAGATTTGGGAACTCCCTGTTCTGGCCAGTCGGTGAACTGGAACTGTCTTATTGTTCTTGACTGGCCATCCTGAAACAGTGAGTAAACCTAGTTAAGACCAAGTATTCAACATGATGACTAGCATACCATTAATGCAGTTCATTAATCTACAGTTGTTTCAAAAATTGTTTGTTGTTTGTTTTTAAGGCGCTTGCAACACATTAAGGTCATATCAGCGCCAGTAAAAAGGATGAAAATGGGATGGTAAAAAGTTCTAGAATTACAATTAAAGCACCCAAGAAAAGTTAAGACAAAGGAGAATTGGTTCAAATAGGAAACAGATGTAGATTCCAAGAGCACACTATCAAAGTACTTAATTTGAGATCACCTAAAAGTCTCATTCAGACACAAGCACAGGTCAGCACGAAGAGGAATACACTCAAATGTTTACAAATCATATATAATATGTAAATAAAACATAATACAGTGCGTAACAGAGAGATGATATACAAGGAGAAAAATATCCTCTTCCAAAACTAACTATACATTTGACTGTTTCCCTCTCAGCCAGGGCACCCGGCCAGGACCAGGACAAAACCAAGTAATCTCATTCCAAGACAAAGACAGAAAGCAAGTTGGAAAACAGATATAAGGGGATAGAAGACACAGAAAGTACCTCCCTGCCCACTATGGGAGGTCAGGAACCCCACTCAGGTTTCAAATATTTAATCGGTACAATAGTGGTATATTAATACTGGTTTTCATATCACATCCTACATTTTCATATAAATTTAAAACTATGTTAGAAAATGTAAACCAAATGTTTTACCCTGGCATCAGTGACTTTGAATTCCCTCAGAATGTACTGTGGCATGTTATATTCAGTCATGGGATCCACAACAAAATATTGATATCTCGCTGACCTTTCACTGGGCCAATACTGATGGCATTTTTCCTGGAAATAGGTAGAAAAAAAAAATTCATGAGAAAAACGGAAAGTAAGAGGATTAATTTCATAGGAAGATTAATTGACAACATTAAGAAAATAACTCGATGATTAACACGATTTGACAAATGTTCATTTCATATAAATTTTCTACAAAAAGAAGGTGACTGTTCCTACCCGTCCCATTTCCCTTAATTTGGTGAGCATTACGACAATGGTTGAGTTGTGTTCCCAAAGCATTCTCCAGAAATCTTCTGTGGTCTCTGCCAATGGGCCCTGTGTGGCAATGTAAGCCTTGTTGTAGCGGTACCCATCAATGAAGCTGGCATTGATGTAGTCTGAACCGTCGACGCCACGGATTGGTTGTAGACACACTCTTGTGGTCTCATCTGAAATCATGACAATGGAGATAACCATCATAGAAGATGAAGAGATTTATGTTATCAGGAGCAATCAACTGAAATAAGCTTACATAGACTAACTGAAGTATTGCGTGAGTCTAGGATGAACATGAAAGCAATAAAAAAAACAAATGGATTTTGATGGTTTAGTAAACACAATCTTGAAATCACATTTATCTGGTCATTGCCAAGAAAGAAAAACCAAGAAGCTTTTTTGGTATTTTAATTTATTTAAAAAATGAACAACTCAAGTTGAACAGATTCTCTATAATTATAATTGGATGATTCACAATGAGGTTTGGATGGTTTACAAAAGAGGGCTAATAAAAATGCTTTGATAAACTGATTGAAACTATGTTATCCTAAAACAAGCAATAATAATATTACCGCATTTTAAAAATTCATTTATTTTTACAGTGAGGGCTGTCACAATGAATTCAGTCAAAATATAACCATTACTGACGAGTCTTTAAATAAGTCACTTACATGGTAGAATGTTGACTAATCTGTTTTTAAATTTGTTGACTGCAAGGTTTGCACTCACGAAACGGTTTGGACTAGCTTTCACATTGGCCAATCTCTGCAAATGACAAAAATGTTTCATCAATTAAATAAGAAATGCATTTTTTAAATGATGCAATTAAACGTGTAATGAAAAAAATAAAAGCAAGATTCAATCTCAATACTTTTTTCAATAAATATACAAATAAACTTATAGGAGCACCAGTACTCTTGCTTTCATATACTTTTTAATTAGCACACCACTCTTATCACTTTTTCTTCAAAGATTGAATGGATTCTTAACATTACCTGGATGTCTTGAAGACGCTAAGAAAATACCAGAATGATACCATGTCTAAGAGACTGTCGTGAGACAAAAATCTCTTTCATATAACAGCAATGATACAGAAATGAAGAAAAACATTTAAAAACCTCACCTTGAACTCCAGTTCCATTCCAGAAATGGCCTGGCCGGGTTCAGGGGCCGTCAATTTTTGGATATGTGCAGCCAAATTCCTGGCAGGGACTTCTGTGTTGCCACATTGCACAGCTTCTAGTAATGCATCATGGATGAAAATGTACTGGTCCTCCGTCTGCACCATGTAGTTCCTCTGGGCTCTCAAGCAGGTCACATGACCATATATGTCCACTGTCATCTCGTGTTTGATACGCTCCAACATGGCATCGATTACAATGAAAGCCCCAGTCCTCCCAACACCAGCACTGTAAAGATTGCAAATAAATGGCGGGCTCAATTATGGAAACCAATTCAATCCAATGACAAAAATTCAGGTCACATACTACATAATCTCTAGTAATGAAAAAAATACTTTTAAAAAATAACAAATTTAGGTTTACCTGCAATGTACAATGATAGATCCAGCATCTGAAGGATTGCTTGCCTTGACTCTTCTCATGAACATGAGTAGGGGGGTAGGGTGGTCAGGCACTCCGTGGTCGGGCCAGGCTGTGAACTGGAATTGACGGACTTCTCTCTTCTCTGGGAAGCCATACTGAATTTTAAAAGATGAAAGAAGGGGAATAATTTAATACTAATCTGCCTGAAAATGTAGAAATATCAATCAAAAAAGAATCAGAAAAGAACATATTTATCAATCTTGTAATTATTCTACTTGTGATAAACAGTAGTCATTAAATGCTTGATTTAAATGTCATTTCATTCCACAAGGTTTTGTAATACTTGTATTTTTGCAAGTTTCTACTAGCAGAGTTTATTCTGAAGCATAGACTCTACAATAGCGATCACTTGCTACCCTTTACACCATAAACTATTTTCCACAAGATTTAATATACCAAGAAACCCAACCACTGATTGGTGGATGGAAGGGTCTGTTAAAAAAAACCCAAAACCCTGAATTAACTTTGAGGGCACTTTACAAATTGAGTTCTCAGGACTGATGGTTTATTTGTTGTTTTGTTTTGAGGGGCTTTATGCCACTTGCGACAGTGTCCGGTCAAATCAGCAACAATAAAAAGAAAGGTAGTAGGGGAACAGTTGCATATCTGGAGTTAAAGCACCAAATAAAAGTAAGACAAAGGGGACTGATAAAAACAGAGTAAAAAAAAAAAGATTCTAAAAGTAATCCATCAAAGTACCTATTTTGACATTACAAAAAGTCCAGGCTCAAGGAAAGGATCAGCGATGAAGGATACAATCTATTTCTTACCAAATACACTCTAACAACTATAGTAGCAGAACATTTTGACTGCCTCCCTCTCGGCTAAGGATCCCTGTCAGGACCAGGAAAAAAACCTTGAGCTTTTACAATCCAGATCACAGATAGACAGCAGTTTTGAAAGGAAAACAGATATGGGGAATTCATAATTGGTATACGAGATTGAGTTAAAATTTTATTTCACGTTAAAGATAAAATCTAAAATAAATCAATGTAAAACGGACTGACGACTGACTGTATAAGATTATGAAATTTATTCTATCAAGAAGTAGAAACGGTTGAGGGGAAGTAACAATTTCTTACCCTGGACATGTGGAAAGTTCTAATAGTGTAGGTAGCTAGCTCTGTAACATCAACCAGCTGTACATGCATTAGTCCATATGTCTCAGCTCCTCGGGATGGCCAGTATTGGTCACATTTAATCTAGTTTTAAAAAAATGAAAGGGTTTACAATAGTTTTTCATTTCAAAGAAATCTAATCAACTTTTAATGAAAATAAAGACAAAACAGCGCCCAACCAAACAAACAATAAAAAAAAGTGATTGTAACATCCTGACAGTAAAAAATAAATAAATTCAGTTATTTCATTCATAATCTAAAGTTTGATTGAATTATTTCAACTTTAATAATAACAATAATAAAATAATATATAATAATAATAATAATAATAATAATAATAATAATAATAATAATATAGTAATAATAATAATAATAATAATAATAATAATAATAATAATAATAATAATAATAATAATAATAATAATAATAAATAATAATAATAATAGTAATAACAATAATAATAATAATATTAATATTCATATATATAATTAGAAGATAAAATTTGCAACAAAAAAAGTTTTATCTTGTAATTATATATATGAATGTTAATATTATTTTATTATTGTTATTATGTATTATTATTAATATTATTATTATTATTATTATTATTATTATCATTATTATTATCATTATATCAAATAAACAAAAACAAAAAACAAAAAGAAACCCCAAAAAAACCCCATTGTAACATACTCTAGATCTTTCCTCCAGTCGCGTCATCATGACAATCGTGGCTGATCTTTGCTCCCATATCATTCTCCAAAAGTCTCCAAAAGTCTCAGGAAGGGGACCCTGTTGTATACAAAAAAAAAATTAAAAAAAAATGATCATAATGCATAGGAGGTGTTTAAAATATCCTTAATAGTAATAGTTTATTTATCACAGGCAAAATATTATCAAGGTATTAACAAAACTCTTGTTATTAGTTATCGCAAATACAATAGATAACAGGAAAATAATACTGACAAAAGAGAGGAAAATAGCTTTGAGAAGATTTGAATGGAATGAGTCTTAACACTAACCAGGACAAAGTAGGGGGAAGGCTGCTATCAAGCATAAAGTGATGAGGATTGAAAGTTATAGGTTTGGACCAGAGAGGTGACACACAATGTAACCTCCGATCAATTTATCTTTCTTCGCCTTGCACCCAACATTTCTTTTAAAGTCTATCTCATAAAGTCAATTTACATTTGAACTTAGAAAGAAAAACCCAGTCTCTATGACTAAAACGAGACATTAACCTAAAAACTATAACAGCTGCTGTATATTTGCATGAGTTGGTGCTTTTTTGAATATCGTATTTTTTGAGAAATAAAAAGGCAAATATAAACAAAGGTATATGTATGAAATCTGGGGTCCCATTTATAAAAAGGAATTTTGTGCATATTATTAATGTGCTTCAAACAAACCTGAGTGGCAATATAAGCGTTCTGTTTCCTATATCCATCCATGTAGTTAGCATTGATGTAATCACTGCCTGGAACACCTTCCATTGGTTGAAGGATGACTCGAGAATGGTCATATGCAATCACATTGGCGTAGCGGTTCTTTGGTTTGTTTACTTCCAAGTTTGAGTTGTCCCACGTGAACTGCTGGCCTGGCTCAATGCTCTCGTACTCCTGGGAAAACTTGAAGTTGTCACTGGCTTTCAGACCATCAATGTGCTCGGCCAACCTCTCAATGTGGATGGGTGGGTGACTTATCATGGCTGGTGGTGAGAGAGATATAAAGGACAATGGATAAACACAGACAATGATAGATTTTAAACAAACTCTTGACCCTTTAACTTTAATATCGTCTTTGATAACCTCTTTCACTTCACAAATGCTTCAAACAAGTTTTCAATTCCAATGACAATATCCATTATACTGTAAGAAATGCTTTTTTGTTTATACTAACACTTTTCAAACTTGAGTATATCAATACATCTGTGTAAAATTCGGAGTCAACCTAAAAAAAAATCAGTGCAATATTCACAATTCAAAAAAAAAAAACAGAAAAATCTAACAACAAATGATAGTATCCCAATTCTATTAACAGATGTCAGCTTGAAAAAAAATTAATACTGGATCAAATGGGACTCAATTAGGAGGATAAGGAGGAGAAGGAGGAGGAGGAGGAGGAGGAGGAGGAGATATCAATTTCTGTTTACCTGGAGTCTGATAGTGTTGTCTTCGCATCTCTACTGGGTCTATAGAGTATGTAGGGGGTTCAACCATCAGTGCCTTAGACTCAGGCTCCAAGGGATCTCCCTTTGCCTTGTTCTTTTTCCTGTTTATGCAATGAGAAGAGATCCAGTATCGGTTTAGCAAAATTAGGTCAATCGAAGTCATTGAGCATTTGATTTTTTTTATCACTGTTATTATTCATTTATAAATCACATTTAAATATACATTCTTGATAAATATTAGTATCATAAAATTTAAAAATAAAAATAAATTTTCCCTCAGTTTATTGCAAGACTGTACTGGACTGATGTGAGCCAGAACAGGTAACAAATTTCTAAATTTTATAAAATTGTTTTCATGACATTGATCTCAATAAACACAGCAATAACAACACATACCAAACAAACTATCCAATCCAGACTATGACAACTCATTGTAATACCTGATTTCAAGAGTAAAAACTACCGTTTCCCGTAGTTTTATCTATTTTCATCTTCACTTACCTCATAAAAAGATAAACAAAGAGAATGCAGATTCCAATGACAACGACAGCTGCCACGCAAGTGGGAGCCACGATTGTCAGCAGAGCACTGGTGTCATTCAAATCCTTAACTTCTGACTCATTTTCTCCTTCTCTTACGCTTTGTCCCTTATTTCCCTTGTTCTTTCCCTTGTTTCTCCAGTTGTTGCCCCTGCCACCACCTCCACCACCTCCACCACCACCACCACCACCATTATTCTTTTTTGGTGTAGTTGGCCAAGGACTTAAAGCAGATGTCAAGACAACTTCTTCTGAGAATTTACTGGATGTGCTCAGACTCTAAAGGAGGGAAGAATAAAGAGAAAGTCAAGAGAAGTTGATTAACTCACTGATTCAACAAACCATTAAGGTAAAGTAAATACAATAAAAATAAATGTTGAAGTCAACAATGTATCTACAGATGTTTGAGTTTCAAACCAAATGAATGAAATAAAAGACCATTGTATTAAAATAGGCATGCCCTGACAACCTTTCTTATCTAGTCATGACATATATCATCATGATGGACTAATTCATTTTTTCCGTTTTGCATCTGTGCCATTTCACTTCCTAATCAAAATTGAAAGATTCACCACCAATCAACATATTTGAATTCTCTCCCCCCTCCCCTGAAGTATCATACTTATTTCAGAGCCATAAGGCCCATAAGTACTGGAGTTTACATTCCCTGACATGGCGGTTTTTTGCTTTAAAAAATCAAAAATTTTGCAAGCCAAAAACAGCAAAATTTGCAAAAAATTGCGGTTAATTTTCCTAAAAACCTTTACTTATTTCATGAAAGGGAAAGGTATTTGTTAGTTTTTAAGGGTTTCACAGCGCTTGTACCACATGTAAGGTCATATCAGCGCCAATAGAAAAGAAGAAAATGGGATCGTAAACAAGAAACTATTCTTGATTAATTATCTTTCACATTCTTTTGTTCCACACGAGCTATCCAATTAAAAATTTTTTAAAATTCGTCTGGGTTTTTTTTTGTGTGTGTGTGTGTGTTTTTTTTGCCTTTTTAAAAAATTATTATTCTGGAGTTTTTTTTTTCCCTTTTCAAAAATTATCTATTGTATTTTTTTTCTTTGCAAAATCTCTAAAAATTGCAAATTTTGCGGCTGCAATGCAAATCAGTGATATTTTTTTAGCGATTTTTTTGCAAGCGATGCAAAAAACTGCCATGCCAGAATTGCTTGTTATCTTTTGGATAAGATACTAGTCTATCGCAAAGTACTTTCCACCAGATCTAACGGACCCAGCTACCCAATCACTGCTGGGTAGACTTTTTCATTGACTTTCCTTTTATCAAGTTGGTTACTTTAATACAATGACACTCTGTTTTGTTGTTTTTTATGGTTTTACGGCGCTTGCAACACATTAAGGTCATATCAGCGCCAGTAAAAAGGAAGAAAATGGGATAGTAAAAAGTTCTAGAATTACAATTAAAGCACAAAAGAAAAGGTAAGACAAAGGGGAATTGGTTCAAATAGGGAACAGATGTAGATTCCAAGAGCACACCATCAAAGTACTTAGTTTGAGATCACCTACAAGTCTCATCCAGACACAAGCACAAGTCCAAACTAAGAGGAATACACTCAAATGTTTACCAATCATATAATATAATATGTAAATTAAACGTAATACAATGCATAACAGAGAGATGATTTACAAGGAAAAAAATATTATCTCCCAAAACTATAACTATACATTCAACTGTTTCCCTCCCAGCCAAGGAACTCCGGCAAGGGCCAGGACAAAACTAAGTAATCTCATTCCAAGACAATGACTGGAAACAATTGGAAAACAGGTATGGGGGGATAGAAGACACGGCATGTACCTCCCTGACCACTACGGGAGGTCAGGATCCCCACCCAGACATTTCTTCACAATTACATGGTCTTATTAAAGAGTAGATGCAAAGCAGACAAGCAGTGAGAGGGAGAATAAGAACAAAGAGGAATACAAAATGAACACTCACTTCAACAACACTGTAAGCCCTGAGGAAGACTCTGTACCCTTTGTCAATTTGCAGAGGCCTGTTGGTGAAAGAGCCATACTCTTGGCCATTACCAAGATAAAACTCTGGTGGGAGAGACTGACCATCAAAGAATGCAGCGATGTATGGGTGGGCAGATGGGATAGTCACACTCGTTTTGTCTGGTTCCAGCTATATAAAAATATAAATAAGTAGAACTTATGAATGCTAGGTATATCAAAGAGAAGTGAAGAGAAGCGATGAGACCATTGAAAAAAACTAAAGATTGGATTTATATAAAGGGATTATTTAGAGTGAATACTATGATCTAAGAACTTTACAACCCTAACTAGAACACAAACATGACACACTTTAAATAGGTACATTATTCCATGATGTTTTTAGTGTGGTATTTCTAGAATGTGACCTTGACTACTTTCTAATATAATAATAATAACAATAATAATAATAATAATAATAATAATAATAATAATAATAGTAATAATAATGATAATAATAATAATAATAATAAAAAAATAATAATAATGATAATGACAATAATAATAATAGTAATAATAATAATAATAATAATATAATGCACATCCGTGAAGCGCAACCTATTTCCTTATATTAGACTCTCATTGTCTTCACAACGTTGTCAATCTTTTTTTCTTACAGGAAAAGATGCCTACTTAAATTATTGAAAATAGTACCCTTTCGAACCAATTTGAATACATGAGAAAAGATTAGTGTCACCCTTAAACTTTTCATTAAAATTAGGAGGGTTTGGGGCAAGGGTGGGTGGGGGGGGGGGGTAATAGAAAAAAAACCATACCTCATCCTTGGTGTAGTCTTGAGGCACTTTATTCATAACGGAAGGGCTGTTGGGGACCACCACCAAATGGTAGTGGCTAATCACTCCATTCTTTTCCGATGCTTTCTTTAGCTTGAGCAGGAATTTTCCATTCTCTACAGTTGTTACCTCGGGTCTGTCAACCTTAGGTGGTGCTAATTAAAAAAACAAATACAAACAAAATGAATATAAGAACAAACAAACATACCAACTAACACAATAGTTGACTTAATAAATGTCAGTATCATTTTAAATTATTATTTACTTATCAATTTATTATGTCTGATCGAATTCGAATTGCTTGTATGAATTACAGTATGTACTTAGTTCTATTGATATCACATTCATTTTTTTTTGGTACTAGCATCAATTAGTAATTATTTCTATATAATAATTGAATAGGCATGTTCTTCAATATGGTACATAATTTAATTTGAAATTGTATGCGTGTTGGTACCAGTAAATGAGTGTGTGTACTTTCGAACGTTGTAAACCGAACAATAAATGTCCTTTATGGACAGTAAAGATCATATTATTATTTTTATATCATTTGGATGGGGGGTGAAGTGGCTGAGTGGTTAAGGTTCCGGGTTTTTTAAATATGTGATCAACCCTCTTAAAACAATATTAAATCTGGATGAACCTGATGCTTAAAATTGAATTTTTAACTCAACTCAATCTATAAACAGGCTTAAATAAATAAATAAATAAATAAATAAATAAATTTATAAATAGATAATAAATAAATAAATATGAAGCTCTGTATGGCCCATTTCCACAGGTTTACCATATTCAATATACATTTTAAAAAATATTTTAAAATTGAGCTTTTATATAGCGCAATATCCACTAAACGTGCTCAAAGCGCTTTACAATGGGTCCCTGGCCAACAGCAACACTTAACATTTAGGACAGAACATGATGCCTATTAGGCGATATAACAATTTTTTTTCCGACAGAGACAATGCTGTTAACGACCAGGAACTCATTTTACACGTGAGTACGGTGAGAGATTGTGAGTAAAGAGCCTTTTCCAAGGACTCAACTATGCGCTGAGTGAGGCTCGAATCCAGGACCTTCCGATCCAAAAGTGAGTGTTACACCACTAGACCACATAGCCGCACATTATGCTCAATGTTTACCATTGCCACAGTCATCTTCATTTTCATCATCATCCATCTTCAGCAGTTTGCAACATCTGTTAACATCATCAAACCATCAGGCTTTAATTTGCCAATTTAAAAAAAAATGTTTTTCAACCCAAAATATCAGTGTAATATTAAATCACAGCATATGAATAAATCTGGTAACACCTCAGATAAAGCAAGAGTATTCATATGAACATAACTGGCAATACTGCAAGGATCAAATGATAAATCTCACCATCCACAAGCGTCTCTGTGACAATTTGCTGCATGTATCCTTCCTCTTTGCCATTCCTGAATTGGGCGCTGATGTTGAAATAAAGACGCATCTTGGGTTTGAGGTTTTCAACAGTGTAGGTATTTTGGTTTGGCTTGATTCTCACCAATTCTGGGTCATGTTTGATAACTTTGACATGCCCATCCTCCCGGAATGTTTTATTTCCTGAAAATCGCAACTGAAGAGGGGAAAAGAGAAAATGAAAAGGATTGTGTATTATGACATTTGACTTTTTATAATTGATGCCACAAACTGGTATGTTTTTTTTTGTTTTTTTTTCTTTCTATTCTTTTTAAAGGTTTTTACAGAACTCACAACACTTCCGGGTCATTTCCGTGCCAGAAAAAAGGAAGAAAATCAAATAGTCAAAAAATGATAGATTTACAATTACAAGAAAAAGTAAGACAAAGGGGACTGGTTCAAATAGGAAACATATGTACATTTCAAGCACTAACTATCGATGTACTTAGTTTAAGATGATCTACAAATCCCGTCCTGACACAAACGCATGATCTCATGAAGAGGAATACACTCACATCTTTACGTATTATTATATTTAAAAAACCAAACCTATATCAATATATAAGAGAGAGATGATTTAGAAGAACGAAAATATCATCTCCCAAAACTAATACTAAACACCTGATTCTCATCTCTACAAAATCCTAATGCCCTACACAATCAATAACAATAAATAAAATTTTAAAAATTAAAATTCTCTTTATTCATCCCAAATGGGAAATTTGCCTTTAGGGCCCATTCCAAGGGAAGAGTGGAATAACCCTGGTGTCAGCTACAGTGCAGTGCTGCAAACTGAGTTAGGGCGAGGTGACTTGCTGAAGGCCACACAGCGCAGCGGGTATTCGAAATCTGTACCTTTCGGGTACGAAGCAAAGACCATACCCATTGAGCCACGCTGTTCCAATACTTAACTCTTTCATCGCTGAGGCTATATTCACATTTCTGTCACAAAATGGCTGACACCTGATTGAGGCAGCATGAGAATGACAAGCTAAGACAAAGCGACATTCGAATTCGGCGCAAAATCTCAATTAAAATACCAGGCCAATTGAATGTTCTGATGAAAGAAATGATACCATTGGTTCAATTTATAAGTACTTTTGTAGATGGCGCTGAAAGAATATTGACTAAATACGTTATCAAGAAAATTATATCAAATGAAACAAGATATTGATCTTTTCTTTTAATATAGACAGTCCATATGCTGCTTGTGATGTTCTCTTATAACATAAGGATTTATTAATGGTCAACCATGGTATGGAATAATTAGACACGCTGGTCAAAAGTGGTCATTATTTTGACCTATTAAGTGACCTGTTTCTAGCAATATATGAATTATTGTTAAATTGACAGGAAACGTAGCTGACAACTTACAACATAAAGATGAACATCCTGCCTCGTGGGTGGCAGCCATGACAATTTGACTTCCTTGGCAAGCCGCTGAGTCACTCGGAACCGTCTCACAGCATCGGCTCGTTCTGGAACAAATGGAAAATGACAGTTTGAATTTTTTTTCTTCCGTATCCTGTTTCTTGATATTACTAAATTTATTATTGATACCTGCTAAACACAGATTTTATTTTAAAAAACTACAACTATTTTTCTGATATAAAACGAGTGGATCATTATGGCTGAGCTACAGTCCTGACTTAAACCTATTAAAAAACATTTGAGGGTTTCTGAAAGACATTCTGAATCAAAATAAAATCAAAAGTATTGATGAAATGAAGGCATCGACAGGGTCTTTTGGAATGATGCGAGTCATGAATTAGTGATCAAATTAATCTGAAGCATGTTTATGTTTTGTTTTTAAGGGTTCTATGGCGCTTGCAACACATTTAGGTCATATCAGCGCCAGTAAAAAGGAAGAAAATGGGATAGTTAAAAGTTCTAGAATTACAATTGAAGTACCCAAGAAAAAGGAAGACAGAGGGGAATTTGTACAAATAGAGAACAGATGAAGATTACAAGAACAGACTATCAATGTACTTAGTTTGAGATCACCTAAATGTCTCATACTGACACAAACACAGGTCCCCACTAAGGGGAACACAATCAAATGTTTACAAATCACATGTAAAACAAAAATAATACAATGCATAAGAGAGAGATGATTTACAAGAAAAAAACACTAACACTAACTATAAATTTGACTGTTTCCCTCCCAATTAGGGTATCCGGCCAGGGCCAGGACAAAACCAAGTAATCTCATCCCAAGACAAAGACATAAAGCATGCTAGAAACAGCTATAAGGGGATAGAAGACATAGTAAGTGGCTTCCTGGCCACTATGGGAGGCCAGGAAACCCCACCCAGCAGCTGAAGCATGAGAAGCCATATTGCAGCTCGTCTCCACGGCCATGGTGAGTCATACAACATTGAATGCATATTAATTTTAGTCTCAAGCATCCAGTGAAAAGAAAAAAAAAATCTTTGTTGAATTTTTAAACAAATTGATGAAAGGTATTCTCATTTTAAAATTTTTTTTTGGTCCAGCACTGTATATTAAGTCTTGCATTGGGAACAATTAAAAAACTTTAAAGGTGATTCTTGTCAATTAGAGGGTCCTTCTTACCTTTTAGATCATCCACGTTGGTAGTGACCACTTCTGAAAGGTTTCCCTGTCTATTACCAAACGCAATTGCCCGGACTCTTACTGCGTAGGTGGTTTTAGGTTTGATGTTAGTGATTTCTGCTACAGTGTAAGGCCCAACTAACTGCCGACTCCAATAAGCCATAGCCGGGGAGGCAAACATATTGTAGAAGACCTCATATCCAGATACAGGAATATTAAGCTCATCCCACATAACAGTCATACTACTGGAGGAAGTTCTATAAGCTTTGACATTCTTTGGTGGTGGGGGCACTGTAAGAAAAAATCAACAATAAGTTTTAAGTAACAATTGAAACTTGTTTTTAAAAAAAACACACTCCTATCATTTAGTTTCAATTTCCAGTTACTGGAAAACCATGTTTTAAAAAATTTGGCCAGAAAACCCAACCTCCAAATATTGATCGATTTAAATGATCTTCATATTGGCAAAAACTCTCACACCTGGGATGTAATGTATCGAGTAATAAGTTTAGTTGTATTTATTCAATGTTTAGTTGTAAACTGCCAAGCTGGCCACACTATACATTGTTTTCAGTTTGGGTTGAATAGAAACCTTTTTCTGATCATCATCAAAGAATCTTGTTGAGTTGTTTCTTGAGGTTTGACTTAATTATAATTATAATTATAATTCGATATAACACATCATACAACATGGGACTTCTGTGACAAGCTGAGGATAAGTTTTTCCCCCTTTTCTACAACAATAACTTAATGATTTCCTGATTCAGATATCTTAATAATAACATGGGCATGATTCTAGTAACAGAGGCACATATTGGTTATTGAGAAGTGACTGGATTTCATTCTACAAAATGTCTTACTTCGCCCGAAGGTGCGGAAATGCAGACGGTTGCTCCAGGGACCTGAGCCTTTGCTGGTATAAGCTTTGATCTTGAAAAAGTAATCAGTGTTAATCTCCAGGCCCACTATGTCAATAAAAGAGTCTGTACTGTTAAAATCCTCTTCATTGATGGGGTCGGACATCTTGTGGTAGGTGACCTGGTACATGACAATGTCTCCATTACGAAGCTTTCTAGCTGGCAGGTCCCATGTCAGGCGAACAGATGTTTCTGTCAAACCTGTGGCTGTAAAGTTCTGCGGTGCTCCTGATGGTGCTGGAGAAATACAAATGATGCAAAATAAAAATAGGATTGCCTGTTGGAACGAGCAAATACTGGGTGTGGCACATCAGATGACACAAGATGATTTTGTGTGATTCATAATTTTACTTTCTAAACTAATAGTATGTGTTGCTGTGGTGCAGAGGTCCGGTATTGATGAATATCACTGTCTATACACATCTAGTTTTTGTATTATTTTTCCAAATTTCTTTATCTTTTTATTAACTTTCTTTGCCGGGGTTACACCTTTCGGTTTTAGACAATACGCATACTATACTATGTGTTCCTTCAATATAGTAAATTAAAATAAAATTGTAAGTATTATTTCCCCTACCTCCATCAGGTGTTTTAATAGTCTTCACACTTCTCTGTCCATAGCCAACATCATTCTTAGCAGACACCCGAAATTCGTATCTTGTTCCTTTGTCTAGGGACAAGAATGAGACGCAAAAATTAATGAACTAAAGAAAAATATTAAAAAAGCAAGATTCTCTAGAAAGTATATTATTAATAAGAAACTGCCTTCATAAATATATACATACATAATCTTCCACTCTTTTAGAAGCATATGCTAAACAATGATGTCAAAATATATTGTCTGCATATTGCATCGTAATAATAATAATAATAATAATAATAATAATAATAATAATAATAATAATAATAATAATAATAATAACAATAACATAATAATAATAATAATAATAATAATAATAATAATAATAATAATAATAATAATAATAATAATAATAATAATAATAATAATAACAACAACAACAGTAATAATAATATTAAGTTCCATATCTAGTTACCCAGCACGGAAGACAGGTAAGAGTAGGCATCTGGATTAAGGACATACTCCGAATATTGTCCCCCCTGAGGTCCCCATGTAATCTTGAAATTATAGATATCACCATGAGTTTCTGCCGGTCGGTTCCAAGTAACCTTGATCCTGGGCGGATCATCTTGGGTCAGATCCACCCACATATTACGAGGTGCTGATGGGACTGAAAATAAAAAAGGAGATACTATCAGTTTTTAAAAAAAATTCAAATATTACTCGCCAATCAATGAGGTATTTTTAAAAAATTACTAGACACTAATCATACAGTCTAAATCTCGAAATATGATTTAATTTATATGTGATTTTATTGAGAAGACTATTCTTTTTATTGGGAAAGAAACAATATCAAATCTTAACTCATATCTTTTTGGCTTAAAATTCAAATTTTTTCCCCCCTCTTTAAAAGAGCCTTCTTCCAGGATTCAATTTTGCACTGCTCAGAGCAAAACTCAAATCAGGTACCAACTGGTTCGAAGGTGAGTGCAGTGCCATAGTTGTGACGGACAAACGTTTGATGTCAACTAGAATCACATATGCTGCTGAAGTTGTGGGTGCTCAGTAAAAAAAAAACAAAAAAAAAAACCAGCCAGAAAGTACAGTATTTCTCATACCAGAAGTCACTGACAAACGTGCACGCAGGAGCACTTCTTAGATACAACCACACGGCCTTTGCTTCCTACCCAAAGGCTAGATTGATCTAGACTTACATCATCTTAATATTATCTAAGACAAAGTAAAATCAAAATGCAAGACACTGTAGCTCATTAGCTCCATAGGTTAAAAACACTCTTTTCCGACTACTAAGTCCATCCCCCTTTTAAGTGTATGCTGAAACTTGCAACAGACAGTTACTCAAGATTATCTTACATAAATTAAAATCAAAATACAATACACTGTAGCTCACCAGTTCCTTTAGTTAAAATCACTCTTTTTCAACTTCTTAGTCCGTCTCCCTTTTCCCCCCTTTTTTGTGTATGCTGAGACTTGCAACAGATAGTTACTCAAGATTATCTTAGACAAAGTACCCCTTTTTTGTGTATGCTGAGACTTGCAACAGATAGTTACTCAAGATTATCTTAGACAAAGTACCCCTTTTTTGTGTATGCTGCATTTGCAACAGATAGTTACTCAAGATTATCTTAGACAAAGTACCCCTTTTTTGTGTATGCTGCATTTGCAACAGATAGTTACTCAAGATTATCTTAGACAAAGTACCCCTTTTTTGTGTATGCTGAGACTTGCAACAGATAGTTACTCAAGATTATCTTAGACAAAGTACCCCTTTTTTGTGTATGCTGAGACTTGCAACAGATAGTTACTCAAGATTATCTTAGACAAAGTACCCCTTTTTTGTGTATGCTGCATTTGCAACAGATAGTTACTCAAGATTATCTTAGACAAAGTACCCCTTCTTTGTGTATGCTGCATTTGCAACAGATAGTTACTCAAGATTATCTTAGACAAAGTACCCCTTTTTTGTGTATGCTGCATTTGCAACAGATAGTTACTCAAGATTAACTAAGTAAAATCAAAATGCAATACACTGTAGCTCACCTGCGCCTTTGGTTAAAATCACTCTTTTCCGACTTCTTAGTCCATCCCCTTTCTTAGTGTATGCTGAGACTTGCACCAGATAGTTAGAGTCAGGTTCCAGTCCAGTGATGACTGCTTCCTGCTTCTTTGGGTCATATGTGTCCTTTCGTTGTTCAAGCTCACCGGGTATCTCCTTATCATGCTTGTCTACTCGAATGTAGTGGACCTTATGGAAGATAAACATTATCAATTCAGATTTCAGCCTTCATCCTTTATCAGAAGATTTGGAACAATTACATCTTAAGGAACCAATTAAATATGAGAGAAAGACCGGTAGTTCAAAGGGCCTGAATAGGCCTGGCTCAAATTTGCACATAATCTGATGATAGCCGGGTCTTATATAGACCTGATGGAATGAGATAAACGTGTGAACTAATCAAGGAAGAAGAAAATAAGAAAATGGAAAAAGGGAATTGAAAATTGTAAGTTTCAGAGGGGAAAATTCAAGGAAAATGGTTGGGATGATATTTATTCCTGCATTTTTCTTTCTTGCTTTGTTTGGGACTTTTTTCAAACATACTTTTCCAGACATTTAAAGGGAATATTGAAACAAGGTCATCCAGGAAATCACTGCAAAACATTGCATTGTGGGCCTAATTTGAACTATACACGCATGTCTAACGATCGTCATACATTTGTACAATATCCATTTTGAGTAAAATCTTAGCCATCAACCTTTAACAAATGACGGATAATTCCCAAGGATAGAGGACGTGAATGTGAATAAATTTGATTAGCATAAACTATCCTATCTGTTTCCACATCAATGGCAATTAAAACAATTCCTTTGATTCTCATTCATGTTGAACTCGATATGAATAGCCAAAGAATTGGTGCATACATTTTATTAAAGTTTCCATATCACTATATCATTGTTGTTTCTAACCAACTGATCCAATTGCTAAATGCTATCCCTCACCTCGAACCAGTAATCATTCTTCAAATTTATCAACTCATTACTAAATGCAATGAAATGTTCAAATTGATTGATGGCAATATTCAATCATTTTTATTCTCATTTTTCTTATCAAAGGTACTTAACGGATGTATTACTCCTATCAGCCAGCGATATTATGATATGATATCTATGATATGATATGACATAAAGAATTGAGTTTACCAAATAGCCTCTGATGATGCCATTGTGGTCCTGGGGATTCGGGGGGTTCCATTCCACATAGATTCCTGTGGAGTTGATGACTTCAACTCGCACTCGCCTAGGCATGCCAGGCACTGTATGGTGAGGAAAGTCGATAATTTTGCGTTAAATGCGATGGCTCATCAAAGCAATATGCAAATATGAAATATAAAGAGATATTTTTTGGGGGAGGTTTGTCGATTCATATTTTTAAAAAATGGCATACAAAGACTGCTTTTGAAACTGCGACTGTAATATAGGTATTAAAAATGCTTTTTTTAAAAAATACGTGTGAATGCCAATCATGTTTTGTTTTTTTTTAATATTAAAAAAATGAAACTGAAAGATTTAGAGTTAAGTGTTTTTATTATCATTTACTCAATTTTTCCTCAATACGAAATCTATAAATTCATAATCATTTTAAAATCATACTACATGTCACAATTTATAAAGATTGGATTTTCTGTAAAGTGCAGTGTAACAATTGGCATATCAAAGGAAAATTATATTTAATTCTTAGGTGGACATATGATAAAATTATCCACTTAATATTTTTCACTCATGCGACATTCATGCAAACAACAATTTAAAAAAATATATATATACACACACCTATTGCATGTATTGTAAATGCTATGTCTTAAAATGTTCATCAAATATCTATAATTATGCTCAACATTTTACAACACTTACTGCTAATAGTATCTAAGCTTATAATACGAGTAAAAGCTAATTTGAATGAAGAGTTCAAAATCAAATAAAAAATATCAAACATCGAGAAATAATAATAATACTCGGCAGTGCGGGGAACATACAACATTCAAGACAAAAAGCAAAACAAACTTGACCACGGAAAATCTCATACAACAAGCACACTCAAGAAAAGGTGCGATAACCCGACATCAGGATCAGACTGTGACAAACTGTTGACAGGGTGGAAATCAAGGCCTGTGCTCCTCGTCGCAAATTTGAAATCTAAATCACGACTTACCTGTACTATACGTAGTAAATGTGATAGAAGGCAACGTTTTGTCCGATACTCATGATCCGTATCAATTCAGGGACAATTTAATTTTTGATACACGAGATCTCCTTCTCCAAATACAATTGAAACACTCAGTTGATTAAATATATAAAACGATTGGTAGATATAACAGTTATACCCAATGACATCAAAACCTTAGAGAAAAAAAAAATGATGCACAAAAGTTTAAGTTGCTGATTGCAGAATATTATCAACGGATGGGAAGGTATAAGTTTTTGATGAAAGTGAAAGCATTGGTTCATAAAATGAGACAGATAAACGGATAATTATATTTTATTTGTGCTTTGTCTTAGCGAGTTGATGTCTTTTGTATTCTCTTATTTATTTTTCCCTTTAAAAATGTGGCGGGGAAAGACGACATGGCGGAAACAAAATTCGCTTCTCATTTATCTATCCAAACATTATAAAACTAAGGAACCCGAAATTAAAATAGGCTTTAAAAAGAAAAGAAAATAAAAAGGAAAACGACAAAACTAAATTGAAAAAAAAAACATGAAAAGAATCTTTACAAATAAAATAAAAAACGAAATTAACACAAAAATAAAGTAAATGATTGTGATGATTTTTACACTACAGATTTCAATTTATTCCAAAAATGTGTAATGCACCGAAGACGGAACACTCAATGCCTTTTAAAAGAAATGTTCACGGTTAGCTTCCCATTCACCGTTGTCCTTTCTGGCAAAATGGTTTATAGGATGATGACTTCACCCTTTGTCTCTTTTATTGCCCTGGTTAGTTTGTTTGGTTTTGAAAAATATTTATCGCCTTAAATTTTATTCTTGCTGCTGATGTCTCGAGGCAGAAAAAACAAAAGTATTATTGATTACTGCATGCTATTGCCTGCCACTCTCTCTCTCTCTCTCTCTCTCTCTCTCTCTCTCTCTCTCTCTCTCTCACACACACACACACACATACACATAAATAAACAGACAGACATAAACCAAATATCATGTTGACGAACAAGAACAAGCAGGCAGACACCCTTTTTTCCTTCATAGGCAAACAACCTGCAACACAGATATACAAAGACAATAGAGTATGTTATTTAAAACACGACAGAGCATATCAGACAGTGTTAAAACATCGAGGATGCTCGGAATGCTTTGTTTTTTGTTTTTTTTCTCACAGGACATAACGGTACAGCACACATGAGAAGACGGAATTCAATCCTTTAACAGGCGGAGGATGATTTCACTCTAGTCTGATATGATAGCTTTCTTCAAGAGAGCATAAACAGGCACTGGGTTATTGAGCCTTTGGGAACTTGATTTGGGCTAGTCGACATGAAGGTTCCAGTCGCGCCGTGTCGGCACATAGTCGAGTTCTTGGAAACTGTTCACTGCTCAGATTATCTCAACTGATTTTATTTTCTTATTTGGAACACCCGTCGAAAAAAAAACACAACCCCCCCCCCCCCCAAAAAAAAAAGCCAAGAAATAACCACCATAAAAACCGAGGAAATAAACATAAATACATCCCCTTAAAAACAAACAAACAAAAAAAAAACAAACAAAAACAATAAAAACCCAAATAAAACCTTTACATAAACTTTAATGACAAAAACCTTTACATAAACTTTAATGACAATGTCTTGTCTTACATGTTTTTGTGTTCCTGTTGACTTCAGACCTCTTGCAAATTGCTTTGAGAATATACGGAGGATATTGCGCAAAATAAAAATTTACATTCTCCCCCCCCCCCCACCCTATTTATTCTTTTCTTTCTCTTTTTCTTTGAATTTAGGTTTTGATAACTGAAGTTAAAGCTGTTTAAGCGCGGAATTTACGTTGTTGTTGCTCTTTTGCTGTCAAACATTTTGATATCACAGCCGACCACGGAATAATCGCCTGTTTTTGTTTCGTCCATAATACTTTTACTTCACATCCCTCGTCAAATGTCTAGTGTTTGACAAGTTCAAGGGTCAATTTAATCTTCCGGTATATGAAGTAAAAGTTTTCTGGCTGAAAAAAAAAAAAAGAAAAAAAAAAGGGTTTCGTCGGTGCACGGCAGACGATTTCAGACAAGTGTAAAAATCAAACTCCGCCTGCATGACTTAAGTTAAACCGGAAGTCATCGTTCCTGTTCATATTTAATGACGTCACAACGGAAATCATAAACCAGCATCCATTATATAAAACAACAATGATGAGATCATATCCATAGCCATTCAACCAATCAGCCAACCATCTGATCAAGGTAAGGAAACTAATTCAGAAAACAAAACAAAAGAGTGAATCCGAGGAGACTTCAACTCAAAACAAAATCAATTTTTAAAAAAAGTTTCAGGGGTAAAAGTGAAGAAATTAAAGGAGAAAGACTACCATCACAAACACACCCTTTCCTTCATTAAAAAAAAAAGAAGTAAATACATAAATAAATAAATAAATAAATAAGATTTGAGACATTCACACAAGGAATTAAAACTCCAAATCAGTTAACCGTTTTCCTGAAAAGACACATTCTAAAATTGAGAACATAGGAATACTTATGCTTATAAATAAAAAGAAATAATACAAAGCAAAAGAGCAAACACACACACACACACACACACACACACACACACACACATCTGAAGAAATAAACCTGTGATGGAATCTGGCCGAAAGAAGCAGGACTTTTACTTTTACCCCTGAATGTTAATTTTTGGGAATTCACCCATTTGAGAAGACCGCTGGAGAAAACTTAAAAGGCGGGAAAAAATGAAAGGGGTTAAAAAGGGAATAGGGGAGATAGAAAATTGTCACAAATTCCGTCACAGAGTACCATTGACCAACCAACCAATTCCAAGCTAGCAAGAAAGGGAGGGGGGGGGGCAGTAGTAGTAGTAGTAGTGGTACGTATTATTGTCATACGATGCTACCTACCATCCTCATCGGTCTTGACAATGATTTTCTCGGAGGCTGGTCCATCGCCCACCTCGGTAAATGCCTTCACCCAAATTTTATAGTCTTGCCAGGCCTTCAGGCGGCCTATCCTCAGCATCCGATCATCGCCAGACATAACTTCTTCAGTGGCATCGTCATCGCTTTTCCCATTCTCGATATAATACAACCTGTATCCCTCTATCTTTCCATTTCTCTTGGCAGCTTCTGGGGGTTTCCAGGTTATCTCTATTTCACTCTGACTGATGGCTATACCAGTAACAGCTTTTGGCGGGGCCTCAGGAACTGTTTATATTTTGTTAATATTTATTATTATTTTTTTTAATTCAACAATCAATACAAGTTGATCCAATGGTCAAGTCCGATTTTAATTTCAGGATGGGTGTTGAATACATATGTTGATGTAGTGGTTAGAAGTCATAAATATTTTTTTTTTGGTTTGATTTTGGAGAGAGAGAAAAAGAAATGAAACATAAACTTAACAAATGTCTGAAAATCATTTGATTAAACAAAACAAAAGAAAATGAAATCAATGGCATATGGCATAGTTTTGACAGAATACAAAATAATCTAACATAAATTAAAAAACGAGACATAGAATGACCATTTGTTTGCATACACTTAGACAGAAACGAACAGACGATTATCTAACACAGATAAAACAAATGAACAAACAAAAAGATCAAGATGGAAAAGTTATGAAAAGAAGAGCGTAACACAACGATTCTGACACAAACTAATATGCGCTGGAAAGAAACTTTCCTTCCAGGTGGTCACACAAAGAAAAGAATGAACAATCGGTAAGGCAGTTAGATAAAAAATTGCAGAAAGGAATGAGAGATGAGGTGAGATGTGAATCCAATAAATTAAATGAAAAAAAAACTAATAATACTGATATCTGGTGACGTTTTGGTATGACTGATGAGGGTCATTGACACAAACTGGCTGTTGTGTTTGCTGAGTTATGCAACATGCCCGATATGGATTAGTAAACAAATATAACAAAATTGCTATGCCGTTCATTAAAAAAAAATCTTAAACTGTGATTTTCTGATCGCCATGCAGTTAGTGCCAATTTCATGTGAAAGAAAGTGGTGTCCAATTGATTACTAATGATCTCTATCTTTCAACCAAAATGCCGTGTGTTCAATGACAACTAATCCGATAATGAAATGGTGATGAGGATGTGATTAACCAATGTTGTATAAATAATGAATAATGCCATACCAGTTAATACAAGAATAAAGGCATTCACTCATGCTTCCATTTAAAATGCAGCAATCGGTTCCGTTCAAGAAAGGGTGACCCATAACAGTTGGGTTTCGCTTAAAAGTAATGATTACACACAAAAAAAATAATTTCTTTTTTAAATTAAAAAAAAAGCATTAGACTAAAAATATAAAGAAAAACAAAACAAAACAAAACAAAAACACACACACTCATTCATAACTTATTAAAAGTGTCTAGTTTGTAAAATAAAAATCTACAGAAAAAAATGAGTCACAATTCCACTACCGTGACAAAACCACCAAACTAAAACAGGGACACAAGAAAAACACCAATTTCAAGGGGGTTTTAATTATTAAGTTATGTTGATAAATTGTTAACTGGATAGATAAGCAACAAAGTATAGCCTTTAACTCTCCTTTTTTGTGCTTCTTTATAAAATATTCAGGCATTATCTGGTTTTGCACTTCAGTAACTATACATCTAATTGAGCTTAGCTAGAGACGCATGCAACTATAATACCATTAAACCACAAACTAATCTACGCCATAAGTCTTATTTCTCACATAAGCTTTTCAATATAAAACATATTTTAGCAATTAAACTTCCATTCCCTCTTGTAGTTGTTTTCTTTCTTTCTATCCTTTTTTTCTCTGTCATTCTTTTTTTTTTTCTCCACTATCTTCATCTCATTCTCTTCCTTGTCTTATGATTCTCCTTATCTTAACTTGTCTACGGGATAGAATAGACAAGGGACATAATCCATGTCAAACAGAGAGTAGCTACGTAGCCAGGAGGCTTTCTACGCACGAAAAAAACACACAAAACAAAAAACCAAAACAAAACAACAAAAAACAAAACTGGTAAATGAATCTTGTAAGGGAACTGGGAAGGAAGAAGAGATACGTGAACACGAAACGGGACAAAACGATAAAAGGTTGAAGAAACGAAACCAAAGACAGAACTTGTATGAAGATGTGATAACAACATCTACACATAATAATATGATGACAAATGATAACACGTATATAATAATTACTTGCACTACTATTAACAATGAAAAGATAATAACTTAACAACATCTAATGCGAAAAAAAAATAAAGATAAGACTTCAAAAGGGGGAGAAAACGATGACGGTTTAAGGACAAAGTCTTGCATGTGAATAAGTGTGTAATATTACAATTGGAAAGTGATATATGATACAGAGCCAGATAGAGAACATTGACAAGAAGACAAGAAAATAAATCCTTTAAAATTAGTCTGATGTTATTAAGGGTTTAAATCGCAGTGGTGAAGAAGATCAAACACTGGCCGTGGCTGATAACATTTAAAGTTTTTATCAATTTAGTCGAATCTTTTATTCCACTTAACTCTCTGCTTTATCTCGTTAAGTCAACATATCATAAGTCACTTTTCAAATGTTTATTATTTATTACATTTTCCCCAATACTTGTTCTTGGTCTGATTGTTTATTTCAATTTCATCTTCATCATGACAATGTATTTAAGAAATTAGGGGAAAAGAACATTATATAAAATCATTGTCATGATTTTACAATACAGAGTGGTTGATATGTCTACTGGGGGCATGTGTATCGTAATGAACCCTTCGACCCCGAATGATATAACATGTTTAAAACAGAATTGAAATGTATCAAATTAAAACAAATAAAAAAGATTTTACTCTTTTAACTAGTTGCTTGTAAATTCGGCTTAATGGGTACGAGGAGACATTAAACAAATTATAATAATACATTTAAAGCCGTCCACAGAAAAAGAAAGATAACTCACTGAATGATGGGGTGTGGACTTGGACTGTAGGAGTTTTCGGTCCTTCACCTTTTTCAGACCTGGCCGACACCTGGAGATTTCCAAGATAATAATTGAGAAATCTAATATTTAGCACACCCGTTAGAGAATCAGAACATACCTCTTTCTCCACCCCCCCCCCCCCCCCTCTTCATAAAAAAAGAGTTAAAGTAGATTTTTAAAAAAGAAAAAAGTATGGTACATTTTCTTTTGAGGTAATAATATAATATCATTAAGATTTATATCCCACATACAGTAAAAGCTTGCTCTGAATTCTTAAATTCATTTACGTTAATATCCAGTCGAAGACACTTGATCAGCTTGCCAGAAGACTATTATTTGAGTCTTAACCAAGATTGTGCTGCTTATATACTCTTGGACACCGCGTTATTCATGCGCTCTCATTTTTCTTCATACCTTTAGCTTGTTCCTTCATCTAAATAAGCACGGAATACGAAATATGAATATATAAGTTCAACAATGGAAGATCCTGATAGCTCAATCAAAAGAGCAGTTGACTAGCAGGGTCACAGTACTGAGATCATATTCACAAATCGTTTGACTTTTTTTTCCCCAGCGCTCCGAAGTCCCAGGTTTAGAGAGTTTGTGACTAGATGAGGAGGGTCATTTTAATCAATGGATATTTCAGGGACGAGTTTTCTGGCCAAATATTTTTAAAATGTATTGTTTTTTTTTCTTTTTCTTTTTTTTTTTCAAATGGTACGGCAGGTTAATCATGTCTGAATTCACACACGGTTTTTCGATACTGACAACTGACCTGTATGTGATAGACGGTATCTGGTACCAAGTCCACCAGCTTGTAGTTTGGGATGGGAGGGTCGATGCTCACATGGCCGTTCTGCCGAGTGAAGGAGTCGTTGAAGTAGAGCTGGTAGCTCAGGATGTGCTCGGCCTCCTGCGGAGGACTCCACTTCACCAGGATGACGTTGGGGCTGATGGCTTCTGCTACCAGGTTGAGCGGCTGATATGGCACTGGAGAAACGACATAAAAGACAAGAACAATGTTGAGTTTCTAAACATGACTACGTCTTTCAATCAAAGAAGTGATCGATTGTTGATAAATAAGCCTTTTCAAACAAAATAAATCCCACAAAGAACAAAACAACGTTCTAAATTGTCCAAGAAAGAGCGGTGTCTTTAGAATGTATACAATTTGACACGGCAAGAAGGGGGGGGGGGTAGAGAATGAGATATAGGCGGGTTTAATTGTGGAGTGAGAGGGGGAGGAAGAGGATGAGTAACGAGTAGGAGGATGAGAAAAGAAAAGAGAATTAGTCGTAATTAGTAGAAAGCTGACTGCACTAGCATTGAATGCTGAATAAAAAGATGAAGATGGCGTTGGATGGGTCACGTGGCCAGAATGGAGAACGAGTCACTTCCCAAGACAGCCCTGTAATGGACAGCAGATGGGAAGAAAAAGCGGGGGAGACCCAACGAAACCGGGTGAAGGACCATGGAAAAAGAATTAAAGGAAGCAGGCCTGTCCTGGAATACAGCCACCGCAAAAGCAGCCGATCGCAAAAAATGGAGATGTCTATGGGTGCTCCCCTAAGTAAGTAAGTAAGTAAGTAAGTAAGTAAGTAAGTAAGTAAGTAAGTAAGTAAGTAAGTAAGTAAGTAAGTAAGTAAGTAAGTAAGTAAGTAGTAGTAGTAGTAGTAGTAGTAGTAGTAGTAGTAGTAGTAGTAGTAGTAGTGGTGGTGGTGGAGGTAGAAGAAGAAGAAGAAGAAGAAGAAGAAGAAGAAGAAGAAGAAGAAGAAGAAGAAGAAGAAGAAGAAGAAGAAGAAGAAGAAGAAGAAGAAGAAGAAGAAGAAGAAGAAGAAGAAGAAGAAGAAGAAGAAGAAGAAGAAGGAGGAGGAGGAGGAGGAGGGAGGAGGAGGAGGAGGAAGGGGAGGAGGAGGAGGAGGAGGAGGAGAGGAGGAGGAGGGGAGGAGGAGGAGGAGGGAGGAGGGGAGGAGGAGGAGGAGAAGAAGAGGGGGAGGAGGAGCAGGAGAAGAGGAAGAGGACGAGAACGAGGGGGAGGAGGAAATAAGGCTTTGTAATCCTAACAGCTTCCCAACTTCAGACTGAAAGAAAGTCTTTTTCAGCTTAGACAACAGGTGGAAGAGAATTTAAATTCCCGTGCAACCGAAATAAACATGCAGTGTTTGTAAAGAAGTACAGGCGCGGCAATTGTCTTGGCATTATACCACATCCTAAAATGAGCGAGAGAAAACAGGAGATGCAGAATCAACTGTACAAGAATGCTGGTATCATAAAATAGGACCTTAAACCGCTTTGATGAAAAGTGCACTTTAATATGCATTCTTTCACCCACTATAGACTGTTAGACACGGTATGTTTTGATAGATTACATAAAAATACGCTCCGTAACTAACCTTTATATGTACATGATCAAAAGCCATGCCCACAAAACATGAAAGAAACATTGAAAAATGTATCACTGTTAGAACTGAATGAAACTATTCTCCCGATTCCGCATGACAGAAGAAGATGATAACAAGATAATGACGATTACATAGTTCTTTGTTTTTTCTCCTTCTCGGTCTCTTAAAACCCTAATAACAAATTCAAGCGATAATAAATTCTAAATCACATAGGGAGCACCTGGTACAAAAATATATCGAATCTCTTGAAACTGATGTCCTGTAAAAATCTTGTCGTAATCTGAATAGATTTAGGGGAAAAAATGACATTAGAAAATACACAAAACAGCGCAATTTACGATGGAAAGCTCGCTTTTAATGATGATTTGACGCTCCAAGACACGATCAGCGCAAGAGTGACAACATATCATGCTACCTAAGATGGAGCCCAATGTGCAATGAAGAAGCTGCTGAGCTGCCGCCTGATCCCAAAACTTTGCATTACTATCATTATGATAATTATTCTTTCTCTCTTTGCTTTCTGTCGCAAGCCGCACTTATAATAAATTCGCTACAGGGCGCATGAGCACAGCAAAAGTGCAACTTAAAAAGCGCTGTTTTCTATGCAGGAGTCGACTGAATGGTATATCAAAAACTGAACAGGGTGACGAAATCATATCGAGAGGATTTATAGAACAAGTTTGCAAAGGGTCAGATACAGTTATCATACAGGATCGGTACTTCATGATGAGCACACGTATTCCTAACACATTGTAACATCGATACTTAGCCAGGGTTGCCAGTTTGGCATTTTAAATGCCAGATTCCAAAAATCTGGCATTTTTGAAAACCGTTTGGCATTAGAAAAATCATTTGGCATTTGGCATTTTCATTTGGCATTTTCTTTTCTTGTATATTATACTTCAAATGACACCTTTTCTCAACCGTGGTGTAGTGGTTTAGCACTCCACTTAGTAGTCAGTAGGTAAAAAATACCCCAACAGGAAATTTAGTATAATTCAAAAAAAAGAAAAGAAAAGAAAACATGCAAGCCACCAGGATATGATAGTAAATTGTCTATCAAAAGTGACTAGTTTTCTTAGTGGGGGTGGGAGTCAACAGACTTTGGCATTTTTTTTGGAGTGTTTTGGCATTTTTTGAGTCTTCCCCTGGCATTTTGTTGAAAAATAATCTGGCAACCCTGTACTTAGCGTGTTCCAGGAGTGAAAGCTCAATAATTAGATAATGTGTTATATCATAGAGTGGTGCTAGGACGGCACGACACAAGATGTGAAATATAGACGGTTTCCCTTGTTTGCAAAACAACAATAGAATATGAATGATACAAACTGACCGACAAGGAAGCTACACACAAGACAGACAAGCAGGGAAAGCCAACTTTATGATGCATGATATTATAATATGTCTTAGCGTCGTCAACACGTCATATTCACGGATGAAAAATAAATATGGTTGTAAATAGCATTTTTTCCTTCCTAAATGTAAGCTAAATTTCAGATGCTTTTATGCTCTGAATGAATCAATCTAGCTATGTAATTTACTTGGTGAATTACGGCGCTTTACACACTTCATTTTAGACCACAAGAGCGAAGAATTCAAAGATCTTTAGCTTCTATGAGGCATCTTTAGGGTGAAAAGATATACAACCAGCACAGTGAAACTTACTGTTTCACTAAAGCGTATGTGACAGAAGTCATCATTTGAATCAAGAGATGACAGATACATTGGGTGTAGAGTAGTAGCATGTTCCCAATTCCATGGTGGACAAACACAACAATTGTATAATCATCCAAGTCACTTTTAGATGGATTTAATTTTGTCACATATATAAGGCGATTTCAAATAATGTGATAACAAACACATTACGTTACAGAACATTTACATTTTATGCATTTAAACAACACACATTGTACATTTAAAAAAACACATTAATAAAGAAATAATAAAATACATGATATCCTTTTATTTACCAGAGAACTAAAATAACAACAACAAACAAACCAAAAACAAACAAATCAAACATACAGAAAAAAACAAATTGAAAGAACAAACATAATTAAAATAAAGAAACAACAAATTAAGTCTTCTGGGAAAAAATCCTTAATGAGGCAAATAATTGAGAAACATAATGTAACCACAGTATTCTGTATATGTATAACAAACATAATACATAAAAAATTTAGATTAAATGCATCGCTTTATGCGGTGGAGAAGACAACAAAGTAGGCATGCTTCTTCCGTCATTGAAACAATACGGAACTCGTATCCCAGTTCCACGCGCTCTTTTGGTATGCTTGGATTAAACCAAACAAAAAGCCAATTATAAATAGACGAAACTAAACGGTGAAAATAAATAAACAAGAATGGAAAATAAGGAGGAAAATAATCGTAACACATAAAAAAGAAGTCCATAATATCGAGTTGTCCAAAGAAAAAGGATGATACCCTGAAAACCAAAGTGAACGCAATGCAAGCAAACCCTCACCTTGCAAGCCAGCTGCCAAGCAGATTGTTGTGGTAGTGGTTGTAGTAGTAGTGGTAGTAGTAATTGTGGTGGTAGTAGTAGTAGTAATGGTAGTGGTGGGTGGGGGGATCAGGGAGGCAAGGGAAGAAAAAGAATGGAAATTATAAAGAATTAGCTCTACCTACAGTTAACAATTAATGAGACCTGCCACCATGGCATGCACTAGTAAAACTTGTTAAAGGCTACAAGAGCATTTTCAAATGGGCTGACTCCTAATCATAATATGCATATACATCATTAGAACGTTAAGCTTGGATATGTTAACGATTTGATATGGTCAGAATGATGCCTTATGCACACTCCTCATTCTTTGGTGACACACATGTTTATAAAGGTCTCAAAACGTTGTAGAGATATTCAAATTCATGTCATCTGAACCCACGTTTAGGTTTATTGTCATTGCATGCGACTAGAGTCACGATAATCATTCTCGTAATACTTATTAGTTAAATGGGGATAAATTAAAATAAAATAAGTTGACAATGTTCATCTCAGCCATATAAAAAAAGTTACGACATCGTGTAAAATGTTCAAGGATGACGAGATTAAAAAGGAAAAAAAAAAAAGATTGATCAGGCAGATTGCTCTTCTTACTCTCATATTTTACAAAACAAATTTTAAGTAAGCTTGGAAAAGTTAAGGTAATCATATCATAATAATACTTTGTTTTTTGTTTAAAAACAGAAATATAATTCAGTCCCTCTGGATATTCTGCAAATGCGTAATAGTCTATAATTTAACACAGAGGCCTTTTAAAACTAATAAATAATATTCACTATTTCTTACAATATTATTTTGTTTATAATTTTATCAATACCAAGAAATATAGGTTCTTTTAAAAAATCTTTTGCCTCTTAGAATTTATATTAATACAATTTATTTCTATGAAAAGACAAAATGGATGAATACAAGTCGTCATCATGCAGAAAACAAGCAAGAGTACATCAAAATAAATCATTACCGGCAGATAACTGATGTGTCATGCGGTATGTAACATGCACGAAAATTGTGATACTCGAATATCTTTACAACTGTTAGGATGTTTTTAAAATATCAATTTTGGCTAATGCCATTCTGTTTGTCAATTTTATACTTTTGGTATAAACTTTTAGGAAACATTATAAGATTCGACACAGGGATTACCATTGGATCTCAGATTCTACGAAACACGTAAAGAGGAGGCGATCACAATGAAAGCAACCTCACTTCTAGTTTTATAGAAACCCGATTTCATTTGACGGGAACTCGTTTCAAGCACTTTCCTATGATATTACCATATTCTTACTTTCCAAAGACAATCTGAAATTGACCTCGAATAAATGTTTCAATGACTTTAAAAGAAAACATCACTTCATCGAATTACAATTTGGAAACGTTATTCTAGAGTGATCATTTTGTTAAAATTTTGAAAAAATAAATGCCGATTCGCTCGATTGAATGGTTAACTATGCCATTTTCCCCCACTATTGATAAAACGTGCGTCAGTTTAAAAGCAACACACATGAATGGCTAAATAATACTTCTTTAAAAGAGTTCAACAATACAAAATTCGGCATCAAATACGATGGAAAGTAGACTTGAAATGGAATGAAAATAAAATTTCCAGGCAAAACCAAACCAAAATGCCGAGTGTTATGACCAAGACACAGTAAGTAGGCGGCAAGCAAAGGGTGCTTGAATCATGAAGGGGGTTATGATGATTCGTCGCCATGCAAGAATCAATGAAAATGATTTTAGATGAGCGTGCAATCAAAATAAATAAATAAATAAAAAAGCTTTGTGCATTTTTTAACATGCGGGGAAATGATGGAATAAACTGGTAGGGTAAAATATGTATCTTGTAAGCATCACAGAAGAAAGTTAAGATATAGTTCAAAACAATAATATGAATATATTGAAGCCCTCAGCATTGGCACAGGCCGCGCAAAACATTAATTTGGTCATCGCAATTGGGTTCAGCTGCTTTTAGCCGCTGCTGCCTTTGCATGCGCGAATCATCTCATAAGGTGATACAGTTTGAGCACGCTGGCATTGTAAAAACAAGATATCTGCACTGCATTTCACAAATGGTGAGTTTATGCATATGGTCGTGATTCTGTTTTTTATTTTTTTTTGGCTATATTAGGAGTATTCAGTGAGGTTAAGCACAAACTGAAAGTTACTTCTTTTGTCAAGACCCGAAGCTGAAACAAAGAAGAAAATGTTGAGTGGAAAAATAATCGCAAAACCAAACGTGAGGACAAACTTGGAGGGGCTTCAATGTCACAAATATTTTATGCCTTGGGCGAGGGTGCCAGGATTGGAGAGAGAGAGAGAGAGAGAAGAGAGAGAGAGAGAGAGAGAGAGAGAGAGAGAGGGAGGATGGGGGGGGGGGTAGACCATCATAATTTTGTGCCAATGGGACGAAGGGCAAGTCACAGTTGCTTCTTCTATATTTTAAACAAAACAAATATATTAACATCTGCAAATGAAATAATATAATCACAAAAAGTAAATTAAACTCAGGATGTGCGCAAAATGACATGTTAAAATCTAAAATAAAATAATACACTGTCATAATACGAAAAGCAGAGTAAATCTATAAAAACAACGAAATCCAGCTCTACAGAAAGTACTCGAGGGCAAAAAGGGTGTCGGAAGAAATTCATCTGGAAAGAATTAGTCATTTTAAAAAATCCACACATGACCATAAAGTCTCAATGAGTCTTACATGATCAATGATTGAATATGAACATAATAATATAGGCTAACAAGAAGGGAACGTAGAGAGCGAGAGAGAGAGAGAGAGAGAGAGAGAGAGAGAGAGAGAGAGAGAGAGAGAGAGAGAGAGAGAGAGAGAGAGAGAGAGAGAGACAGCCATGCGTGCGCGCGGTGCTGGACAGCGATCTAGATAGATAATAAATTTCGCGAGAAAATGAGTAACAGAAATTGCACACAAACATAAATTGTTAGTCGAATGATAAGCCTATCATACAATAATATCGAGTGCGGACAATCACGCCTTTCCTGAGAGAAAAACAAAAATTCAAAAGAAGACGAAATTCACAAGAAGTTTTGAACACAAGGGATTTTAAAGTGTTTTTGTTTGTTTGTATCTTTCTTTCTGAACGTTGAAAATCGGGGGGCTGACAATGCTAAAAGACATTGATAAAACACTTTAAAATGATGAACGCTACAGCAGAAGATAACAAAATGCAAGAAACACTTCGAATATTTGTTGTGTTAACATGGACTCGTATACTTCTAAATTGTCATTTCTAAATTTCGAACTTACTGAAATCTAATTTGCGCCAATTTTAGCCTCCAAAGATTAAACAATTGTGTTATTCATACCTCAAAGAAAAAGTGACAGGATCGTAAAAATGGGGGGAAAGGATAAAGGGACAAAATAACAACAGCGTAACCCTGGCAAAGTAATTCTTGTGAATTTCTGTCATTTGAAATAAAAATTAAAAAGATAGATGTAAAGGATCGAGTTAATGAAAACTATACATCAGAAGATATCTAGAAAGAAATGGACTAATTAAAAAAAAACAAAAGGAAATAGAAGAAAAGATAATGAAAGAAAATAAATGACAGACACATGTAAGACTGTTAAGAAAGTGGTTTGCTGAACAATAGGCGGAGAAAATGCTCCAATATATCGATCGAAAGATATCGATATAATATTGAAATAGACAACCGGAAGTGGTGCGAAAACGGCCATTATACCTTTTCCGGTCCCTGACTCTGCAGGACTTACCGTTAAAAATTGGATGTGGCTTATTGTCCAAATTCACTGAAATTCAATGGTTAACAATAGAAATACAGACATAAGATCATGTTTCCGCTCAGATGAGGAGAAAGAAATGGAAGCCAGAAATCACAAGATTTTTATTTTTTTTGGACTATGTCTAAAAATAGTCACGGCAAGAATAAAGATGTATTAGTAACGTGGCATATTTCATTGATCATTGTCATTCATAAAGAGACTACTCTACAACAAATCCAGCGATTAATGATAAAATGGTACCATTTTCAATAACAGATTTAATAATCAAAGTGCATGCGCTACGCCAAAAAAAAAAAATAAAATATATATATATAAATAAAAAACAAACAATTTAATAAGAGCTACTAATTGCAGTCAATTTAAAAATTCCAATTTAATAACAAAGTTTGATATAATTAACTCCAATAAATATTATTTTCTATTGCAAGACATGATAATCCCCTTGATTATTCTTTCGTTTTTCACATAACCTTTC
The DNA here is from genome assembly GCF_034508935.2 of Berghia stephanieae. Classification (NCBI taxonomy): domain Eukaryota; kingdom Metazoa; phylum Mollusca; class Gastropoda; order Nudibranchia; family Aeolidiidae; genus Berghia; species Berghia stephanieae. Next base: position 32,134,443 of record NC_088360.1, read on the forward strand.
AGTAAAAATAACCATTTATCCCCCCCCCCCCCCCAAAAAAAAAAAAAAAAAAAAAAAAAAAAAAAAAGAATATATACTATAATAAAATAAACTGGTAAATAGAACTTTATATTGTTATCTTATATCAATTTAGTCGTTCTACTTGTTATCATTATATTATGGAAGGTCTGACAATCAGCACATGGGGTGGGGATGGAGGGGGGGGGGGTAATTTGGCACATTGAATAGAGCATCACGGCCTAAAGGACGGATAGAACATGCACTGTTCTAAACGGTCATGCACTAAAACAAAAACCGTAGATCCTATTGGACAATAATATTGTCAGGAACTGAAACACAATTTGTTTTTCGGATTTCATTCAATTTTTACTACAACGGGAACTAAAGAATTCTTCATTATCTTTTTAAAACCAAACAAACAGAAGAAAGCATAAAGACGCTATGTAAGAATTTTTTCTCGACAACAAACTAAATGACAGAAGAGAGTAAAAAGTGTTAGGAGTAGACTCCTAAAAATGTTTTAAAAATAATAATAACCAAAGAATCAATTTTTTAAAAAAATGGAATAGAAATAGATGAGGTAAAAAATAAATATATACAATAATAAAACGTAAAAAAAAGAAGATATTTCTGATAATGTAGACAATTTAGGCCAGTTAAAAATAGGAATACGATTCACATACAATATTTATACATTAATCATGCTTTGTTGAAATTGTTATCCGGTGGATTTGTTCTATAACTTGGATTCTAAGCATGCATTATGCATTCATAATCTGTACAACATTACAAACGAAAACGATCACAAAACGTTGACCAAACGAGTCAAAAACCAATCAGAACAAAATTATTCGTACCTACATGAAGTCATACGAATAATAAAATGGCCAAATAAGAAGTGTAGGACTTTAGTTATTGGGACATGCAAAACAAATGAATTGGAATTGAGCAACATGCTGGATGCAACAAAAACGATAACATGCTCGTGCACATGCGCGGGTAAGACAAATGGACAGAAGCGCATGCGCAATGACATAATTCAGAGCAGCACATTTAAGAAACAAATAATTTTAAATTTGTTTTTGTTTTGTTTCTTTATCTTTTCCGTAGTCATTTGAACATTATGATTAAAATAATTTTATTTAAATGTGACATGCTTAGCCTAGTTAACCTAATGGCGTTAAAGCGTGTTGGAAAGCTTCTAAGATTACTATATAATTCATCATAGTCAATCATGAAAGAACATGCAAGGGAGTGGCGGCACACAAAAGGTGGTTAATAAGGGAATTAACTCGTTCCATCAACAATCCCTATAGGGCAAACATATCCATAGCAACACAAAAGGGAACGCAAAATGCTTCCATTCAAGCTAGCTGCGAGCATCTTCGCTTCGCCGCTGCACACGCATAATCCAGTAATAATAATATCATTTTTAGTTGATATTCGCCACAATGAGCCATGCGCATTACATAAGCATGCGAGGATAATTTTTTGTGCATACTCGACGTTCCTGCGCCGCGTTTTAGCAATGTGTAAGATAATAATGATATACATGTTAAAAATGGATGTGTAGCATGAGAATATTTCAATTCATGCAGTGGGGGTAGGTGGGTGGCATAGGCATAGGCAAGGGGAGGGGGAGGGGGTACACATAATATAATTTAAATGTAGTGTGGTTGTGGTAGTGGTGGTGGATGACAAGGAATAGTAAAAACACTAACCATAGGCATCTATCAAAATATTTGGTTGCACGTGAATGAACATAATTATTAGCCTGTTCTAGTGGCACAATAGAAATAAATCTTCTAAATTTGGAATCATTGAATCATTTCAGCATTAATCAATTTCTAATAACAGTTGGATTTTGAACAAATTAATTCTGGGTAAGAGATGATAATTAATTATATTTATTGGAGAAAGTAAAACATTAATTCTTTTGTAAACGGAAAAGAATGATAATGAAATATATCGCATTAATACGCTTCATCTCATCAAAACAAGTTCAAATGTTTCTATGCTGCTAGACATTGTATTAACATTGGATCCCACACAATTATCATAAAAGTTTAGTGGTATATTTATGTTTTTAATTATAAGAAGGGGAGAGTGAACAAAAAAGGTTAGAGTGACAAGAGAAGCCATTCTACATGCTTAGATCAAACGTGTGACTCTGTGATTTTTGTCAAATTATAAAGCAATCATTTGAGTGTAATTACGATTAAGGGTAGGTATATTACTCTCTTGATAGGGAGGAGAATTCTCAGCAATAATTTCTATTCTTAATAATGTACACAATAAATACTTAAAAGGCTTCATTGACACTGAGTATATGCTTATATGCTTAGACTTAAGGAACTCTCAAGTCCTGTGACTTAAGGAACTCTCAAGTCCTGTAAACATAATTGAAGACAGCTTTAAGCAGATCGCTCATTAGGCCACATTCACTTTTCTCGCCTGTCAACGCTGGCCTAACATATTTAAACGCTGCATTCATTCGTTAACTTCACAGCATTTTATATTTCATTCTTTTTTTTTATATGCTGTGCTTAACTGATATCTTTTGATGATGTTTTGGTAGCCTCATAAGTTGCTAATGATTTTACAAAGCAGAACATTTTCATAGCTAGATTTATCCACAAGTTATATCTAAAAAAAAAAAGGGGTAAAATTTTCTATTACCGTGGCATAGAGTGGTAACAAAGCATACCCTCAGTTATTATGAATAATAAAAAGATAATGAAATATGTACATACCTCCTTGGGTGGTGAGGACCTGTATTGGATGAGACATGGGGCCCTGACCTACAGCGGAGAAGGCCAGGACGGATAGAGCGTATGTCACATTGGCCTTCAGACCGCTGATGGTTGTCAGACGGTTGTCGCTGTTGATGACGTGTGACTCCCAGAAAAAGATGGGCTCTCCTGGTTTGGTGGTGTAAAACACTTTGTAACCCTAGATGTGACCAAGAAAAGGTTGAAGCTAATTAATCATTCATACGTAATAAAAATGTAATTATTTATCCGTTTCAGGATGAAACTCGTCCTCGGATTTTTTTCTTTCACTTCATGTCATTTTTACAATGGTATCTTGATGGTATCAGTTGAAAAGAAATAATAATGATATTAATAATAAAAATGATAATGATGATGATGATAATAATAAAATAATAATAATAATAATAACAATAATAATAATAATAATAATAATAATAATAATAATAATAATAATAATAATAATAATAATAATAATAATAATAATAATAATAATAATAAATGACACTTGTTGAGCGCTTTCATGAACCAAAGCGCTTTGAGTCATCTCAAATGGCAACAAATACTTCGTTTATTGACAACCAAAGAAACATATAGCCTGAAACCACATTTAAACTATCAGTTTATTTCCCAATTTCTTTTCTGATTATTTGAATAAAAATGATCTACAATAAACATAAGCGGCATTATAACCACTCACACACACAAAAACAAAAACAACAACAACAACAAAAAAAAAACAACCAAAAAAAAAACAACAAAAAAACAACAACAAAAAAACCCACAAAAACCCCCCCCCCCCAAAAAACTAACCAATTTATTTTTAGTATTAAAACAAGGAAAATGAAATTCAATGAGCTTAACTTTGTGAGACACACGGGGTTAATTTTTAACATTTTCAAAATTCTTGATCTTCCTTTTCAGGTTTCAGATGTCGAATGTCGATGTTAATGCGCCGGATCCATTACATAGCGCAAAGGAAGGCTGTCCGATATCTGTGGATCCATTACGGCGGTGATGACAAAATTAAAACATCCCAACACCAGAGCTAGTGAGCGATGAAAGGTGTAAGATGAGAAGATGAGGAATTAACCTGGCCTGGCACGCAGGAAAAAAAAAGTCTTCCGCAGTGACTTAAAAGAAAACAACCCCTCAACAAAACAACAGTTTGGTCATATATTTTAGGAAAATAGGACTCTTATTTCGTAATATGCACACAAGCAAATCTTTGTTTGGATACCAATAACTCTTTTAAAAATAAAACTGTAGTTTCTTTATTTGCTGTAGTCCGTGGTTGGCAATGTTTACATATCAAAATTAAATTAAAATTAACACTGCTATTTCTGAAGTTGGGCGGGGGGGGGGGGGGGCAGAATTGCGTCTTATATTACTTCAAACGTAATTTTGACACAATACTACTAGATAGATTCAAAATGGAAAATACTGAATTCAAAATATAAATTACTGGATTAAAAATGTTACCCCTCTCTCTCTCTCTCTCTCTCTCTCTCTCTCTCTCTCTCTCTCTCTCTCTCTCTCTCTCTCTCTCTCTCTCTCCTTTTCTTTAAGAAGCTGAAGTGTGAGTAATTGTCCCAACACTGCCTTAATACTATTTCGAAGGGCCCATCTAGTTTTCATTTAAAGCCTTGGAAACTTTATGGCAAGATGAAGACCACCTGAATCGACCGATGTCTCCTGTAAACAATTACAGCAATGTAAGGCTGTGTGCATTCATAATAAGATAGTTAATGGGAGATACGATTTGAAATCAAATTCAACCTTGATGTAAAAAGAGCTTAAGGACAGCCTACCTTGATGACCCCATTGGGTATCTTGGGTGGATCCCATGACACGAGGACGGTGGTCGCACTTGCTGCCCTAGCCATGACATTCTCTGGGGGACTGCCGGGAGCTGGAGGAGGACGAAATAAACGAAGAGTTGTTCAAATATTGATTGCTGAATAATCAAGTTAATGATCGTCGGAGTATGGATATAATGGCAATGTTACAATGAGTTTAGGCATTTGAGTATGATATTATGTAGCATTCGCGTAGATAGGATACATGAATGCAATGACAAATGAGTGGAATAGACATGAATACAAATCATGGCGGTAACATTCACTCAATCCACAAGAGCTGTATGCATGTCTATAGTTATATCAAAACAAGATGGCGTCGCACGCTCGCTTTAAAATTTCAGAATCCCTCATCCAGCATTTCAAACAGGATTCGATAGTCGTGAAAGATTTGAGAATGCATTTTTTATTTTTATTTTTTTTTATTTTTTTTTTTCCTGAGCAGCATTTCCTACGCAGAGTTCATCACCCACGTACACATACTCACGCACACATACGTGCGCGCGCCCACACACATACATACGGCCACACACACATACACACGAAGTCCGTGCATAACTAAGGCTTTAACTGAATGCATCAATTTTCCTCTCAGGTCCGTTTCACTCTCATTTTGACTTTTCCGTCGGTCTCTTGTAAAAACAAAGTGAGTGATCCCTCTCGTTTTCAGTTCCCGAACCAAGCAGGAACCGAACGCGAACGTTTTATCTCGTTTTATTTCAGTTTCCTACCAGCAAAGTGAAACCACACACGGATTTTCTTTGTTATTGTTTTTAGAACACCTTTTGGATGATTGGTTTTCATTGAAGAAATACTATAAATAGTAATACAAACGTTTTAGGTTACGGGCAGTTGTGTGTGCTGGCATGTTTCATAAATGTTTGTTGTGAATGTATTACGTGTGAAAAAAAAGTATAGATAGAATGCGCTTGGCCAAGGAGTTCACAACATTGCCATCCGGAAGTATAACGGACCAACACACAAACTCTGTGTAGCTATGAACTTTTATAGTCTGGTTAATACAGTTTAGTGAGAACAACTCACAAACGCGGATGGCAAAAACAATAACAAAGGCCTGAGTGACGTCATCTTCGAACTATCTATAGCGTCTATGAGACACTCGTCACGAACTGGAACCGAACGGAGATGACTATGAATGCACTCAGTTTACAGCCTCAGTTGTTCAAATCTATGACTCAAAGTGAATCGTTCATTGCGAGACAAAAATCAAATGAGCAGAAGTTAAAAGAAATATCGTGGGTGAACAGTCGAAGCCAGCCCAAAGAACCATAAACCATGGGGGGAAAACAAAACAAAAACAAAACGTGACAAATAATTTAAAAAAAAAATCAAATCAAGATGGAAACTATAACAATTGATTTATTTGTACACGCGCGTGCGTGTTTGTTTGTTTGTGTGTGTGTGTGTGTGTGTGTGTGTGTGTGTGTTGGGGGAGGGGGGGGGTGATGACTATTTTGATGTGAGCATTGATAATTCTAGACACACTTGGAGTTGATACAAACTACGTTTATCACTTCAAAAGTTAATTGGGAAAAACCCATCGCAAAAAAAGTCATGTACAGTTGGTTCTATTCAGGACAGGACCACGTCTCGCATGCACATACCTTTCTTTACGTATAGAAATATAATATACTCGGAAACACACAGAGGAAAAAAAATATAGTAGAGAGAAAAAACAACAAGATACACCTATTTTTCTACAAAGCTTTTAAATTAAAAAAAAAAAAAAAAGAACTTTTATATAGAGCAATATCACTAAATGTGCTCAAAGCGATTTACTAGGGGTCCCTGACCAACAGCAACACGTGACATGTAGAACGAAACATGACGCCTGTTAGGCGATATTACATTTTTTTTATGACAGAGACAACGCTGTCAACGGCCAGGTACTCATTTCACACCTGAGTACGGTGAGAGAATGTGGGTAAAGCGCCTTTTCCAAGGACTCAACTATGCGCCGACGAGGCTCGAACCCAGGACCTTCCGATCCGAAAGCGAGTGTGATAACACAAGACCACATAGCCGCATTAATGAACTACGGAGAATACACATGGTTGAATGGTAAGAATATTATAAAATATGAAAATAACGATCGTTGAGATAAAAATTGAATGGATAAATGAGGAGTAGATTTCGATTCTACTATTCAAACAAAATTAAATGTGTATGTGGACCCGAACCATCTGCATATAATAACACCGTCAAATCAACAAGCAGCTACCATTTTGACAACGTTTAAAAGACCAATATAGACTCTATCCCATTTGTATTTTTGGGTCCCGGCAATGCTTTGGAACCAAAGACAAAAATTCAATCGCATTATCCAGAGGGACTGAAACGTGAATTCCGTTCACGTAAATCAAGCTAAAAAATATAATCCATCGAACTGTCGGCCAGTCAACGATGGATTAGAAATAGAGCCTGATAAGCCAACCTGTAGCTAACACCGGAAATGGAGACAGATGACCAAAGTCAAAGCCCTTTTATCGAATTCTACTATAAAATTTGAGTGTAATTATTATTATTATTATTATTATTATTATTATTATTATTATTATTATTATTATTATTATTATTATTATTATTATTATTATTATCATTATTATCATTATCATCAATTATTATTATTATTATTATTATTATCATTATATTATTATTATTATTATTATTATATTATTATTATTATTATTAATTATTATATTATTATTAATTATTATTATTATTATTATTATTATTATTATTATTATTATTATTATTATATTAATTATTATTATATTATTATTATTATTATTATATATTATTATTATTATTATTATTATTATTATATTATTATATTATTATTATATTATATTATTATATTATTATTATTATTATTATTATATTATTATTATTATTATTATTATTATTATTATTATTATTATTATTATTATTATTATTATTATTATTATTATATTATTATATTATTATTATTATTATTATTATATATTATTATTATTATTATTATTA